>NW_026646879.1:0-312000 GCF_950005125.1 Chionomys nivalis | reverse complement strand
ATCAAGTTAAATCAAAACAAGCCAAATTAAGAAATACCAGGTTTAGCCAGATGGTGGTGGCGCACGCATTTAATCCCAGCACTCGAGAGGCAGAGGCAGCGGATCTCTGTGAGTTCGAGGTCCGCCTGGTCTACAAGAGCTAGGTCCAGGACAGGAACCAAAAGCTATGGAGAAACCCAGTCTCGGAAAATCCAAAAAAGAAAAAAAAAGAAAAGAAAAAAAGAGAAATATCCAGGTTTAATAGCAGATCTGCGCTCTCAGATGGCCCCAAGTGGGAACCTGGAAGCTGCAGAAATACAGCCCCTGAGAGGAAGAAAGGGAGACCAAATGTTCCTCTTTCTGGAGATCACTTAAGTACCCTGGGGATGGGGTCAGGACCTGGCCTGCTGGGATTTGGAGTCCAGACCAGGCCTTGGGGCTGGGACAGATGTGAGGGACTGGGGCCTATGCTCCCAACTTGACACTGTGTGTGCCTATTATGCTTTAAGTATTTGAATGTGGTATTGAGCCCAACACCATCCACTCATGCATTCATGGTTTTATATTTTTAAGTTGGAACCTTAAAGAATCATCCTTCAAGCTTAAATTCCAGATCCATTTATGGCACCCTCTCTGAGCTGCAGCCAGCAAGCTTGTTCTTCCATTGTCCCCTGAAGCTCTGTAATTGCTGCCATCAGTCCAGAGTAGATCAACCTGATTCCAGAGCCCAGAGGTGTCTTCTGATCACAGGAAAATGACTAGGTCAGCAACAGTACGAGGCCCTTACCTGTCACTCAAAAGTCATCTCCTCTTTGCTCAAAAACACCCCAATCCTGGCTCCAGGTTTGAGATTCCTTTGGACTTACTCTTCCCCTTTGTGGGTGCCACTGCCTCAGAATGTGACACACGTGAGGGGGCAGCACTGCCTCAGAATGTGACACATGGGAGGGGGTCACTGACTCAGAATGTGACACATGGGAGGGGTCACTGACTCAGAATGTGACACATGGGAGGGGTCAATGTCTCACAATGTGTATCTTATAATCTTAGAGTCAGAGTGAACGTGGGTGGGTTGACCAGTTTACATGTTTATTTCCATGTTTTGTCTTTTATGTATTAATGGATGTGTCTCATTTTTTTCATTATTGCTTGCTTGCTTGCTTATTGATTGATTGATCGAGCAATCAATGACTTCTTGTGTATTTCTTTGCTTGCTTACTTACTTATCTATCTGTTCAGCCCATCTCATTTACTTACTTCTTTAAAAAATGACCCACCTAGTTATTTACTTACTTACTTACTTATTTGTTCATTTATTCCTTCACTTCCTTATCTTCTTTCATACATCTGTTTATTTATTTGCTCAGCCTGACTCATTTATTTACTTATTGAAAGTTTCAATTAAATAATAATATTTTATTCATTTATTTATTCTTTGTTTGCTTATTTGTCTATTTTTATGTATATATTTACTTACTTTCTTAATTATTTTTTTACTTTTTAAAATTTACTTAATTTTTTTTTCGTTGGGAATGTACATCATTTATTTCCTTCCTTCCTTCTTTTCTTCCTTCCTTCTTTCTTTCTGTCTCCTGACTGTCCTGAAACATAACTGGCTAAGAAAATGGTGGCCTCCATCTCACTGGTGCTGGGTGAGTGTCAGCAAAGCAGCTCCTGAAATGGAATTTGACACACACACACACACACACACACACACACACACACACACGTATATGACATGTACAGATGGGGGGGTTCCAATGTTTTCAGAGGAAGGTGCTCACTGGTAATAATAAATGTGCTGATAAATAAGGCTGGAAATCGCTGAATATTAAATCATTAAAACTCGTCAAATAAATAGCAATTCCGTTTCTCTCTCTTTCTCTCTCTCTCTCTTTCTCTCTCTCTCTCTCTCTCTCAGACACATACACACACACACACACACACACACCATAGACCAGCACATCTAGACTGACTGCAACAAACAAAAGAAGAAGAAAAATGGAAAGAAGACACCCCTGCTGGACAAGATCTGATCTGATCTGAGAATAAATTCATCGAATGGCTGCGAACAGCATTTCATTGAGAAGAGATTCCACATTTTATGCTGTATAGTAAGTTAGTTAGTTAGTTAGATAAAGAGGAGCCTGTGAACTGGGTTGGGGTGTGGCTTCTCAGGTCAGGTCAGGTCAGGGAGGGGCTGAGGAGTGTACCATTGGCCTTGACAATAGGCACCAGTCAGGTGTCAGTGTCAGGGCCTGAGAGTTCCTCAAAGGGAATGAATGGAGACACTTGCTTGTCTAAAAACTGCCTGAGATTGGGGAAAGAACTTATGTATAGCCACACTGGCTTGTTTCTTAGGTCCATTTGATATTGAGGGATATTAATGGCCAGTGGATGTCAACTCTGGTTATTTTTATTTATTTTTTTTGGTGGTAGTATTTGTGTGTTTCCCTTCTTTGAGTTGTGGTGGTGGAGAGTTGTCAGATGTCTGTGTTATTATGGGAATTGTAGGCTTGTGCTTTGCCTTCTAGTACTTTGTGTAAGGCTGGGTTTGTGGCTACCTATTGTTTAAATCTGTTTTTGTCCTGGAATATCTTTTTTCTCCATTGATGTTGAATGCAAGCTTTGCTGGGAATAGTACTCTGGGCTTGCCTCCATGGTCTTTTAGTGTCTGCAAGCACATCTATCCAAGACATTCTGGCTTTCATGTTTTCCGTTGAGAAGTCAGGTGTAATTCAACTGCCTACGGACACCTGATCTTTGATGAGGAAACCAGAAATACATGGAAGACCATTCCTCTCCCTTATAAGAGATCATGTCAGCACAAAGAAGCCACCCTATTGCTGAGACACTCCACCTCCCAAAATAAATTTGGTAGAAAGGAATTCCCACACAGACCTCAACCTAAAACCAGATATCTTGAACCTAACAGAAGAAAAAGAAGGGAAGATTCCTGAAATCAATGACATAGGAAAAGACTTTCTGAGCAGAACACTATTAGCACAGACACTAATTTCAACAATTAATAAATGGGATCTCATGAAAATGAAAACCTTCTACATGGCAAAAGATCCCAGCATACAGACAAGTGGCAGCTTACAGAATGGTAAAATATTTTTTATCAACTACACACCTAATAGAGGGCTAATATCCAAAATTATATAAAAAAACTCAAACAAAATGTATAAAGAACTCAAAAGGCTAGATATCAAGAAAACAAATGACTCAATTAAAACTGGGGTATAGATCTAATCAGAGAATTCTCAATAGGGAATCTTAAGTGGCTGAGAAAGACTTAAATGTTCAACATTCTCAGTCATTAGTGAAATGCAAACCAAGTCTGCTTTGAGAGTCCATTTTACACCTGTCAGAATCCCTAG
Organism: Chionomys nivalis; assembly: GCF_950005125.1. Taxonomy (NCBI): domain Eukaryota; kingdom Metazoa; phylum Chordata; class Mammalia; order Rodentia; family Cricetidae; genus Chionomys; species Chionomys nivalis. Next base: position 308,638 of record NW_026646879.1, on the reverse strand, counting down.
GATCAATAATACGAGTGACAGTTCCTGCTGGCAAGGACGTAGAATAAGGGGGACACTCATCCACTGCTGGTGGGAGTGCAGACTCATACAGTCACTATGGAAATGAGTGTGGATTTACCTTAGAGAGATGGGAACTGATCTACCTCGTGATCCAGCTCTATCACTCTTGGGCATTTACCCAAAGGAACCTTCATCCTACCACAGAGATGCTTACTCAAACATGTCCATTGCTGCTCTATTAATAATGCCCAGAAATTGGATAACATATTCAAGACATGAATATGAATGGATAATAAAAATTGGAACCTTTACAAAAATGAATATTACTCAGCCATTAAAAAGAATTAAATTCACAGTAAATGGGTAGAACTAGGGGGAGAAATCACCCTGAGTGAGGTACCCAGACACAGAAAGCCAAATGTGGCATGTATTAGCTTACATGTGGATATACAGAATCACAGAGATTAAGCATAGAGCAACAGAATAAGGAGGAGAGAAGCATCTCATCAGGAAAGAAGAAATAGAATAGAAAGGTACAGGCTGGTGAGGGGAGGTGCAAGGAGAGAAATAGAGGGACGAGGGAGTGTATACAGGGAGAAACAGCTAAAACTAAGGCCACGGAAGTAGTGTGCAGTGGCATGGGTATTGATACAGTCGATGCTTCCTGAAATAAATGCATATGTGAAGGCAATCTAACAGAGAAATCAAATAACAGGGTGATGAGACTGTGTCTGAGAGCTTTCTCCTTCTGTCTTGCATTCCAGTCTTTAGGTTGGGATTAAAGATGTGCACCACTGGGATTAAAGGCGTGCACCGCCAAGTTTCTATGGCAAACTAGTGTGGCTACTGAGATAAAAGGTGTGTGCTACCACTTACTCTCTGATCTTCAGCTAAACTTTCTTTATTAAAATACAAATGAAATATCACTACACGTAAGTATCACGAAACATTGTAAAGGAGGGGACACATAGATTATAAGAGCCAGAGCATCATGGAGTTTGCTGTAACATTGTATCTCCTAGGAATGTCAGAATCTACACCAATAAAATCTTATTAACATGGCTGCTTAAGTATGAGCTGAATAAGGACAAGAGGCAATCTATAAGGGACAAGGGGCCAACCAGCCCCACACAAAGAACTATAGGGAACTCACAAATGCCGGGAGTGGAGAAACAGTTTTAGTCCTACTGTGGGAAGAGTACACGAAATGCTTATCCAATACCAAATGGTGAGCCCTGAATCATACATACAAATAACATTATACTAAATTAAAGTATGCGTGTGTTATAGTTTCTTAGGTACTTAACAGTATGAATCCTTGTGATTTTTTTCACATATCCATACTATTATTTTGCTCTCCTTTCTCCCTGTGTATTTATCTCCCTTCAACCTAATTATAACCCTGACAGCATACAGACAAGTAACATAAAGATTGGGCAGGTTACATACACATATGCATGTAACAAAATTAATGAAAAATCCATGAATTTGAAAGGGAACAAGGAGGCATATAAGAGCGTGTTTGAAGAAAAAAAGTAAAAGGAGAAATGATGTTTCATTGTTACAAAATATTTGTATAACTATGTAAAGACGTGTTGCATTTGTTGAATTATATGTAAAAATGTGTTGCTGTTTTACGTTGTCTGCCTAAGGCACCTGATTAGTCTAACAAAAAGCTAAATGGCCAGTAGCAAGAAAGAGGTATAGGCAGGACTTGCAGGCAGGGAAACTGAGTAGCAGGAGGAATTTAGGATTAGAAAGGAAGAAAGAAAAAGAGATACCAGTGAGAAACCAGTGGCCAATCAGACACACATGGAGGAAGCAGGAAACCAAGACATACAGAATAAAAGAAAGGTAAAAAGCCCCAAGGAAAAATGTAGATGAATAGAAACAGGTTAAATTAAGTTCAAAAAGCTAGCAGGACGAGCCTAAGCTAAGACTAAGCACTTATAATTAATAAGAAGCATTCATAATAAATTATTTGGGAGTTTCTTGGTGGCCCAAAGGAAAATTCCAATACACATAATACAATAAATAAAATAAAGAAGTAGTTGTTTTTAAAGAATTAACATAAAAGGTAAAAAAGGGACACAGCCAAGACTGTTAAATAGACAAGCTTGTCTCAGAAAAAAAAAGAAGATAAAAAGAGATGTAACATATCCCTATTACCTGCTCTGAAGAATTTTTCACAGATACTGCCACGGCATAACCACATGGGAATAAGGTGGCCTGCATTAATTAAAAGAGTTTCTAATAGTAAAGTATATTACAGTTGCTTATGACTTAAAATGTCATTATAAAATATCTAGCAAATTAAATTCAACTTGATTACATTATCATTTCTTCCCACTACATTCCTTAGGATGAATTTTAATTTATTAACGCCATGTATCACTAAGCTAAAATCCTGATACAATTATCTCACTTGATCCTGAGTGGCATTCAGAAGTAGACATAGAAAGCAAGCTTGTCAGGTTTTTGTGTGTCTATGACTACCAGCCTGATGACTGTAGACTTCAACTTTTTAAAATTTGTACAAAAAAAAAAATGTTTCAATGAGTTCTTTGATGAGGAATGATTTTAGAAGGACTAGTATGTGAAAACTTGCTTTATTTAAGCACCCGTAGAACATTAATCCTTTCTCACTTCAGTCTTCTATAAAAAGAATCCAGGAGTAGTTAATGCATAAGCAATAGCTATTACAATAGTCTTACTAATTGACCTTGTAATGACAAAATATGGGAGATCTTGGTCAAACAGAGATAATACTTCCAATTCAAATGTCTTAGCTAAAGTGATTTTGTATTTCTTCTGTAGACTCTTCTCAAACTCACAGAGATCCCCCTGCCTCTGCCTCTTGAGTACTGGGAGTAAAGGAATGTACCACCACTGACCAGCAAATTTTGTACTTCTTAAGGCATCTTGAAACTAAGATGAGTGTTGAAATGAATTTTGAGAACTTAGGTCCTGATAAAACTGTACAAGAATACTTTTGATTTGCCTTTATTTTTTTAAAAAAGATCTTTATTATTTTTATTTTATGTATAAAGTGTTTTGCCTACATGTATGTCTGTATACCACACGTGTGTCTGGTGCCCACCAAGGCCAGAAGAGGGCATCAGACCTCCTGAAATTAGAGTTATAGTTATGGGTCCTGGGGATTTAACCCATTTCTTTGGAAGAGCAGGCAGTGCTCTTACCCATGGAGCCATTTCACCAGGCCCAGGGATATTTTACAAAACAAAACAACAATAAAAGATACTATGGAAAACAACTGGGCACTGCTGCAAAAGTACTTGATTGTCTCAAATACAGATGAGGAGACACACTGATGGCTAGGAAAGACTGAAACTCAAAAGGGCTGCTAGGGACAAAACTACAATTCTAGCCAGAGGCACAACAGCTGCAAGATTTAGAAATCTAAGCTTTTGCCCTAGGACTTCCCACCACTGTCTGGGAACTGGCATAGCCTTCTTGCTTAAGAGTACTCGCAAGAGGCTTTCTGACGTCACGCAGGCGGAGACTTTAAAATCCAAATGGCTCCTGGTTGGCATTGGTGGGTGTCTTCCTAAGCAGTTGTGCATTTTACTGGAAGTGGGCGCTGGGGGTCAAGAACCAGAGAGAAAGGTAACTGCTGGTATGGGGTTAACTCTGTTCCTGCTAAGAAACTCTGTGGCATCAGAGACCTGGGGCGGCATCTGCCAGGTTCTGGGTTCAGGGATCAGTAAGTTTGTGTGGGCAGCGCCTGGAGAGAGAAAAGAGGATGCTGATTGCTGACCAAGGTGTTCCGCAGGGAGGGGGAGAAGGGGAGGACTGCCTGGGAGGGACAGGTTAAAACACTGCGTTCCTGTGGTAATGCAGCATCTGAAAAGCCATGTAAGAAGAAAAAGTCTGGGAAACTGAAGGCTTGAGAATAAGACCTAAGTGGAATGTAAGCAGTCGAACAAGGAGTGATGTGACTCAGTGCACAGCCTATTGTGCTAAAGTCCCCAGCTCAAACAAACAATAAAGTGGGTGTTATTATTTGGTGTTAGTATTTGGGAATCTGCATTGGCCTGCCTGTCCTTAGGGTCCTGACAGGAAACCTCCTCACCTGTAGCCACTAAGAGCACTTCACCTGTAGCCACTTCTGGGCACATTTGCTATGGTTCCTTGTAACAGGTGGACCTACCCCTAACCTCCCCCTTCTCCTGTGTCTACCTCCCTCTCTCTCCCGCACTCTTTACCCCATGGGACTAGTCTGCTCCCCTCTCTGCCTTCTCTGTCCCTTCTCTCTCATCTTCCAATAAGCCTCCTGTATAAGCCTTATCGCATAGCGTGACTTCTCTTCACTACATATATATATATATATATATATAAATATATATATATATAATTTTATCAACAGTGAGTTCTGTCTTATCCTAGAAAGAAGCCAGGGCAGGACCAGAAAAAGCTGAGTGGCTAGCGTCTAGTACTGCAGAGACGAAGACAGGGTCTGACATAGGTATGCTTATGATACTAAAATATTTTGAGAATGGAAGCAGCCTCTACATTATGTTATGGAACGGATTGCTTGTCTTTACTGAAAGGGAGATTAGAACCAGAAAGACAATAGTGGGTATTAAACTATGGGGTTAAACATAAAGCAAGAAAAGTAGATATTAGGAAAAGAGAATGAATCCTGATTTTGAAGCCAAAGGAAACATTTTGAGGAGAGTTAAGGAGCCTGAGATTTCTTGTCAAGCAGTCTGTGAGTTACCATTGAAATAGACATAAGAGATACCAGTGATGTATTCGGGATAACATTGAAATTTTGCGATCATGGATTGCCGTGTGATGCAGGAATCATATATGTTCATTTTTGCATTGTCTTGCTCGAGTGTATTGAATACTTGAAGTTGCATAGGTGTTATCTTTAGTGAGGACTTAAGTATACATGACAAACAAATACAGCACACAGGGAAAATACTATCGTAAAGGAATAAACTTAGTTACTCTTCTACTTCAGAATAAAAGTGACAATTATTGCTTAATGATCCACTTGCATCTGGAACATTTTTCTGATATTGAAATCATGAATTAGGTTCTGAGCATGAAGCGCAGTTCCATTTCCACCGGTGGTGCTGGCTGCCTCTCCACACAGGAATTAAGATCTCAGGACCTCGACGAACCAGACCTTTATACCCGTCAAGCGTAAGTGCCTCCAACTATGGATCTCAGCTGCATGCTGCCATGTTCTGTACCTAGTTCTCAGAAACTGTAGAATCAGATGGTGAAAGTGGGTCTTCTCTAGTTCCACACTTGAGTCGCTCACTCTCCAAAGGTTAGTAATTCCTTCAGAGAGCTTTGGTTTTACTGTCTAAGTCTGGCAGTATTAATTATATTAGCAACTAATCTAAGAAAATGTCAATATAAACTCAATTTAAAATAACAATCTTATTATAAGGTTTCAAAACTAAAATGGTTTTATTTATTTATTTGCTTCTTTGTTTGTTTTGGTTTGTTTTGGAGACAAGATTTCTCGATGCAGCCCTAGTTTTCCTGGCATTCACTCTGTAGACCAGGTTAGCATCGAACTTTGGGATATACCTTTCTCTGCTTCCAAAGTGCTCAGATTAAAGGTGCGTGCCACCACCACCTACAATGCTTTTAATTTAAAAAAAAATCTGGGTAAGCAAGATGACTCAGCAGGTAAAGGCACTTATCAACAAACCCAAACACCTGCTTTTAATCCCCAGACCCACATGGTAGAAGAGAACCTGCTGCATCAGCAGCTACTGACCACCAGCTGCTCGCTCTCTTTCTGTCTCTCTCTCTCTCTCTCTCTCTCTCTCTCTCACACACACACACACACACAATAATAAATGTAATAAAGTTAAAATATTTCCAATGCAAAACAATTTCATTGGGCAGCAAAACATGGTCTCCCCTTTTAACGTCAGATCCCTTTAATATCTGACTAATGAAAGACAGTTAGAATCTATTCTGCTGCTGCATTCAGACTGTCCTAGCAGCCAGTCTCTAGGTAGCAATGTATGCATGAAAGGATGAGCATGAGAAGAACAAACAACATCTTAGTTTTGATGTAGTGATACCTAGATATACATACCTTGGAGAACATGTCTAGTCTAGATCAGCAGTTGTCTGGATTGGAGGTGGGGAAGTTTGATACAGATTGACAGGAAACAGTCTGTTATTTGTATGACCTGGGGTATGACCTCACCTTTTTGTACTTTGAATCCCTTGTGTATAAGAATGGGGATAGGTTGAGCGGTGGTGCACGTATTTAATTAAACGGAGGCAGTCTAATCTCTGGGTTTGAGGCCAGCCTGGTCTACAGACAAATTCCAAGACAACCAGAGCTACACAGAAAAACCTGTCTTCCAAAAAAAGAAAGAAAAAGAGTGGAGATACTGGGAGATTGCTCAGTGGTTTAGAGTCGTTCCTATTCTACCACAGGACCCAAATTCAGTTCCCAGTACCCACATTGGGCAGGTCACAACCGCCTGTGACTCCAGCTCAAGGAGATCTGGTGCCCCTTTTGTGACCTCCATAGGCACTCTCGTGCATGTGTGGTTATGCCTATACAAACAAAATATACATAGAATATAAAATAGAACTTTTCACTTTTTTAATGGAGATAATGGCAGACTCTCCTTTACAAGTTGTTCTGAATATTTATTGAGTGTTTATATAGGTCAACTGCTCTTAAGTTCTTCATGCATATTAACTCTTGATACTCGGTGACAACTTTCCCTTAAGGCACAATGGCAAACAAGGGAGTACAAAAAAGGGAGCAGTTATAGGGGCATAAATAGAGACGAAAGTGTTTAGGTTATTGAACAGGCCTTTAGACTACTTGGTACAGAAGATCTATGGGCCTGAAACACACCTTTAAGGATAATATATGTGTTGATAATGTCATGCACAAGGAAATTTGGTTTGTTATTTGTGGTGCTGAGGACTGAGCACAAGCTGAACAAAACACTGAGATATATCCCTGTCACAGAAGTACATTTCATTCCCCCCATATTTTATACCTAAAACTGCTGTAACTTCATGGTATGCTCTCCTGCTTTTAGGAATGCATTGTCTTTAGTTATTTAAAGCTTAAAGACTAATGTTTGATGCTGTTCTTATGATGTGTGTGTGTGTGTGTGTGTGTTTGTGTGTGTGATGGATAGCCTTGAAATAATGCAGACTTGAACAGAGGAGGAAATGTTTTTGATTGCCTTCTTAATATGCAACTTGGTATGTTTTCAAGTTCTAAAAAATAAAGGATACAAGACCTATCCATGATAAAGTATTTATTCAGAAAAATATCCAACATCTATATAAGGTATTAAATTGTCTGATTTGAGTGATTTTGCAGTGTGGTTTAAATTCTGGTTTGTCTGAGACAGGGTTTCTCTGTCTAGCTCTGGCTGTCAGTGGAACTCACTCTGTAGACCAGGCTGGCCTTGAACTCACAGACATCTGCCTGCCTCTGGCTCAGGAGTGCTGGGATTTGCTGGGATTAAAGGTGTGAGCCACTAGCACCCAGTTTTATTGTTTTTTAAAAGCAATGTATAAGTAAAACCCACAGTTTTACAAAAATAGCTATTCAAGTAATCCACACAAAGTTGTTTTCACCGTTAACAATTTCTATGGCATTTGACATGGGCTACAAACATGGCCCTGTGGTAAAGTACTTTCTTAGCATGTGGCTTCAGACCTGGGCTCAATTCCCAGTACCACCAAAAAGAACAAAACAAAACAAAACAACTACTTTTTACTAGGAAGACCCTTTTCCCTTCCTCAATAAAAGAGAGGTCAGGAGTGTGCCTTGTATCATCAATTCCAGCACTTTCTTATCAGACACTGGGGGGATTGCAAGTTCCAGGTCAGGCAGGGTCACATAGTAAGACCCTATCTAAAATACATAACAGCCAGGAAATCTTAAAATGAAAAATTGTCTATGTTTTGTAATAGTGCAAGTTAGTTTGAGTCATGAAAAATTTAAACAAAAATCAGTCTATAAGAAAATGTTGATGAGGGTCTGAAGAGGTGGCTCAGCATCTAAGAACACTGCTTACTCTTCCAGAGGTGCTGAGTTCAGTTCCCAGTAACCACATACTGGCTCACAACTGTCTATAGTGTGATCCCATGTCCTCGTCTGACATAAAGTTGGACGTGCAGGTAGAGTACTCATATAAATAAAAATAAGTTTTTAAAGAAAAAAAGGAAGGAAGGAAGGAAGGAAGGAAAAGAAATGAAGGAAGAAAAAGTTGATGAAGCCCGGTGGTGGTAGTGGTGGGAGCACATGCCTTTAATCCCAGCACTCAGGAGCCAGAGGCAGGAAGAGCTCTATGCGTTAGAGGCCAGCCTGGGCTACAGAGTGAGCTCCAAGACAGCCAAGCCTACACAAAGAAACCCTGTCCCATAAAACCAAAAGAGTTGATGATCTAAATATTTGTGCAGTAGGACATACCTATAATCCCAGATTTGGAAAGCAGGAGAATCCATTGTTCTGGGCTATGGAAACTCATGACTCAAAAAAAAAAAAAGAAGAATAAAAGAAAAGAAAAACTATATGTATGTAGGACTGGAGGGTTTTTTCTGTGATTAAGAAAACTGTTTGCTCTTGCAGAGGACCTGAATTCAATTTCTGGCACTCACACAGAAACTCAAACCATCTGTAACTGCAGTTCTTCTCATCTAGGAGCACACAACACACATGCTTACATGCAGTGAAGATGTTTATATGCATAAATATACATGTACATAATAATTGACGAGAGGCTGAAGAGGTAGCTCAGCAGTTAAGAGCACTTGTTCTTCCAAAGGGCCTGTGTTCATTGCCAGCACCTGCTTGGTCAATCACAACCCTCAGTAACTCCAGTCCCCTGGATCTGATGCCCTCTTCTGGCCTACTTGAACATTGTGTGCACATGATGTACAAAGTTTACAAAACACCTAGACACATAATTTATTTTAAAAATAATTGAGCAAGACATGGTGGTGCATGCCAGTAATCCCAGCACTCTGGAAGCTGAGAGGAGAATCTTGAGTTCAAGGTTAGCCTGAGCTACATAACAAGTCCAAGGTTACCCTGGTATGTATAGCAAAAACCTTTCTAAATTTTAGAAAATAGATATTAAGAGGGATTACAGCATAAACAATAAAATATCAAAATGGAAATGTCAAAATAACCAGAAAAAAATCAAATATTAACTCACAAAATGATTTATTAACAAATTATTTTACAGATGAATGCTTTCAAATAATTAAAGGTCAGATGGTTTTTAAACATGAGAGTTGTCATAGAACATAAACACAATTATCAAGAGGCTACTATATGCGTGTACAACAACTTATAGGCATCATAATAAAATCAAACCAATCACCGACAGACATAATATACAAAGCTCAATAATTGCTATCAAAATGTATTTGGCAAATAGGCAATTATTATTTAAGATAAGGTCTTGCTCAGATTAGGTGAGTCTCTAGCCAGAATCTTTGGGCCTTCCTTAGTCCTCTAAATGCTGGAATTAGATGCATGCATGGCAACAACTGGCTCAGCAAATGCTTTACGCATGACCATATGCCTGGTACTGTAATAGATGTCTGAACTAATATAGCACAACACCTGCCCCATGGACTCCATTTCAAGTGGGACGATGGCTACAGGAACAAGTATTTCCCATTACAAGATTATTAAGTTAGCTACAAAGTAGTAGATTTCATAATGGCATTTTTTTTCTTTTTTTTTCTTTTTTTTTTTATTCTTTTTTAATTAAAATTTCCAACTGCTCCCTGTTTCCCATTTCCCTCCCCTCCTCCCACACTTTGCCCCTTCCCCCCTCCCCTCCCCCTTCCCCACTCCTCTTCTCCTCCCCCCAGTCCATTCCCCCTCCCTCTTGATACTGAAGAGCAGTCCAAATTCCCTGCCCTACAGGAAGACCAAGGTCCTCCCACTTCCATCCAGGCCCAGGAAGGTGAACATCCAAACAGGCTAAGCTCCCACAAAGCCAGTTCATGTATTAGGATCGAAACCTAGTGCCATTGTCCTTGGCTTCTCATCAGCCTTCATTGTCCGCCATGTTCAGAGAGTCCAGTTTCAACCCATGCTTATTCAGTCCCAGTCCAGCTGGCCTTGAAGAGCTCCCAATAGATCAGTTCCACTGTCACAGTGGGTGGGTGCACGCCTCGTGGTCCTGATTTCCTTGCTCATGTTCTCCCTCCTTCTGCTCCTCATTTGGACCTTAAGAGCTCAGACCGTTGCTCCAATTTGGGTCTCTGTCTCTCTCTCGATCTATCGCCAGTTGAAAGTTCCTGTGCCATTCTCCTTGGCCTCTCGTCAGCTCTCATTGTCCGCCACATTCCGAGAGTCCGGTTTTATCCCATGTTTTTTCAGTAGCAGTCCAGCTGACCTTGGTGAGCTCCCAATAGATCGGCCCCACTGTCTCAGTGGTTGGGTGCACCCCTCATGGTCCTGACTTCCTTGTTCATGTTCTCTCTCCTTCTGCTCCTCATTATAACCTTGGGAGCTCAGTCCGGTGCTCCAGTGTGGGTCTCTGGCTCTATCTCCATCCATCGCTAGATGAAGTTTCTATGGCGATATGCAAGATATTCATCAGTATGATTATAGGATAGGTTCATTTCAGGTTCCCTATCCTCAGGTGCCCCAATGAACTAACTGGGGACATTGCCCTGGGCATCTGGTAGCCATTCCAAGTTCAAGTCTCTTGCCACCCCTTAGGTGGCTCCCTTACCTAAGGTATGAGTTTCCCTGCTCCCCTATCCAACCTTCCTTTATCCCCAATCACCCCGATTCCCCCAGTTCCCCTCATCCTCTCCTTCACAGTTTTCTCTCCCCATCACCCCTCATCCCCATCCCACCCCACCCCCAAGATTCCAATTTTTTGCCCATCAGTCATGTCTATTTCCCATAGCTGGGAGGATATCTATATGTTTTTCCTTGGGTTTACCCTCTTGTTTAGCTTCTTTAGGATCACAAATTATAGACTCAGTGGCCCCTATCCATGGCTAGAAACCAATTATGAGTGAGTACATCCCATGTTCTTCTTTTTGGGTCTGGGTTACCTCACTAAGGATCGTATTTTCTATTTCCATCCATTTGCATGCAAAATTCGAGAAGTCATTGTTTTTTACCGCAGAGTAGTACTCTAATGTGTATATATTCCACACTTTCTTCATCCATTCTTCCATTGAAGGGCATCTAGGTTGCTTCCAGGTTCTGGCTATTACAAATAATGCTGCTATGAACATAGTTGGACAAATGCTTTTGTCATATGATAGGGCATCTCTTGGGTATATTCCCAAGAGTGGTATTGCTGGGTCCAGGGGTAGGTTGATCCCAATTTTTCTGAGAAACCGCCACACTGATTTCCAAAGTGGTTGCACAAGTTTGCAGTCCCACCAGCAATGGATGAGGGTACCCCTTTCTCCACAACCTCTCCAGCAAAGGCTATCCTGGGTGTTTTTGATTTTAGCCATTCTGACAGGTGTAAGATGATATCTCAAAGTTGTTTTGATTTGCATTTCTCTGATCGCTAAGGAGGTTGAGCATGACCTTAAGTATCTTTTGGCCATTTTAACTTCTTCTGTTGAGAATTCTCTGTTCAGTTCAGTGCCCCATTTTTTAATTGGGTTAATTATCCTTTTAAAGTCTAGTTTCTTGAGTTCTTTATATATTTTGGAGATCAGACCTTTGTCTGTTGCGGGGTTGGTGAGATCTTCTCCCAGTCAGTAGGCTGCCTTTTTGTCTTAATGACAGTGTCCTTTGCTTTACAGAAGCTTCTCAGTTTCAGGAGGTCCCATTTATTCAGTGTTGCCCTTAATGTCTGTGCTGCTGGGGTTATACATAGGAAGCGATCTCCAGTGCCCATATGTTGTAGGGTACTTCCCATTTTCTCTTCTCTCAGGTTCAGTGTGTTCAGATTGATATTGAGGTCTTTGATCCATTTGGACTTGAGTTTTGTGCATGGTGATAGATATGGGTCTATTTTCATTCTTCTACAGGTTGACATCCAATTGTGCCAGCACCATTTGTTGAAGATGCTTTCTTTCTTCCATTGTATACTTTTAGCTCCTTTATCGAAAATCAGTTGTTCATAGGTTTGTGGGTTAAAATCCCGGTCTTCTATACAATTCCATTGGTCGACTTCTCTGTTTTTATGCCAGTACCACGCTGTTTTCATTACTGTAGCTCTGTAATAGAGTTTGAAGTCAGGGATGGTAATGCCTCCAGAAGTTCCTTTATTGTATAAGATTGTTTTGGCTATCCTGGTTTTTTTGTTTCTCCATATAAAGTTGATTATTGTCCTTTCAAGATCTGTGAAGAATTTTGATGGGATTTTAATGGGGATTGCATTGAATCTATAAATTGCCCTTGGTAGAATTGCCATTTTTACTATGTTGATTCTCCCAATCCAAGAGCAAGGGAGATCCTTCCATTTTCTGGTATCCTTTTCAATTTCTTTCTTCAATGCCTTAAAGTTTTTGTCAAATAGATCTTTCACTTCCTTGGTTAGAGTTACCCCAAGATATTTTATGCTGTTTGTGGCTATCGTGAAAGGTGATGATTCTCTTATTTCTCTCTCTGCTTCCAGATCCTTTGTGTATAAGAGGGCGACTGATTTTTTGGAGTTGATCTTGTATCCTGCCACGTTACTAAAGGCGTTTATCAGCTGTAGGAGTTCTTTGGAGGAGTTTTTGGGGTCGCTCATGTACACTATCATATCATCTGCAAATAATGCAAGTTTAACTTCTTCCTTTCCAATTTGAATCCCCTTTATCCCCTTATGTTGTCTTATTGCTATTGCTAAAACTTCGAGAACTATATTGAAGAGGTATGGAGAGAGTGGACAGCCTTGGCGTGTTCCTGATTTTAGTGGGATGGCTTTAAGTTTCTCTCCATTTAGTTTGATATTAGCTGTCGGCTTGCTGTATATAGCTTTAATTATATTTAGGTATGACCCTTGTATCCCTAATCTCTCCAAGACTTTTATCATAAAGGGATGTTGAATTTTGTCAAATGCTTTTTCAGCATCTAATGAAACGATCATATGGTTTTTTTCTTTCAGTTTATTTATATGATGTATTACATTGATAGATTTGCGTATGTTAAACCAGCCCTGCATCTCTGGTATGAAGCCTACTTGATCATAATGGATAATTTTTCTAATGTGTTCTTGGATTCGGTTTGCCAGAATTTTGTTGAGGATTTTTGCGTCGATGTTCATGAGTGAGATTGGCCTGTAATTCTCTTTCTTGGTTGGGTCTTTGTGTGGTTTTGGTATCAGAGTTACTGTAGCTTCATAAAAGGAATTTGGCAATGACTCTTCTGTTTCTATATTGTGAAATACATTAAGGAGAATAGGTATTAGGTCTTCTTGGAAGTTCTGGTAGAATTCCGCATTGAAACCATCTGGTCCTGGACTTTTTTTGGAAGGGAGGTTTTTGATAACCGCTTCTAATTCTTCACGACTAACAGGTCTATTTAGGTTGTTCACCTGGTCCTGGTTTAACTTTGGTAAATGGTATTTATCTAAAAAAGCGTCCATTTCTTTTGCATTTTCCAGTTTTGTGGCATACAGGCTTTTGTAGTAAGATCTAATGAGTCTCTGAATTTCCTTTGTGTCTGTGGTTATGTCTCCCTTTTCATTTCTGATCTTATTAATTTGCAAATTCTCTCTCTGCCGTTTGATTAGTTTGGATAGGGGTTTATCAATCTTGTAGATTTTCTCCAGGAACCAGCTTTTTGATTCATTGATTCTTTCAATTGTTTTCTGTGTTTCTATTTTGTTGATTTCAGCCCTCAGTTTGATTATTTCCAGTCTTCTACCCCTTCTAGGTGAGTCTGCTTCTTTTTTTTCTAGAGCTTTCAGGTGGGCTGTTAAGTCTCCAATGTGTGCTTTCTCTGTTTTCTTTAAGTGGGCAGTTAGTGCTATGAACTTTCCTCTCGGAACTGCTTTCATAGTGTCCCATAGGTTTGAGTATGTTGTTTCTTTATTTTCATTGTCTTCAAGGAAGAGTTTAATTTCTTTCTTTATTTCTTCCTTAATCCAGGTATGGTTCAGTAGTTGACTATTCAGTTTCCATGAGTTTGTAGGCTTTCTGGGGGTAGCATTGTTGCTGAATTCTAGCTTTAATCCATGGTGATCTGATAAGATACAGGTGGTTCTTAATATTTTTTTGTAACTGTGGATGTTTGCTTTGTTACCGAGTATGTGGTCGATTTTTGAGAAGGTTCCATGATCTGCAGAGAAGAAGGTATATTCTTTCCTATTTGGGTGGAATATTCTATAGATGTCTGTTAAGTCCATTTGATTCATTACCTCCATTAATTCTCTTATTTCTCTGTTAGGTTTCTGTCTACTTGACCTGTCCATTGGTGAGAGAGGAGTATTAAAGTCTCCTACTATTAATGTGTGCGGTTTGATGGCTGCCTTGAGTTTTAACAATGTTTCTTTTACGTACGTGGGTGCTTTTATATTAGGGGCATAGATATTCAGGATTGAGACTTCATCCTGATGAATTGTTCCTGTTATGAGTAGAAAATGTCCCTCTCCATCTCTCCTGAATGATTTAAGTTTGAAGTCAACTTTGTTAGAAATTAGTATGGCCACCCCTGCTTGTTTCTTAGGTCCATTTACTTGATAAGCCTTATCCCAACCCTTTACTCTGAGTAGGTGCCTGTCTTTGTGGTTGAGGTGTGTTTCTTGTAAACAGCAGAATGTTGGATCCTGTTTTCGTATCCAATCTCTTAGTCTGTGCCTTTTTATAGGAGAGTTGAGTCCATTGACATTAAGTGATATTAATGACCAGTGGTTGTTAACTCCGGTCATTTTTTTTTGTAGTAGATTTTGTGTGTTTCCCTTTATTGAGATGTGCTGGTAAAGGGTTTCTAGATGTCTGAGTTACTGTGGTCATTGTTGGACTCCTTGGTTAGTGATTTTCCTTCTATTACTTTCTGTAAGGCTGGATTTGTGGCTACGTATTGTTTAAATTTGTTTTTATCCTGGAAAATTTTGTTTTCTCCATTTATAGTGAACGAAAGCTTGGCTGGGTACAGTAGTCTGGGCTTGCATCCATGGTCTCTTAGTTTCTGCAGTACATCTATCCAGGACCTTCTGGCTTTCATGGTTTCCATAGAGAAGTCAGGTGTAAGTCTGATAGGTTTACCTTTATAAGTAACTTGGCCTTTTTCCTTCGCTGCTCTTAGTATTCTTTCTTTATTCTGTATGCTTTGTGTTTTGATTATTATATGGCGAGAGGATGTTTTTTTTTGATCCAGCCTATTCGGTGTTCTGTATGCTTCTTGAACCTTCATAGGTATATCTTTCTTTAGGTTGGGAAAGTTTTCTTCTATAATTTTATTAAATATATTTTCTGGACCGTTGAGCTGCGCTTCTTCTCCTTCTTCTATTCCTATTATTCTTAGGTTTGGTCTTTTTATTGTGTCCCATATTTCCTGAATGTTTTGTGATGAGAATTTGTTGGCCTTGCTGTTTTCTTTGATCAGCGTGTTTATTTTCTCTATGGTATCTTCAGAATCTGAGATTCTTTCTTCTATCTCTTGTATTCTGTTGGTTATGCTTGTTTCTGTAGTCTCTATTCATTTACCTAGATTTTCCCTGTCCAGCTGGCCTTCTGTTTGTGTTTTCTTCTTTGCCTCCATTTCAGTTTTTAAGTCTTGAACTGTTTCCATTATTTGTTTGATTGTTTTTCCTTGGTTTCCTAGGGTATCATTCACTGATTTACTCAATTCTTCAAACTTTCTGTTATACTTCTCATCCATTTCTATAAGGGCATTTTTTACATGCTGTTTAAGGGAGTCAATCACTTTCATAAAGTCAATTTTATCTACTTCTTCATGATTAAGGTGTTCATGTCCTCCTGTTGTGAGGTCGCTGGGTTCTGGTGGTTTCATATAGTTTTTCAGATTGTTGGGTGAATTCTTGCATTGGCGCCTGCCCATCTCTTTCTCCGAATGCTCCCCTACGGATCTTCTTTTACCGGATCAGGTCTCCTTGCCTACTGATGTACTTTCCCAGTGATGGCACCCTGAAGTGATAGCTCTCCTGGTGCTCCAGTGATGTCTCTCCTGTTACCAATATCAGATCTCCGTGCCCAAAGACGGCAATCCTGGTACCCCGATTAGCTCTACCACTGATGGCTCTCCTGGTGCCAAGAGCAGGTCTCCGTGCAGGTTGGGTAGTTCGTAAACAAAGGCCTTACCTTGTTTGGTGCAGGCAGGCCAGTGAACCAAAGGAAGTCTCGCCTGCCTATTTGCCCTGAGGATTTGCCCCCAGCGCCAGACAGACTGAGCTGGATGGTGTTATGTGCCCAAAGAGGAAAGGGGGCAGAAGGAAGAAGGGTTCTGGATGCAAGCTGGGTGGGACAAGAAGAGAGAGGCAGTATGCAGGGTGTAGAGCCCCTGCAGGGAGCCCAGGGAGTATATGGTGGGGGATGAGGAACTTCAGAGTTCCCTGTCCAGGGCTGCTTCCGCCGCTGCCAGTCAGGTCACAAACTCACCCCGCTGCTGTCTCTCCTGGTACCTAGATCAGATCTCCGTGCAGGTTGGGTAGTTTGTAAACAAAGGCCTTACCTTGCTTGATGCAGGCAGGCTGGAGAGACAAAGGAAGTCTCGCCTGCCTACTTGCCCTGAGGAATTTCCCCCAGCGCCAGACAGACTGAGCTGGATGGTGTTATGTGCCCAAAGAGGAAAGGGGGCGGAAGGAAGAAGGGTTCTGGATGCAAGCTGGGTGGGACAAGAAGAGAGAGGCAGTATGCAGGGTGTAGAGCCCCTGCAGGAAGCCCCTTGTTGAGGATTTTTGCGTCGATGTTCATGAGTGAGATTGGCCTGTAATTCTCTTTCTTGGTTGGGTCTTTGTGTGGTTTTGGTATCAGAGTTACTGTAGCTTCATAAAAGGAATTTGGCAATGACTCTTCTGTTTCTATATTGTGAAATACATTAAGGAGAATAGGTATTAGGTCTTCTTGGAAGTTCTGGTAGAATTCCGCATTGAAACCATCTGGTCCTGGACTTTTTTTGGAAGGGAGGTTTTTGATAACCGCTTCTAATTCTTCACGACTAACAGGTCTATTTAGGTTGTTCACCTGGTCCTGGTTTAACTTTGGTAAATGGTATTTATCTAAAAAAGCGTCCATTTCTTTTGCATTTTCCAGTTTTGTGGCATACAGGCTTTTGTAGTAAGATCTAATGAGTCTCTGAATTTCCTTTGTGTCTGTGGTTATGTCTCCCTTTTCATTTCTGATCTTATTAATTTGCAAATTCTCTCTCTGCCGTTTGATTAGTTTGGATAGGGGTTTATCAATCTTGTAGATTTTCTCCAGGAACCAGCTTTTTGATTCATTGATTCTTTCAATTGTTTTCTGTGTTTCTATTTTGTTGATTTCAGCCCTCAGTTTGATTATTTCCAGTCTTCTACCCCTTCTAGGTGAGTCTGCTTCTTTTTTTTCTAGAGCTTTCAGGTGGGCTGTTAAGTCTCCAATGTGTGCTTTCTCTGTTTTCTTTAAGTGGGCAGTTAGTGCTATGAACTTTCCTCTTGGAACTGCTTTCATAGTGTCCCATAGGTTTGAGTATGTTGTTTCTTTATTTTCATTGTCTTCAAGGAAGAGTTTAATTTCTTTCTTTATTTCTTCCTTAATCCAGGTATGGTTCAGTAGTTGACTATTCAGTTTCCATGAGTTTGTAGGCTTTCTGGGGGTAGCATTGTTGCTGAATTCTAGCTTTAATCCATGGTGATCTGATAAGATACAGGTGGTTCTTAATATTTTTTTGTAACTGTGGATGTTTGCTTTGTTACCGAGTATGTGGTCGATTTTTGAGAAGGTTCCATGATCTGCAGAGAAGAAGGTATATTCTTTCCTATTTGGGTGGAATATTCTATAGATGTCTGTTAAGTCCATTTGATTCATTACCTCCATTAATTCTCTTATTTCTCTGTTAGGTTTCTGTCTACTTGACCTGTCCATTGGTGAGAGAGGAGTATTAAAGTCTCCTACTATTAATGTGTGCGGTTTGATGGCTGCCTTGAGTTTTAACAATGTTTCTTTTACGTACGTGGGTGCTTTTATATTAGGGGCATAGATATTCAGGATTGAGACTTCATCCTGATGAATTGTTCCTGTTATGAGTAGAAAATGTCCCTCTCCATCTCTCCTGAATGATTTAAGTTTGAAGTCAACTTTGTTAGAAATTAGTATGGCCACCCCTGCTTGTTTCTTAGGTCCATTTACTTGATAAGCCTTATCCCAACCCTTTACTCTGAGTAGGTGCCTGTCTTTGTGGTTGAGGTGTGTTTCTTGTAAACAGAAGAATGTTGGATCCTGTTTTCGTATCCAATCTCTTAGTCTGTGCCTTTTTATAGGAGAGTTGAGTCCATTGACATTAAGTGCTATTAATGACCAGTGGTTGTTAACTCCGGTCATTTTTTAAGTTGTAAATTTTGTGTGTTCCCCTTCTTTGTGTTGCGCTGGTGAAGGGTCTCTAGTTGTCTGAGATATTGTGGTCATTGTTGGACTCCTTGGTTAGTGATTTTCCTTCTATTACTTTCTGTAAGGCTGGATTTGTGGCTACGTATTGTTTAAATTTGTTTTTATCCTGGAAAATTTTGTTTTCTCCATTTATAGTGAACGAAAGCTTGGCTGGGTTCAGTAGTCTGGGCTTGCATCCATGGTCTCTTAGTTTCTGCAGTACATCTATCCAGGACCTTCTGGCTTTCATGGTTTCCATAGAGAAGTCAGGTGTAAGTCTGATAGGTTTACCTTTATAAGTAACTTGGCCTTTTTCCTTCGCTGCTCTTAGTATTCTTTCTTTATTCTGTATGCTTTGTGTTTTGATTATTATATGGCGAGAGGATGTTTTTTTTTGATCCAGCCTATTCGGTGTTCTGTATGCTTCTTGAACCTTCATAGGTATATCTTTCTTTAGGTTGGGAAAGTTTTCTTCTATAATTTTATTAAATATATTTTCTGGACCATTGAGCTGTGCTTCTTCTCCTTCTTCTATTCCTATTATTCTTAGGTTTGGTCTTTTTATTGTGTCCCATATTTCCTGAATGTTTTGTGATGAGAATTTGTTGGCCTTGCTGTTTTCTTTGATCAGCGTGTTTATTTTCTCTATGGTATCTTCAGAATCTGAGATTCTTTCTTCTATCTCTTGTATTCTGTTGGTTATGCTTGTTTCTGTAGTCTCTATTCATTTACCTAGATTTTCCCTGTCCAGCTGGCCTTCTGTTTGTGTTTTCTTCTTTGCCTCCATTTCAGTTTTTAAGTCTTGAACTGTTTCCATTATCTGTTTGATTGTTTTTCCTTGGTTTCCTAGGGTATCATTCACTGATTTACTCAATTCTTCAAACTTTCTGTTATACTTCTCATCCATTTCTATAAGGGCATTTTTTACATGTTGTTTAAGGGCGTCAATCACTTTCATAAAGTCAATTTTATCTACTTCTTCATGATTAAGGTGTTCATGTCCACCTGTTGGGATGTCGCTGGGTTCTGGTGGTTTCATATAGTTTTTCAGATTGTTAGGTGAATTCTTGCATTGGCGCCTGCCCATCTCTTTCTCCGAATGCTCCCCTCTGGATCTTCTTTTACCGGATCAGGTCTCCTTGCCTACTGATGTACCTTCCCAGTGATGGCTCTCTGCAGTACTAGCTCTCCTGGTGTTCTAGTGATGTCTCTCCTTGCTTGTTGCAGGCAGGCCAGTGAAACAAAGGAAGTCTCGCCTGCCTACTTGCCCTGAGGATTTTCCCCCAGCACCAGACAGACTGAGCTGGATGGTGTTATGTGCCCAAAGAGGAAAGGAGACAGAAGGAAGAAGGGTTCTGGATGCAAGCTGGGTGGGACAAGAAGAGAGAGGCAGTATGGGGGCGTAGAGCCCCTGCAGGGAGCCCGGGGAGTATAGGGAGGGGGATGAGGAACTTCAGAGTTCCCTGTCCAGGGCTGCTTCCGCCGCCGCTGGTCACAAACTCACCGCACTGCTGTCTCTCCTGGTGCCGAGATCAGATCTCCGTGCAGGTTGGGTAGTTCGTAAACAAAGCGCCTACCTTGGTTGGTGCAGGCAGGCCAGTGAAACAAAGGAGGTCTCGCCTGCCTACTTGCCCTGAGGATTTGCCCCCAGCGCCAGACAGACTGAGCTGGATGGTGATATGTGCCCAAAGAGGAAAGGGGACAGAGGGAAGAAGGGTTCTGGATGCAAGCTGGGTGGGGCAAGAAGACAGAGGCAGTATGGGGGGGTAGAGCCCCTGCAGGGAGCCCGGGGAGTATAGGGAGGGGGATGAGGAACTTCAGAGTTCCCTGTCCAGGGCTGCTTCCGCCGCCGCTGGTCACAAACTCACTGCACTGCTGTCTCTCCTGGTGCCGAGATCAGATCTCCGTGCAGGTTGGGTAGTTCGTAAACAAAGCGCCTTCCTTGGTTGGTCCAGGTGGGCCAGTGAGACAAAGGAGGTCTCGCCTGCCTACTTGCCCTGAGGATTTGCCCCAGCGCCAGACAGACTGAGCTGGATGGTGTTATGTGCCCAAAGAGGAAAGGGGACAGAAGGAAAAAGGGTTCTGGATGCAAGCTGGGTGGGACAAGAAGACAGAGGCAGTAGGGGGGGTGTAGAGCCCCTGCAGGGAGCCCGGGGAGTATAGGGAGGGGGATGAGGAACTTCAGAGTTCCCTGTCCAGGGCTGCTTCCGCCGCCGCTGGTCACAAACTCACTGCACTGCTTTCTCTCCTGGTGCCGAGATCAGATCTCCGTGCAGGTTGGGTAGTTAGTAAACAAAGCGCCTTCCTTGGTTGGTCCAGGTGGGCCAGTGAGACAAAGGAGGTCTCGCCTGCCTACTTGCCCTGAGGATTTGCCCCCAGCGCCAGACAGACTGAGCTGGATGGCCTTATGTGCCCAAAGAGGAAAGGGGACAGAAGGAAGAAGGGTTCTGGATGCAAGCTGGATGGGACAAGCTCATAATGGCATTTTTACACATGTTTTCTTCTTCCACACCCTGCCCTCTGGCCTTTGCCTTGCCCTCCCCTCTGTCCCATTCTTGCTGTTTTTCCATTGCCCACAACAACCTAATTTCTGCTCTCCCAGTACAATATTGCATTATCTTCTGTCAGTGTTCCTGTACCCTAATCCTTCAGGTCTCTTTTTCCCTCTCACAGTTCTCTAGTTTCATGAGTCATCCACACATGGACACCGACCCACTCACACATAGAAACTTCAATCAAGGCTACACACATGAGAGAAAACATAGTGCTTATCTGAACGCAGTTTATTTCAGCTAACATTCTGATTTGATATTTCACCCATTTTCCTACAAATGTCATTTTTTTTACTTTTAAATCTGTGTGTGTGTGTGTGTGTGTGTGTGTGTGACCATAGAGATGAGAGATGTCAGACCCTGCTGGGGCTTGTGTTACAGGTGGTTGTGAACTGCCTGGTTTGAGTGTTGGGAATCAAATGCTGGTCCTCTGGAAGAACAAGAAGTGCTCTTTATCACTGAGGCATATAGGCAGATCATGTGATAGTTTTGGTTGTCGTCCTCAAAGATTTGTTTATCTTTTATTTTTATGTGTGTGAATATTTTTCCTGCAATATATGTGTACATCCGTGGTGACTGTGGAGGCCAGAAAGGGATTCCCTGGAACTGGAGTTATAGATGGTTCTGAGCCACCAAGTGGGTGCTGGGAACCAAACCCAGTTCCTCTGTAAGAGCAGCCAGTGCTTTTCCCTGAGACATCTGTCCCACCACTTTCTCATTTTTGACAAACCTACTTACTGATTTCCTCAGTAGCTGCAATTTATGCTCACTAGCAGTGAGTAAAGTTTCCTCTTTCCTCAAATTCCTGCCAGCATCTGTTGTTCTGTTTTCTTGATGAAAGTCATTCTGAGCTAGTAAGGTGACAGTATAAATCATTTTAATTTCACCTTTCCCTGATGGCTTAGGATTTGAACCCATCATCAAATATTATTTGCCATTTCTATTTCTTCCTTTGAGGACTGTCTGCTCACCTCATTACCTCATGTATGGATTGGATTTGGTTTAATCTTGGCTGTTTTTACATAATAGAACCCTATGCGATACAGAGTTGGCAATGATTTCTCAAATCTGTAAGCTGTCTCTTCAGTTGTGAGGTTCCTTCCATTGTTAGGCAGGTTTTTAGTTTGCTATAATCCATGTGTCAGTCCTTGGGTTGTGTTCTCTGCTGTCACAGTCCATTCAGAAGTTCCTACCTCTGCATAGGATGATTGTTGACACGGGACATAGTTGATGTGTCTTCCCTGCAGTTTCAGCATGTCCTGTCTTCACATGAAGTCTCTGATCTATTTTCAATGTTTCATGTAGTTTGAGACTCGACCTGATTTCATTCTTCTACAGGTACATACCCAGTTTTCTCAGCACCATCTGTAAAAGGATCTTTCCTAATGACATCTGGGTTTAAGGGAAAAAATGAAGTACCTTCTAGGGCTGGGTTGATGAATCCATGATTAAGAGCACTTGCCGCTCTTGCAGAGGACAAAGGTTCAGTTAACAGCACCCATATGGCAGCTCACAATCCCTTATATCTCTAATTCTAAGGTATCTGATGTCATCTTCTGGAGAGTAGTTGACTGTTCAGTTTTCATGAGTTTGTAGGCATTCTGGGGGTAGAATTGTTGTTGAATTCTAGCATTATTCCATGGTAATCCAATAGTACACAGCTGGTTACTACATTTTCTTTTGTATCTGTGAATGTTTGCTTTGTTACTGATTATGTGATCAATTTTTGAGAAGGTTCCATGAGATGCTGAGAAGAAGGTATTTTCTTTTCTGTTGGGTGGAATGTTCTATAGATGTCTATTAATTTCATTTGTTTCACTACATCTGTGATATCTCTTATTGCTCCATTAAGTTTCTGTCTGTTTAGCCTGTCCATTGGTGAGAGAGGAGTGTTGAAACCTACTATTAGAGTGTGTGTTTCCCTTCTTTGAGTTGTGGTGGTGGAGAGTTGTCAGATGTCTGTGTTATTATGGGTGTTCTTAGCTTCCTTGGTTTGTGCTTTGCCTTCTAGTAGTTTCTGTAAGGCTGGGTTTGTGGCTACCTATTATTTAAATCTGTTTTTGTCCTGGAATATCTTTTTTCTCCATTGATGGTGAATGCAAGCTTTGCTGTGAATAGTACTCTGGGATTGCCTTCATGGTCTCTTAGTGTTGGCAGCACATCTATCTAAGACATTCTGGCTTTCATGGTTTCCACTGAGAAGTCAGGTGTAATTCAAGTGCCTACGGACTCCTGATCTTTGATGAAGAAACCAGAAATACATGGGAGACCATTCTCTCCCTTATAAGAGATCATGTCAGCACACAGAAGCCACCCTATTGCTGACACACCCCCACATCCCAAAAAATATTTAATGGAAAGGAATTCCCACACAGACCTCAACCTAAAACCAGATATCTTGAACCTAACAGAAGAAAAAGAAGGGAAGATCCCTGAAATCAATGACATAGGAAAAGACTTTCTGAGCAGAACACTATTAACACAGACACTAATTTCAACAATTAATAAATGGGATCTCATGAAACTGAAAAGCTTCTGCATGACAAAAGATCCCATCATTCAGACAAAGTGGCAGCTTACAGAATGGTAAAATATTTTTTTATCAACTACACACCCAATAGAGGGCTAATATCCAAAATTATACAAAAAAACTCAAACAAAATGTATAAAGAACTCAAAAGGCTAGATATCAAGAAAACAAATGACTCAATTAAAACTGGGAATTTTTAAACAGAGAATTCTCAATAGGGAATCTTAAGTGGCTGAGAAAGACTTAAATGTTCAACATTCTCAGTCATTAGTGAAATGCAAACCAAGTCTGCTTTGAGAGTCCATTTTACACCTGTCAGAATCCCTAGGATCAATAATACGAGTGACAGTTCCTGCTGGCAAGGACGTAGAATAAGGGGTACACTCATCCACTGCTGGTAGGAGTGCAGACTCATACAGTCACTATGGAAATGAGTGTGGATTTACCTTAGAGAGATGGGAACTGATCTACCTCGTGATCCAGCTCTATCACTCTTGGGCATTTACCCAAAGGAAACTTCATCCTACCACAGAGACGCTTACTCAACCATGTCCATTGCTGCTCTATTAATAATGCCCAGAAATTGGATAACATATTCAAGACATGAATATGAATGGATAATAAAAATTGGAACCTTTATAAAAATGAATATTACTCAGCCATTATAAAGAATTAAATTGACAGTAAATGGGTAGAACTAGGGGGAGAAATCACCCTGAGTGAGGTACCCAGACACAGAAAGCCAAATGTGGCATGTATTAGCTTACATGTGGATATACAGAATCACAGAGATTAAGCATAGAGTAACAGACTAAGGAGGAGAGAAGCATCTCATCAGGAAAGAAGAAATAGAATAGAAAGGTACAGGCTGGTGAGGGGAGGTGCAAGGAGAGAAATAGAGGGACGAGGGAGTGTATACAGGGAGAAACAGCTAAAGCTAAGGCCACGGAAGTAGTGTGCAGTGGCATGGGTATTGATACAGTCGATGCTTCCTGAAATAAATGCATATGTGAAGGCAATCTAACAGAGAAATCAAATAACAGGGTGATGAGACTGTGTCTGAGAGCTTTCTCCTTCTGTCTTGCATTCCATTCTTTAGGTTGGGATTAAAGATGTGCACCACTGGGATTAAAGGCGTGCACCGCCAGGTTTCTATGGCAAACTAGTGTGGCTACTGAGATTAAAGGTGTGTGCTACCACTTACTCTCTGATCTTCAGCTAAACTTTCTTTATTAAAATACAAATGAAATCTCACTACACATAAGTATCACGAAACATTGTAAAGGAGGGGACACATAGATTATAAGAGCCAGAGCATCATGGAGTTTGCTGTGACATTGTATCTCCTAGGAATGTCAGAATCTACACCAATAAATTCTTATTAACATGGCTGCTTAAGTATGAGCTGAATAAGGACAAGAGGCAATCTATAAGGGACAAGGGGCCAACCAGCCCTACACAAAGAACTATAGGGAACTCACAAATGCCGGGAGTGAAGAAACAGTTTTAGTCCTACTGTGGGAAGAGTACACGAAATGCTTATCCAATACCAAATGGTGAGCCCTGAATCATATATACAAATAACATTATACTAAATTAAAGTATGTGTGTGTTATAGTTTCTTAGGTACTTAACAGTATGAATCCTTGTGATTTTTTTCACATATCCATACTATTATTTTGCTCTCCTTTCTCCCTGTGTATTTATCTCCTTTCAACCTAATTATAACCCTGACAGCATACAGACAAGTAACATACAGATCGGGCAGGTTACATACACATATGCATGTAACAAAATTAATGAAAAATCCATGAATTTGAAAGGGAACAAGGAGGCATATAAGAGCGTGTTTGAAGAAAAAAAGTAAAAGGAGAAATGATGTTTCATTGTTACAAAATATTTGTATAACTATGTAAAGACGTGTTGCATTTGTTGAATTATATGTAAAAATGTGTTGCTGTTTTACCTTGTCTGCCTAAGGCACCTGATTAGTCTAACAAAAAGCTAAATGGCCAATAGCAAGAAAGAGGTATAGGCAGGACTTGCAGGCAGGGAAACTGAGTAGCAGGAGGAATTTAGGCTTAGAAAGGAAGAAAGAAAAAGAGATACCAGGGAGAAACCAGTGGCCAATCAGACACACATGGAGGAAGCAGGAAACCAAGACATACAGAATAAAAGAAAGGTAAAAAGCCCCAAGGAAAAATGTAGATGAATAGAAACAGGTTAAATTAAGTTCAAAAAGCTAGCAGGACGAGCCTAAGCTAAGACTAAGCACTTATAATTAATAAGAAGCATTCATAATAAATTATTTGGGAGTTTCTTGGTGGCCCAAAGGAAAATTGCAACTATACATAATACAATAAATAAAATAAAGAAGTAGTTGTTTTTAAAGAATTAACATAAAAGGTAAAAAAGGGACACAGCCAAGACTGTTAAATAGACAAGCTTGTCTCAGAAAAAAAAAAGAAGATAAAAAGAGATGTAACATATCCCTATTACCTGCTCTGAAGAATTTTTCACAGATACTGCCACGGCATAACCACATGGGAATAAGGTGGCCTGCATTGACTAAAAGAGTTTCTAATAGTAAAGTATATTACAGTTGCTTATGACTTAAAATGTCATTATAAAATATCTAGCAAATTAAATTCAACTTGATTACATTATCATTTCTTCCCACTACATTCCTTAGCATGAATTTTAATTTATTAACGCCATGTATCACTAAGCTAAAATCCTGATACAATTATCTCACTTGATCCTGAGTGGCATTCAGAAGTAGACATAGAAAGCAAGCTTGTCAGGTTTTTGTGTGTCTATGACTACCAGCCTGATGACTGTAGACTTCAACATTTTAAACTTTGTACAAAAAAAAATGTTTCAATGAGTTCTTTGATGAGGAATGATTTTAGAAGGACTAATATGTGAAAACTTGCTTTATTTAAGCACCCGTAGAACATTAATCCTTTCTCACTTCAGTCTTCTATAAAAAGAATCCAGGAGTAGTTAATGCATAAGCAATAGCTATTACAATAGTCTTGCTAATTGACCTTGTAATGACAAAATATGGGAGATCTTGGTCAAACAGAGATAATACTTCCAATTCAAATGTCTTAGCTAAAGTGATTTTGTATTTCTTCTGTAGACTCTTCTCAAACTCACAGAGATCCCCCTGCCTCTGCCTCTTGAGTGTTGGGAGTAAAGGAATGTACCACCACTGACCAGCAAATTTTGTACTTCTTAAGGCATCTTGAAACTAAGATGAGTGTTGAAATGAATTTTGAGAACTTAGGTCCTGATAAAACTGTACAAGAATACTTTTTTTGCCTTTATTTTTTTAAAAAAGATCTTTATTATTTTTATTTTATGTATAAAGTGTTTTGCCTACATGTATGTCTGTATACCACACGTGTGTCTGGTGCCCACCAAGGCCAGAAGAGGGCATCAGACCTCCTGAAATTAGAGTTATAGTTATGGGTCCTGGGGATTTAACCCATTTCTTTGGAAGAGCAGGCAGTGCTCTTACCCATGGAGCCATTTCACCAGGCCCAGGGATATTTTACAAAACAAAACAACAATAAAAGATACTATGGAAAACAACTGGGCACTGCTGCAAAAGTACTTGATTGTCTCAAATACAGATGAGGAGACACACTGATGGCTAGGAAAGACTGAAACTCAAAAGGGCTGCTAGGGACAAAACTACAATTCTAGCCAGAGGCACAACAGCTGCAAGATTTAGAAATCTAAGCTTTTGCCCTAGGACTTCCCACCACTGTCTGGGAACTGGCATAGCCTTCTTGCTTAAGAGTACTCGCAAGAGGCTTTCTGACGTCACGCAGGCGGAGACTTTAAAATCTAAATGGCTCCTGGTTGGCATTGGTGGGTGTCTTCCTAAGCAGTTGTGCATTTTACTGGAAGTGGGCGCTGGGGGTCAAGAACCAGAGAGAAAGGTAACTGCTGGTATGGGGTTAACTCTGTTCCTGCTAAGAAACTCTGTGGCATCAGAGACCTGGGGCGGCATCTGCCAGGTTCTGGGTTCAGGGATCAGTAAGTTTGTGTGGGCAGCGCCTGGAGAGGGAAAAGAGGATGCTGATTGCTGACCAAGGTGTTCCGCAGGGAGGGGGAGAAGGGGAGGACTGCCTGGGAGGGACAGGTTAAAACACTGCGTTCCTGTGGTAATGCAGCTTCTGAAAAGCCATGTAAGAAGAAAAAGTCTGGGAAACTGAAGGCTTGAGAATAAGACCTAAGTGGAATGTAAGCAGTCGAACAAGGAGTGATGTGACTCAGTGCACAGCCTATTGTGCTAAAGTCCCCAGCTCAAACAAACAATAAAGTGGGTGTTATTATTTGGTGTTAGTATTTGGGAATCTGCATTGGCCTGCCTGTCCTTAGGGTCCTGACAGGAAACCTCCTCACCTGTAGCCACTAAGAGCACTTCACCTGTAGCCACTTCTGGGCACATTTGCTATGGTTCCTTGTAACAGGTGGACCTACCCCTAACCTCCCCCTTCTCCTGTGTCTACCTCCCTCTCTCTCCCGCACTCTTTACCCCATGGGACTAGTCTGCTCCCCTCTCTGCCTTCTCTGTCCCTTCTCTCTCATCTTCCAATAAGCCTCCTGTATAAGCCTTATCGCATAGCGTGACTTCTCTTCACTACATATATATATATATATATATAATTTTATCAACAGTGAGTTCTGTCTTATCCTAGAAAGAAGCCAGGGCAGGACCAGAAAAAGCTGAGTGGCTAGCGTCTAGTGCTGCAGAGACGAAGACAGGGTCTGACATAGGTATGCTTATGATACTAAAATATTTTGAGAATGGAAGCAGCCTCTACATTATGTTATGGAACGGATTGCTTGTCTTTACTGAAAGGGAGATTAGAACCAGAAAGACAATAGTGGGTATTAAACTATGGGGTTAAACATAAAGCAAGAAAAGTAGATATTAGGAAAAGAGAATGAATCCTGATTTTGAAGCCAAAGGAAACATTTTGAGGAGAGTTAAGGAGCCTGAGATTTCTTGTCAAGCAGTCTGTGAGTTACCATTGAAATAGACATAAGAGATACCAGTGATGTATTCGGGATAACACATTGAAATTTTGCGATCATGGATTGCCGTGTGATGCAGGAATCATATATGTTCATTTTTGCATTGTCTTGCTCGAGTGTATTGAATACCTGAAGTTGCATAGGTGTTATCTTTAGTGAGGACTTAAGTATACATGACAAGCAAATACAGCACACAGGGAAAATACTATCGTAAAGGAATAAACTTAGTTACTCTTCTACTTCAGAATAAAAGTGACAATTATTGCTTAATGATCCACTTGCATCTGGAACATTTTTCTGATATTGAAATCATGAATTAGGTTCTGAGCATGAAGCGCAGTTCCATTTCCACCGGTGGTGCTGGCTGCCTCTCCACACAGGAATTAAGATCTCAGGACCTCGACGAACCAGACCTTTATACCCGTCAAGCGTAAGTGCCTCCAACTATGGATCTCAGCTGCATGCTGCCATGTTCTGTAGCTAGTTCTCAGAAACTGCAGAATCAGATGGTGAAAGTGGGTCTTCTCTAGTTCCACACTTGAGTCGCTCACTCTCCAAAGGTTAGTAATTCCTTCAGAGAGCTTTGGTTTTACTGTCTAAGTCTGGCAGTATTAATTATATTAGCAATTAAACTAAGAAAATGTCAATATAAACTCAATTTAAAATAACAATCTTATTATAAGGTTTCAAAACTAAAATGGTTTTATTTATTTATTTGCTTCTTTGTTTGTTTTGGTTTGTTTTGGAGACAAGATTTCTCGATGCAGCCCTAGTTTTCCTGGCATTCACTCTGTAGACCAGGTTAGCATCGAACTTTGGGATATACCTTTCTCTGCTTCCAAAGTGCTCAGATTAAAGGTGCGTGCCACCACCACCTACAATGCTTTTAATTTAAAAACAAATCTGGGTAAGCAAGATGACTCAGCAGGTAAAGGCACTTATCAACAAACCCAAACACCTGCTTTCAATCCCCAGACCCACATGGTAGAAGAGAACCTGCTGCATCAGCAGCTACTGACCACCAGCTGCTCGCTCTCTTTCTGTCTCTCTCTCTCTCTCTCTCTCTCTCTCTCTCTCTCACACACACACACACATACACACACACACACACAATAATAAATGTAATAAAGTTAAAATATTTCCAATGCAAAACAATTTCATTGGGCAGCAAAACATGGTCTCCCCTTTTAACGTCAGATCCCTTTAATATCTGACTAATGAAAGACAGTTAGAATCTATTCTGCTGCTGCATTCAGACTGTCCTAGCAGCCAGTCTCTAGGTAGCAATGTATGCATGAAAGGATGAGCATGAGAAGAACAAACAACATCTTAGTTTTGATGTAGTGATACCTAGATATACATACCTTGGAGAACATGTCTAGTCTAGATCAGCAGTTGTCTGGATTGGAGGTGTGGAAGTTTGATACAGATTGACAGGAAACAGTCTGTTATTTGTATGACCTGGGGTATGACCTCACCATTTTGTACTTTGAATCCCTTGTGTATAAGAATGGGGATAGGTTGAGCGGTGGTGCACGTATTTAATTAAACGGAGGCAGTCTAATCTCTGGGTTTGAGGCCAGCCTGGTCTACAGACAAATTCCAAGACAACCAGAGCTACACAGAAAAACCTGTCTTCCAAAAAAAGAAAGAAAAAGAGTGGAGATACTGGGAGATTGCTCAGTGGTTTAGAGTCGTTCCTATTCTACCACAGGACCCAAATTCAGTTCCCAGTACCCACATTGGGCAGGTCACAACCGCCTGTGACTCCAGCTCAAGGAGATCTGGTGCCCCTTTTGTGACCTCCATAGGCACTCTCGTGCATGTGTGGTTATGCCTATACAAACAAAATATACATAGAATATAAAATAGAACTTTTCACTTTTTTAATGGAGATAATGGCAGACTCTCCTTTACAAGTTGTTCTGAATATTTATTGAGTGTTTATATAGGTCAACTGCTCTTAAGTTCTTCATGCATATTAACTCTTGATACTTGGTGACAACTTTCCCTTAAGGCACAATGGCAAACAAGGGAGTACAAAAAAGGGAGCAGTTATAGGGGCATAAATAGAGACGAAAGTGTTTAGGTTATTGAACAGGCCTTTAGACTACTTGGTACAGAAGATCTATGGGCCTGAAACACACCTTTAAGGATAATATATGTGTTGATAATGTCATGCACAAGGAAATTTGGTTTGTTATTTGTGGTGCTGAGGACTGAGCACAAGCTGAACAAAACACTGAGATATATCCCTGTCACAGAAGTACATTTCATTCCCCCCATATTTTATACCTAAAACTGCTGTAACTTCATGGTATGCTCTCCTGCTTTTAGGAATGCATTGTCTTTAGTTATTTAAAGCTTAAAGACTAATGTTTGATGCTGTTCTTACGATGTGTGTGTGTGTGTGTGTGTGTGTGTGTGTGTGTGTGATGGATAGCCTTGAAATAATGCAGACTTGAACAGAGGAGGAAATGTTTTTGATTGCCTTCTTAATATGCAACTTGGTATGTTTTCAAGTTCTAAAAAAATAAAGGATACAAGACCTATCCATGATAAAGTATTTATTCAGAAAAATATCCAACATCTATATAAGGTATTAAATTGTCTGATTTGAGTGATTTTGCAGTGTGGTTTAAATTCTGGTTTGTCTGAGACAGGGTTTCTCTGTCTAGCTCTGGCTGTCAGTGGAACTCACTCTGTAGACCAGGCTGGCCTTGAACTCACAGACATCTGCCTGCCTCTGGCTCAGGATTTGCTGGGATTAAAGGTGTGAGCCACTAGCACCCAGTTTTATTGTTTTTTAAAAGCAATGTATAAGTAAAACCCACAGTTTTACAAAAATAGCTATTCAAGTAATCCACACAAAGTTGTTTTCACCGTTAACAATTTCTATGGCATTTGACATGGGCTACAAACATGGCCCTGTGGTAAAGTACTTTCTTAGCATGTGGCTTCAGACCTGGGCTCAATTCCCAGTACCACCAAAAAGAACAAAACAAAACAAAACAACTACTTTTTACTAGGAAGACCCTTTTCCCTTCCTCAATAAAAGAGAGGTCAGGAGTGTGCCTTGTATCATCAATTCCAGCACTTTCTTATCAGACACTGGGGGGATTGCAAGTTCCAGGTCAGGCAGGGTCACATAGTAAGACCCTACCTAAAATACATAACAGCCAGGAAATCTTAAAATGAAAAATGGTCTATGTTTAGTAATAGTGCAAGTTAGTTTGAGTCATGAAAAATTTAAACAAAAATCAGTCTATAAGAAAATGTTGATGAGGGTCTGAAGAGGTGGCTCAGCATCTAAGAACACTGCTTACTCTTCCAGAGGTGCTGAGTTCAGTTCCCAGTAACCACATACTGGCTCACAACTGTCTATAGTGTGATCCCATGTCCTCGTCTGACATAAAGTTGGACGTGCAGGTAGAGTACTCATATAAATAAAAATAAGTTTTTAAAGAAAAAAAGGAAGGAAGGAAGGAAGGAAGGAAAAGAAATGAAGGAAGAAAAAGTTGATGAAGCCCGGTGGTGGTAGTGGTGGGAGCACATGCCTTTAATCCCAGCACTCAGGAGCCAGAGGCAGGAAGAGCTCTATGCGTTAGAGGCCAGCCTGGGCTACAGAGTGAGCTCCAAGACAGCCAAGCCTACACAAAGAAACCCTGTCCCATAAAACCAAAAGAGTTGATGATCTAAATATTTGTGCAGTAGGACATACCTATAATCCCAGATTTGGAAAGCAGGAGAATCCATTGTTCTGGGCTATGTAAACTCATGACTCAAAAAAAAAAAAGAAGAATAAAAGAAAAGAAAAACTATATGTATGTAGGACTGGAGGGTTTTTTCTGTGATTAAGAAAACTGTTTGCTCTTGCAGAGGACCTGAATTCAATTTCTGGCACTCACACAGAAACTCAAACCATCTGTAACTGCAGTTCTTCTCATCTAGGAGCACACAACACACATGCTTACATGCAGTGAAGATGTTTATATGCATAAATATACATGTACATAATAATTGACGAGAGGCTGAAGAGGTAGCTCAGCAGTTAAGAGCACTTGTTCTTCCAAAGGGCCTGTGTTCATTGCCAGCACCTGCTTGGTCAATCACAACCCTCAGTAACTCCAGTCCCCTGGATCTGATGCCCTCTTCTGGCGTACTTGAACATTGTGTGCACATGATGTACAAAGTTTACAAAACACCTAGACACATAATTTATTTTAAAAATAATTGAGCAAGACATGGTGGTGCATGCCAGTAATCCCAGCACTCTGGAAGCTGAGAGGAGAATCTTGAGTTCAAGGTTAGCCTGAGCTACATAACAAGTCCAAGGTTACCCTGGTATGTATAGCAAAAACCTTTCTAAATTTTAGAAAATAGATATTAAGAGGGATTACAGCATAAACAATAAAATATCAAAATGGAAAAGTTAAAATAACCAGAAAAAAATCAAATATTAACTCTCACAAAATGATTTATTAACAAATTATTTTACAGATGAATGCTTTCAAATAATTAAAGGTCAGATGGTTTTTAAACATGAGAGTTGTCATAGAACATAAACACAATTATCAAGAGGCTACTATATGCGTGTACAACAACTTATAGGCATCATAATAAAATCAAACCAATCACCGACAGACATAATATACAAAGCTCAATAATTGCTATCAAAATGTATTTGGCAAATAGGCAATTATTATTTAAGATAAGGTCTTGCTCAGATTAGGTGAGTCTCTAGCCAGAATCTTTGGGCCTTCCTTAGTCCTCTAAATGCTGGAATTAGATGCATGCATGGCAAAAACTGGCTCAGCAAATGCTTTACGCATGACCATATGCCTGGTACTGTAATAGATGTCTGAACTAATATAGCACAACACCTGCCCCATGGACTCCATTTCAAGTGGGACGATGGCTACAGGAACAAGTATTTCCCATTACAAGATTATTAAGTTAGCTACAAAGTAGTAGATTTCATAATGGCATTTTTTTTCTTTTTTTTTCTTTTTTTTTATTCTTTTTTAATTAAAATTTCCAACTGCTCCCTGTTTCCCATTTCCCTCCCCTCCTCCCACACATTGTCCCCTCCCCCCCTCCCCTCCCCCATCCCCACTCCTCTTCTCCTCCCCCCAGTCCATTCCCCCTCCCTCTCGATACTGAAGAGCAGTCCAAATTCCCTGCCCTACAGGAAGACCAAGGTCCTCCCACTTCCATCCAGGCCCAGGAAGGTGAACATCCAAACAGGCTAAGCTCCCACAAAGCCAGTTCATGTATTAGGATCGAAACCTAGTGCCATTGTCCTTGGCTTCTCATCAGCCTTCATTGTCCGCCATGTTCAGAGAGTCCAGTTTCAACCCATGCTTATTCAGTCCCAGTCCAGCTGGCCTTGAAGAGCTCCCAATAGATCAGTTCCACTGTCACAGTGGGTGGGTGCACGCCTCGTGGTCCTGATTTCCTTGCTCATGTTCTCCCTCCTTCTGCTCCTCATTTGGACCTTAAGAGCTCAGACCGTTGCTCCAATTTGGGTCTCTGTCTCTCTCTCGATCTATCGCCAGTTGAAAGTTCCTGTGCCATTCTCCTTGGCCTCTCATCAGCTCTCATTGTCCGCCACATTCCGAGAGTCCGGTTTTATCCCATGTTTTTTCAGTAGCAGTCCAGCTGACCTTGGTGAGCTCCCAATAGATCGGCCCCACTGTCTCAGTGGTTGGGTGCACCCCTCATGGTCCTGACTTCCTTGTTCATGTTCTCTCTCCTTCTGCTCCTCATTATAACCTTGGGAGCTCAGTCCGGTGCTCCAGTGTGGGTCTCTGGCTCTATCTCCATCCATCGCTAGATGAAGTTTCTATGGCGATATGCAAGATATTCATCAGTATGATTATAGGATAGGTTCATTTCAGGTTCCCTATCCTCAGGTGCCCCAATGAACTAACTGGGGACATTGCCCTGGGCATCTGGTAGCCATTCCAAGTTCAAGTCTCTTGCCACCCCTTAGGTGGCTCCCTTACCTAAGGTATGAGTTTCCCTGCTCCCCTATCCAACCTTCCTTTATCCCCAATCACCCCGATTCCCCCAGTTCCCCTCATCCTCTCCTTCACAGTTTTCTCTCCCCATCACCCCTCATCCCCATCCCACCCCACCCCCAAGATTCCAATTTTTTGCCCATCAGTCATGTCTATTTCCCATAGCTGGGAGGATATCTATATGTTTTTCCTTGGGTTTACCCTCTTGTTTAGCTTCTTTAGGATCACAAATTATAGACTCAGTGGCCCCTATCCATGGCTAGAAACCAATTATGAGTGAGTACATCCCATGTTCTTCTTTTTGGGTCTGGGTTACCTCACTAAGGATCGTATTTTCTATTTCCATCCATTTGCATGCAAAATTCGAGAAGTCATTGTTTTTTACCGCAGAGTAGTACTCTAATGTGTATATATTCCACACTTTCTTCATCCATTCTTCCATTGAAGGGCATCTAGGTTGCTTCCAGGTTCTGGCTATTACAAATAATGCTGCTATGAACATAGTTGGACAAATGCTTTTGTCATATGATAGGGCATCTCTTGGGTATATTCCCAAGAGTGGTATTGCTGGGTCCAGGGGTAGGTTGATCCCAATTTTTCTGAGAAACCGCCACACTGATTTCCAAAGTGGTTGCACAAGTTTGCAGTCCCACCAGCAATGGATGAGGGTACCCCTTTCTCCACAACCTCTCCAGCAAAGGCTATCCTGGGTGTTTTTGATTTTAGCCATTCTGACAGGTGTAAGATGATATCTCAAAGTTGTTTTGATTTGCATTTCTCTGATCGCTAAGGAGGTTGAGCATGACCTTAAGTATCTTTTGGCCATTTTAACTTCTTCTGTTGAGAATTCTCTGTTCAGTTCAGTGCCCCATTTTTTAATTGGGTTAATTATCCTTTTAAAGTCTAGTTTCTTGAGTTCTTTATATATTTTGGAGATCAGACCTTTGTCTGTTGCGGGGTTGGTGAGATCTTCTCCCAGTCAGTAGGCTGCCTTTTTGTCTTAATGACAGTGTCCTTTGCTTTACAGAAGCTTCTCAGTTTCAGGAGGTCCCATTTATTCAGTGTTGCCCTTAATGTCTGTGCTGCTGGGGTTATACATAGGAAGCGATCTCCAGTGCCCATATGTTGTAGGGTACTTCCCATTTTCTCTTCTCTCAGGTTCAGTGTGTTCAGATTGATATTGAGGTCTTTGATCCATTTGGACTTGAGTTTTGTGCATGGTGATAGATATGGGTCTATTTTCATTCTTCTACAGGTTGACATCCAATTGTGCCAGCACCATTTGTTGAAGATGCTTTCTTTCTTCCATTGTATACTTTTAGCTCCTTTATCGAAAATCAGTTGTTCATAGGTTTGTGGGTTAAAATCCCGGTCTTCTATACAATTCCATTGGTCGACTTCTCTGTTTTTATGCCAGTACCACGCTGTTTTCATTACTGTAGCTCTGTAATAGAGTTTGAAGTCAGGGATGGTAATGCCTCCAGAAGTTCCTTTATTGTATAAGATTGTTTTGGCTATCCTGGTTTTTTTGTTTCTCCATATAAAGTTGATTATTTTCCTTTCAAGATCTGTGAAGAATTTTGATGGGATTTTAATGGGGATTGCATTGAATCTATAAATTGCCCTTGGTAGAATTGCCATTTTTACTATGTTGATTCTCCCAATCCAAGAGCAAGGGAGATCCTTCCATTTTCTGGTATCCTTTTCAATTTCTTTCTTCAATGCCTTAAAGTTTTTGTCAAATAGATCTTTCACTTCCTTGGTTAGAGTTACCCCAAGATATTTTATGCTGTTTGTGGCTATCGTGAAAGGTGATGATTCTCTTATTTCTCTCTCTGCTTCCAGATCCTTTGTGTATAAGAGGGCGACTGATTTTTTGGAGTTGATCTTGTATCCTGCCACGTTACTAAAGGCGTTTATCAGCTGTAGGAGTTCTTTGGAGGAGTTTTTGGGGTCGCTCATGTACACTATCATATCATCTGCAAATAATGCAAGTTTAACTTCTTCCTTTCCAATTTGAATCCCCTTTATCCCCTTATGTTGTCTTATTGCTATTGCTAAAACTTCGAGAACTATATTGAAGAGGTATGGAGAGAGTGGACAGCCTTGGCGTGTTCCTGATTTTAGTGGGATGGCTTTAAGTTTCTCTCCATTTAGTTTGATATTAGCTGTCGGCTTGCTGTATATAGCTTTAATTATATTTAGGTATGACCCTTGTATCCCTAATCTCTCCAAGACTTTTATCATAAAGGGATGTTGAATTTTGTCAAATGCTTTTTCAGCATCTAATGAAACGATCATATGGTTTTTTTCTTTCAGTTTATTTA
Source organism: Chionomys nivalis (assembly GCF_950005125.1). Classification (NCBI taxonomy): domain Eukaryota; kingdom Metazoa; phylum Chordata; class Mammalia; order Rodentia; family Cricetidae; genus Chionomys; species Chionomys nivalis. Next base: position 271,659 of record NW_026646879.1, on the reverse strand, counting down.
TATGATGTATTACATTGATAGATTTGCGTATGTTAAACCAGCCCTGCATCTCTGGTATGAAGCCTACTTGATCATAATGGATAATTTTTCTAATGTGTTCTTGGATTCGGTTTGCCAGAATTTTGTTGAGGATTTTTGCGTCGATGTTCATGAGTGAGATTGGCCTGTAATTCTCTTTCTTGGTTGGGTCTTTGTGTGGTTTTGGTATCAGAGTTACTGTAGCTTCATAAAAGGAATTTGGCAATGACTCTTCTGTTTCTATATTGTGAAATACATTAAGGAGAATAGGTATTAGGTCTTCTTGGAAGTTCTGGTAGAATTCCGCATTGAAACCATCTGGTCCTGGACTTTTTTTGGAAGGGAGGTTTTTGATAACCGCTTCTAATTCTTCACGACTAACAGGTCTATTTAGGTTGTTCACCTGGTCCTGGTTTAACTTTGGTAAATGGTATTTATCTAAAAAAGCGTCCATTTCTTTTGCATTTTCCAGTTTTGTGGCATACAGGCTTTTGTAGTAAGATCTAATGAGTCTCTGAATTTCCTTTGTGTCTGTGGTTATGTCTCCCTTTTCATTTCTGATCTTATTAATTTGCAAATTCTCTCTCTGCCGTTTGATTAGTTTGGATAGGGGTTTATCAATCTTGTAGATTTTCTCCAGGAACCAGCTTTTTGATTCATTGATTCTTTCAATTGTTTTCTGTGTTTCTATTTTGTTGATTTCAGCCCTCAGTTTGATTATTTCCAGTCTTCTACCCCTTCTAGGTGAGTCTGCTTCTTTTTTTTCTAGAGCTTTCAGGTGGGCTGTTAAGTCTCCAATGTGTGCTTTCTCTGTTTTCTTTAAGTGGGCAGTTAGTGCTATGAACTTTCCTCTCGGAACTGCTTTCATAGTGTCCCATAGGTTTGAGTATGTTGTTTCTTTATTTTCATTGTCTTCAAGGAAGAGTTTAATTTCTTTCTTTATTTCTTCCTTAATCCAGGTATGGTTCAGTAGTTGACTATTCAGTTTCCATGAGTTTGTAGGCTTTCTGGGGGTAGCATTGTTGCTGAATTCTAGCTTTAATCCATGGTGATCTGATAAGATACAGGTGGTTCTTAATATTTTTTTGTAACTGTGGATGTTTGCTTTGTTACCGAGTATGTGGTCGATTTTTGAGAAGGTTCCATGATCTGCAGAGAAGAAGGTATATTCTTTCCTATTTGGGTGGAATATTCTATAGATGTCTGTTAAGTCCATTTGATTCATTACCTCCATTAATTCTCTTATTTCTCTGTTAGGTTTCTGTCTACTTGACCTGTCCATTGGTGAGAGAGGAGTATTAAAGTCTCCTACTATTAATGTGTGCGGTTTGATGGCTGCCTTGAGTTTTAACAATGTTTCTTTTACGTACGTGGGTGCTTTTATATTAGGGGCATAGATATTCAGGATTGAGACTTCATCCTGATGAATTGTTCCTGTTATGAGTAGAAAATGTCCCTCTCCATCTCTCCTGAATGATTTAAGTTTGAAGTCAACTTTGTTAGAAATTAGTATGGCCACCCCTGCTTGTTTCTTAGGTCCATTTACTTGATAAGCCTTATCCCAACCCTTTACTCTGAGTAGGTGCCTGTCTTTGTGGTTGAGGTGTGTTTCTTGTAAACAGCAGAATGTTGGATCCTGTTTTCGTATCCAATCTCTTAGTCTGTGCCTTTTTATAGGAGAGTTGAGTCCATTGACATTAAGTGATATTAATGACCAGTGGTTGTTAACTCCGGTCATTTTTTTTTGTAGTAGATTTTGTGTGTTTCCCTTTATTGAGATGTGCTGGTAAAGGGTTTCTAGATGTCTGAGTTACTGTGGTCATTGTTGGACTCCTTGGTTAGTGATTTTCCTTCTATTACTTTCTGTAAGGCTGGATTTGTGGCTACGTATTGTTTAAATTTGTTTTTATCCTGGAAAATTTTGTTTTCTCCATTTATAGTGAACGAAAGCTTGGCTGGGTACAGTAGTCTGGGCTTGCATCCATGGTCTCTTAGTTTCTGCAGTACATCTATCCAGGACCTTCTGGCTTTCATGGTTTCCATAGAGAAGTCAGGTGTAAGTCTGATAGGTTTACCTTTATAAGTAACTTGGCCTTTTTCCTTCGCTGCTCTTAGTATTCTTTCTTTATTCTGTATGCTTTGTGTTTTGATTATTATATGGCGAGAGGATGTTTTTTTTTGATCCAGCCTATTCGGTGTTCTGTATGCTTCTTGAACCTTCATAGGTATATCTTTCTTTAGGTTGGGAAAGTTTTCTTCTATAATTTTATTAAATATATTTTCTGGACCGTTGAGCTGCGCTTCTTCTCCTTCTTCTATTCCTATTATTCTTAGGTTTGGTCTTTTTATTGTGTCCCATATTTCCTGAATGTTTTGTGATGAGAATTTGTTGGCCTTGCTGTTTTCTTTGATCAGCGTGTTTATTTTCTCTATGGTATCTTCAGAATCTGAGATTCTTTCTTCTATCTCTTGTATTCTGTTGGTTATGCTTGTTTCTGTAGTCTCTATTCATTTACCTAGATTTTCCCTGTCCAGCTGGCCTTCTGTTTGTGTTTTCTTCTTTGCCTCCATTTCAGTTTTTAAGTCTTGAACTGTTTCCATTATTTGTTTGATTGTTTTTCCTTGGTTTCCTAGGGTATCATTCACTGATTTACTCAATTCTTCAAACTTTCTGTTATACTTCTCATCCATTTCTATAAGGGCATTTTTTACATGCTGTTTAAGGGAGTCAATCACTTTCATAAAGTCAATTTTATCTACTTCTTCATGATTAAGGTGTTCATGTCCTCCTGTTGTGAGGTCGCTGGGTTCTGGTGGTTTCATATAGTTTTTCAGATTGTTGGGTGAATTCTTGCATTGGCGCCTGCCCATCTCTTTCTCCGAATGCTCCCCTACGGATCTTCTTTTACCGGATCAGGTCTCCTTGCCTACTGATGTACTTTCCCAGTGATGGCACCCTGAAGTGATAGCTCTCCTGGTGCTCCAGTGATGTCTCTCCTGTTACCAATATCAGATCTCCGTGCCCAAAGACGGCAATCCTGGTACCCCGATTAGCTCTACCACTGATGGCTCTCCTGGTGCCAAGAGCAGGTCTCCGTGCAGGTTGGGTAGTTCGTAAACAAAGGCCTTACCTTGTTTGGTGCAGGCAGGCCAGTGAACCAAAGGAAGTCTCGCCTGCCTATTTGCCCTGAGGATTTGCCCCCAGCGCCAGACAGACTGAGCTGGATGGTGTTATGTGCCCAAAGAGGAAAGGGGGCAGAAGGAAGAAGGGTTCTGGATGCAAGCTGGGTGGGACAAGAAGAGAGAGGCAGTATGCAGGGTGTAGAGCCCCTGCAGGGAGCCCAGGGAGTATATGGTGGGGGATGAGGAACTTCAGAGTTCCCTGTCCAGGGCTGCTTCCGCCGCTGCCAGTCAGGTCACAAACTCACCCCGCTGCTGTCTCTCCTGGTACCTAGATCAGATCTCCGTGCAGGTTGGGTAGTTTGTAAACAAAGGCCTTACCTTGCTTGATGCAGGCAGGCTGGAGAGACAAAGGAAGTCTCGCCTGCCTACTTGCCCTGAGGAATTTCCCCCAGCGCCAGACAGACTGAGCTGGATGGTGTTATGTGCCCAAAGAGGAAAGGGGGCGGAAGGAAGAAGGGTTCTGGATGCAAGCTGGGTGGGACAAGAAGAGAGAGGCAGTATGCAGGGTGTAGAGCCCCTGCAGGAAGCCCCTTGTTGAGGATTTTTGCGTCGATGTTCATGAGTGAGATTGGCCTGTAATTCTCTTTCTTGGTTGGGTCTTTGTGTGGTTTTGGTATCAGAGTTACTGTAGCTTCATAAAAGGAATTTGGCAATGACTCTTCTGTTTCTATATTGTGAAATACATTAAGGAGAATAGGTATTAGGTCTTCTTGGAAGTTCTGGTAGAATTCCGCATTGAAACCATCTGGTCCTGGACTTTTTTTGGAAGGGAGGTTTTTGATAACCGCTTCTAATTCTTCACGACTAACAGGTCTATTTAGGTTGTTCACCTGGTCCTGGTTTAACTTTGGTAAATGGTATTTATCTAAAAAAGCGTCCATTTCTTTTGCATTTTCCAGTTTTGTGGCATACAGGCTTTTGTAGTAAGATCTAATGAGTCTCTGAATTTCCTTTGTGTCTGTGGTTATGTCTCCCTTTTCATTTCTGATCTTATTAATTTGCAAATTCTCTCTCTGCCGTTTGATTAGTTTGGATAGGGGTTTATCAATCTTGTAGATTTTCTCCAGGAACCAGCTTTTTGATTCATTGATTCTTTCAATTGTTTTCTGTGTTTCTATTTTGTTGATTTCAGCCCTCAGTTTGATTATTTCCAGTCTTCTACCCCTTCTAGGTGAGTCTGCTTCTTTTTTTTCTAGAGCTTTCAGGTGGGCTGTTAAGTCTCCAATGTGTGCTTTCTCTGTTTTCTTTAAGTGGGCAGTTAGTGCTATGAACTTTCCTCTCGGAACTGCTTTCATAGTGTCCCATAGGTTTGAGTATGTTGTTTCTTTATTTTCATTGTCTTCAAGGAAGAGTTTAATTTCTTTCTTTATTTCTTCCTTAATCCAGGTATGGTTCAGTAGTTGACTATTCAGTTTCCATGAGTTTGTAGGCTTTCTGGGGGTAGCATTGTTGCTGAATTCTAGCTTTAATCCATGGTGATCTGATAAGATACAGGTGGTTCTTAATATTTTTTTGTAACTGTGGATGTTTGCTTTGTTACCGAGTATGTGGTCGATTTTTGAGAAGGTTCCATGATCTGCAGAGAAGAAGGTATATTCTTTCCTATTTGGGTGGAATATTCTATAGATGTCTGTTAAGTCCATTTGATTCATTACCTCCATTAATTCTCTTATTTCTCTGTTAGGTTTCTGTCTACTTGACCTGTCCATTGGTGAGAGAGGAGTATTAAAGTCTCCTACTATTAATGTGTGCGGTTTGATGGCTGCCTTGAGTTTTAACAATGTTTCTTTTACGTACGTGGGTGCTTTTATATTAGGGGCATAGATATTCAGGATTGAGACTTCATCCTGATGAATTGTTCCTGTTATGAGTAGAAAATGTCCCTCTCCATCTCTCCTGAATGATTTAAGTTTGAAGTCAACTTTGTTAGAAATTAGTATGGCCACCCCTGCTTGTTTCTTAGGTCCATTTACTTGATAAGCCTTATCCCAACCCTTTACTCTGAGTAGGTGCCTGTCTTTGTGGTTGAGGTGTGTTTCTTGTAAACAGAAGAATGTTGGATCCTGTTTTCGTATCCAATCTCTTAGTCTGTGCCTTTTTATAGGAGAGTTGAGTCCATTGACATTAAGTGATATTAATGACCAGTGGTTGTTAACTCCGGTCATTTTTTAAGTTGTAAATTTTGTGTGTTCCCCTTCTTTGTGTTGCGCTGGTGAAGGGTCTCTAGTTGTCTGAGATATTGTGGTCATTGTTGGACTCCTTGGTTAGTGATTTTCCTTCTATTACTTTCTGTAAGGCTGGATTTGTGGCTACGTATTGTTTAAATTTGTTTTTATCCTGGAAAATTTTGTTTTCTCCATTTATAGTGAACGAAAGCTTGGCTGGGTACAGTAGTCTGGGCTTGCATCCATGGTCTCTTAGTTTCTGCAGTACATCTATCCAGGACCTTCTGGCTTTCATGGTTTCCATAGAGAAGTCAGGTGTAAGTCTGATAGGTTTACCTTTATAAGTAACTTGGCCTTTTTCCTTCACTGCTCTTAGTATTCTTTCTTTATTCTGTATGCTTTGTGTTTTGATTATTATATGGCGAGAGGATGTTTTTTTTTGATCCAGCCTATTCGGTGTTCTGTATGCTTCTTGAACCTTCATAGGTATATCTTTCTTTAGGTTGGGAAAGTTTTCTTCTATAATTTTATTAAATATATTTTCTGGACCATTGAGCTGTGCTTCTTCTCCTTCTTCTATTCCTATTATTCTTAGGTTTGGTCTTTTTATTGTGTCCCATATTTCCTGAATGTTTTGTGATGAGAATTTGTTGGCCTTGCTGTTTTCTTTGATCAGCGTGTTTATTTTCTCTATGGTATCTTCAGAATCTGAGATTCTTTCTTCTATCTCTTGTATTCTGTTGGTTATGCTTGTTTCTGTAGTCTCTATTCATTTACCTAGATTTTCCCTGTCCAGCTGGCCTTCTGTTTGTGTTTTCTTCTTTGCCTCCATTTCAGTTTTTAAGTCTTGAACTGTTTCCATTATCTGTTTGATTGTTTTTCCTTGGTTTCCTAGGGAATCATTCACTGATTTACTCAATTCTTCAAACTTTCTGTTATACTTCTCATCCATTTCTATAAGGGCATTTTTTACATGTTGTTTAAGGGCGTCAATCACTTTCATAAAGTCAATTTTATCTACTTCTTCATGATTAAGGTGTTCATGTCCACCTGTTGGGATGTCGCTGGGTTCTGGTGGTTTCATATAGTTTTTCAGATTGTTAGGTGAATTCTTGCATTGGCGCCTGCCCATCTCTTTCTCCGAATGCTCCCCTCTGGATCTTCTTTTACCGGATCAGGTCTCCTTGCCTACTGATGTACCTTCCCAGTGATGGCTCTCTGCAGTACTAGCTCTCCTGGTGTTCTAGTGATGTCTCTCCTTGCTTGTTGCAGGCAGGCCAGTGAAACAAAGGAAGTCTCGCCTGCCTACTTGCCCTGAGGATTTTCCCCCAGCACCAGACAGACTGAGCTGGATGGTGTTATGTGCCCAAAGAGGAAAGGAGACAGAAGGAAGAAGGGTTCTGGATGCAAGCTGGGTGGGACAAGAAGAGAGAGGCAGTATGGGGGCGTAGAGCCCCTGCAGGGAGCCCGGGGAGTATAGGGAGGGGGATGAGGAACTTCAGAGTTCCCTGTCCAGGGCTGCTTCCGCCGCCGCTGGTCACAAACTCACCGCACTGCTGTCTCTCCTGGTGCCGAGATCAGATCTCCGTGCAGGTTGGGTAGTTCGTAAACAAAGCGCCTACCTTGGTTGGTGCAGGCAGGCCAGTGAAACAAAGGAGGTCTCGCCTGCCTACTTGCCCTGAGGATTTGCCCCCAGCGCCAGACAGACTGAGCTGGATGGTGATATGTGCCCAAAGAGGAAAGGGGACAGAGGGAAGAAGGGTTCTGGATGCAAGCTGGGTGGGGCAAGAAGACAGAGGCAGTATGGGGGGGTAGAGCCCCTGCAGGGAGCCCGGGGAGTATAGGGAGGGGGATGAGGAACTTCAGAGTTCCCTGTCCAGGGCTGCTTCCGCCGCCGCTGGTCACAAACTCACTGCACTGCTGTCTCTCCTGGTGCCGAGATCAGATCTCCGTGCAGGTTGGGTAGTTCGTAAACAAAGCGCCTTCCTTGGTTGGTCCAGGTGGGCCAGTGAGACAAAGGAGGTCTCGCCTGCCTACTTGCCCTGAGGATTTGCCCCAGCGCCAGACAGACTGAGCTGGATGGTGTTATGTGCCCAAAGAGGAAAGGGGACAGAAGGAAAAAGGGTTCTGGATGCAAGCTGGGTGGGACAAGAAGACAGAGGCAGTAGGGGGGGTGTAGAGCCCCTGCAGGGAGCCCGGGGAGTATAGGGAGGGGGATGAGGAACTTCAGAGTTCCCTGTCCAGGGCTGCTTCCGCCGCCGCTGGTCACAAACTCACTGCACTGCTTTCTCTCCTGGTGCCGAGATCAGATCTCCGTGCAGGTTGGGTAGTTAGTAAACAAAGCGCCTTCCTTGGTTGGTCCAGGTGGGCCAGTGAGACAAAGGAGGTCTCGCCTGCCTACTTGCCCTGAGGATTTGCCCCCAGCGCCAGACAGACTGAGCTGGATGGCCTTATGTGCCCAAAGAGGAAAGGGGACAGAAGGAAGAAGGGTTCTGGATGCAAGCTGGATGGGACAAGCTCATAATGGCATTTTTACACATGTTTTCTTCTTCCACACCCTGCCCTCTGGCCTTTGCCTTGCCCTCCCCTCTGTCCCATTCTTGCTGTTTTTCCATTGCCCACAACAACCTAATTTCTGCTCTCCCAGTACAATATTGCATTATCTTCTGTCAGTGTTCCTGTACCCTAATCCTTCAGGTCTCTTTTTCCCTCTCACAGTTCTCTAGTTTCATGAGTCATCCACACATGGACACCGACCCACTCACACATAGAAACTTCAATCAAGGCTACACACATGAGAGAAAACATAGTGCTTATCTGAACGCAGTTTATTTCAGCTAACATTCTGATTTGATATTTCACCCATTTTCCTACAAATGTCATTTTTTTTACTTTTAAATCTGTGTGTGTGTGTGTGTGTGTGTGTGTGTGTGTGACCATAGAGATGAGAGATGTCAGACCCTGCTGGGGCTTGTGTTACAGGTGGTTGTGAACTGCCTGGTTTGAGTGTTGGGAATCAAATGCTGGTCCTCTGGAAGAACAAGAAGTGCTCTTTATCACTGAGGCATATAGGCAGATCATGTGATAGTTTTGGTTGTCGTCCTCAAAGATTTGTTTATCTTTTATTTTTATGTGTGTGAATATTTTTCCTGCAATATATGTGTACATCCGTGGTGACTGTGGAGGCCAGAAAGGGATTCCCTGGAACTGGAGTTATAGATGGTTCTGAGCCACCAAGTGGGTGCTGGGAACCAAACCCAGTTCCTCTGTAAGAGCAGCCAGTGCTTTTCCCTGAGACATCTGTCCCACCACTTTCTCATTTTTGACAAACCTACTTACTGATTTCCTCAGTAGCTGCAATTTATGCTCACTAGCAGTGAGTAAAGTTTCCTCTTTCCTCAAATTCCTGCCAGCATCTGTTGTTCTGTTTTCTTGATGAAAGTCATTCTGAGCTAGTAAGGTGACAGTATAAATCATTTTAATTTCACCTTTCCCTGATGGCTTAGGATTTGAACCCATCATCAAATATTATTTGCCATTTCTATTTCTTCCTTTGAGGACTGTCTGCTCACCTCATTACCTCATGTATGGATTGGATTTGGTTTAATCTTGGCTGTTTTTACATAATAGAACCCTATGCGATACAGAGTTGGCAATGATTTCTCAAATCTGTAAGCTGTCTCTTCAGTTGTGAGGTTCCTTCCATTGTTAGGCAGGTTTTTAGTTTGCTATAATCCATGTGTCAGTCCTTGGGTTGTGTTCTCTGCTGTCACAGTCCATTCAGAAGTTCCTACCTCTGCATAGGATGATTGTTGACACGGGACATAGTTGATGTGTCTTCCCTGCAGTTTCAGCATGTCCTGTCTTCACATGAAGTCTGTGATCTATTTTCAATGTTTCATGTAGTTTGAGACTCGACCTGATTTCATTCTTCTACAGGTACATACCCAGTTTTCTCAGCACCATCTGTAAAAGGATCTTTCCTAATGACATCTGGGTTTAAGGGAAAAAATGAAGTACCTTCTAGGGCTGGGTTGATGAATCCATGATTAAGAGCACTTGCCGCTCTTGCAGAGGACAAAGGTTCAGTTAACAGCACCCATATGGCAGCTCACAATCCCTTATATCTCTAATTCTAAGGTATCTGATGTCATCTTCTGGAGAGTAGTTGACTGTTCAGTTTTCATGAGTTTGTAGGCATTCTGGGGGTAGAATTGTTGTTGAATTCTAGCATTATTCCATGGTAATCCAATAGTACACAGCTGGTTACTACATTTTCTTTTGTATCTGTGAATGTTTGCTTTGTTACTGATTATGTGATCAATTTTTGAGAAGGTTCCATGAGATGCTGAGAAGAAGGTATTTTCTTTTCTGTTGGGTGGAATGTTCTATAGATGTCTATTAATTTCATTTGTTTCACTACATCTGTGATATCTCTTATTGCTCCATTAAGTTTCTGTCTGTTTAGCCTGTCCATTGGTGAGAGAGGAGTGTTGAAACCTACTATTAGAGTGTGTGTTTCCCTTCTTTGAGTTGTGGTGGTGGAGAGTTGTCAGATGTCTGTGTTATTATGGGTGTTCTTAGCTTCCTTGGTTTGTGCTTTGCCTTCTAGTAGTTTCTGTAAGGCTGGGTTTGTGGCTACCTATTATTTAAATCTGTTTTTGTCCTGGAATATCTTTTTTCTCCATTGATGGTGAATGCAAGCTTTGCTGTGAATAGTACTCTGGGATTGCCTTCATGGTCTCTTAGTGTTGGCAGCACATCTATCTAAGACATTCTGGCTTTCATGGTTTCCACTGAGAAGTCAGGTGTAATTCAAGTGCCTACGGACTCCTGATCTTTGATGAAGAAACCAGAAATACATGGGAGACCATTCTCTCCCTTATAAGAGATCATGTCAGCACACAGAAGCCACCCTATTGCTGACACACCCCCACATCCCAAAAAATATTTAATGGAAAGGAATTCCCACACAGACCTCAACCTAAAACCAGATATCTTGAACCTAACAGAAGAAAAAGAAGGGAAGATCCCTGAAATCAATGACATAGGAAAAGACTTTCTGAGCAGAACACTATTAACACAGACACTAATTTCAACAATTAATAAATGGGATCTCATGAAACTGAAAAGCTTCTGCATGACAAAAGATCCCATCATTCAGACAAAGTGGCAGCTTACAGAATGGTAAAATATTTTTTTATCAACTACACACCCAATAGAGGGCTAATATCCAAAATTATACAAAAAAACTCAAACAAAATGTATAAAGAACTCAAAAGGCTAGATATCAAGAAAACAAATGACTCAATTAAAACTGGGAATTTTTAAACAGAGAATTCTCAATAGGGAATCTTAAGTGGCTGAGAAAGACTTAAATGTTCAACATTCTCAGTCATTAGTGAAATGCAAACCAAGTCTGCTTTGAGAGTCCATTTTACACCTGTCAGAATCCCTAGGATCAATAATACGAGTGACAGTTCCTGCTGGCAAGGACATAGAATAAGGGGTACACTCATCCACTGCTGGTAGCAGTGCAGACTCATACAGTCACTATGGAAATGAGTGTGGATTTACCTTAGAGAGATGGGAACTGATCTACCTCGTGATCCAGCTCTATCACTCTTGGGCATTTACCCAAAGGAAACTTCATCCTACCACAGAGACGCTTACTCAACCATGTCCATTGCTGCTCTATTAATAATGCCCAGAAATTGGATAACATATTCAAGACATGAATATGAATGGATAATAAAAATTGGAACCTTTATACAAATGAATATTACTCAGCCATTATAAAGAATTAAATTCACAGTAAATGGGTAGAACTAGGGGGAGAAATCACCCTGAGTGAGGTACCCAGACACAGAAAGCCAAATGTGGCATGTATTAGCTTACATGTGGATATACAGAATCACAGAGATTAAGCATAGAGTAACAGACTAAGGAGGAGAGAAGCATCTCATCAGGAAAGAAGAAATAGAATAGAAAGGTACAGGCTGGTGAGGGGAGGTGCAAGGAGAGAAATAGAGGGACGAGGGAGTGTATACAGGGAGAAACAGCTAAAACTAAGGCCACGGAAGTAGTGTGCAGTGGCATGGGTATTGATACAGTCGATGCTTCCTGAAATAAATGCATATGTGAAGGCAATCTAACAGAGAAATCAAATAACAGGGTGATGAGACTGTGTCTGAGAGCTTTCTCCTTCTGTCTTGCATTCCATTCTTTAGGTTGGGATTAAAGATGTGCACCACTGGGATTAAAGGCGTGCACCGCCAGGTTTCTATGGCAAACTAGTGTGGCTACTGAGATTAAAGGTGTGTGCTACCACTTACTCTCTGATCTTCAGCTAAACTTTCTTTATTAAAATACAAATGAAATCTCACTACACGTAAGTATCACGAAATATTGTAAAGGAGGGGACACATAGATTATAAGAGCCAGAGCATCATGGAGTTTGCTGTGACATTGTATCTCCTAGGAATGTCAGAATCTACACCAATAAAATCTTATTAACATGGCTGCTTAAGTATGAGCTGAATAAGGACAAGGGGCAATCTATAAGGGACAAGGGGCCAACCAGCCCTACACAAAGAACTACAGGGAACTCACAAATGCCGGGAGTGGAGAAACAGTTTTAGTCCTACTGTGGGAAGAGTACACGAAATGCTTATCCAATACCAAATGGTGAGCCCTGAATCATACATACAAATAACATTATACTAAATTAAAGTATGTGTGTGTTATAGTTTCTTAGGTACTTAACAGTATGAATCCTTGTGATTTTTTTCACATATCCATACTATTATTTTGCTCTCCTTTCTCCCTGTGTATTTATCTCCCTTCAACCTAATTATAACCCTGACAGCATACAGACAAGTAACATACAGATTGGGCAGGTTACATACACATATGCATGTAACAAAATTAATGAAAAATCCATGAATTTGAAAGGGAACAAGGAGGCATATAAGAGCGTGTTTGAAGAAAAAAAGTAAAAGGAGAAATGATGTTTCATTGTTACAAAATATTTGTATAACTATGTAAAGACGTGTTGCATTTGTTGAATTATATGTAAAAATGTGTTGCTGTTTTACCTTGTCTGCCTAAGGCACCTGATTAGTCTAACAAAAAGCTAAATGGCCAATAGCAAGAAAGAGGTATAGGCAGGACTTGCAGGCAGGGAAACTGAGTAGCAGGAGGAATTTAGGCTTAGAAAGGAGAAAGAAAAAGAGATACCAGGGAGAAACCAGTGGCCAATCAGACACACATGGAGGAAGCAGGAAACCAAGACATACAGAATAAAAGAAAGGTAAAAAGCCCCAAGGAAAAATGTAGATGAATAGAAACAGGTTAAATTAAGTTCAAAAAGCTAGCAGGACGAGCCTAAGCTAAGACTAAGCACTTATAATTAATAAGAAGCATTCATAATAAATTATTTGGGAGTTTCTTGGTGGCCCAAAGGAAAATTGCAACTATACATAATACAATAAATAAAATAAAGAAGTAGTTGTTTTTAAAGAATTAACATAAAAGGTAAAAAAGGGACACAGCCAAGACTGTTAAATAGACAAGCTTGTCTCAGAAAAAAAAAAGAAGATAAAAAGAGATGTAACATATCCCTATTACCTGCTCTGAAGAATTTTTCACAGATACTGCCACGGCATAACCACATGGGAATAAGGTGGCCTGCATTGATTAAAAGAGTTTCTAATAGTAAAGTATATTACAGTTGCTTATGACTTAAAATGTCATTATAAAATATCTAGCAAATTAAATTCAACTTGATTACATTATCATTTCTTCCCACTACATTCCTTAGCATGAATTTTAATTTATTAACGCCATGTATCACTAAGCTAAAATCCTGATACAATTATCTCACTTGATCCTGAGTGGCATTCAGAAGTATACATAGAAAGCAAGCTTGTCAGGTTTTTGTGTGTCTATGACTACCAGCCTGATGACTGTAGACTTCAACATTTTAAACTTTGTACAAAAAAAAAATGTTTCAATGAGTTCTTTGATGAGGAATGATTTTAGAAGGACTAATATGTGAAAACTTGCTTTATTTAAGCACCCGTAGAACATTAATCCTTTCTCACTTCAGTCTTCTATAAAAAGAATCCAGGAGTAGTTAATGCATAAGCAATAGCTATTACAATAGTCTTGCTAATTGACCTTGTAATGACAAAATATGGGAGATCTTGGTCAAACAGAGATAATACTTCCAATTCAAATGTCTTAGCTAAAGTGATTTTGTATTTCTTCTGTAGACTCTTCTCAAACTCACAGAGATCCCCCTGCCTCTGCCTCTTGAGTGTTGGGAGTAAAGGAATGTACCACCACTGACCAGCAAATTTTGTACTTCTTAAGGCATCTTGAAACTAAGATGAGTGTTGAAATGAATTTTGAGAACTTAGGTCCTGATAAAACTGTACAAGAATACTTTTTTTTGCCTTTATTTTTTTAAAAAAGATCTTTATTATTTTTATTTTATGTATAAAGTGTTTTGCCTACATGTATGTCTGTATACCACACGTGTGTCTGGTGCCCACCAAGGCCAGAAGAGGGCATCAGACCTCCTGAAATTAGAGTTATAGTTATGGGTCCTGGGGATTTAACCCATTTCTTTGGAAGAGCAGGCAGTGCTCTTACCCATGGAGCCATTTCACCAGGCCCAGGGATATTTTACAAAACAAAACAACAATAAAAGATACTATGGAAAACAACTGGGCACTGCCGCAAAAGTACTTGATTGTCTCAAATACAGATGAGGAGACACACTGATGGCTAGGAAAGACTGAAACTCAAAAGGGCTGCTAGGGACAAAACTACAATTCTAGCCAGAGGCACAACAGCTGCAAGATTTAGAAATCTAAGCTTTTGCCCTAGGACTTCCCACCACTGTCTGGGAACTGGCATAGCCTTCTTGCTTAAGAGTACTCGCAAGAGGCTTTCTGACGTCACGCAGGCGGAGACTTTAAAATCCAAATGGCTCCTGGTTGGCATTGGTGGGTGTCTTCCTAAGCAGTTGTGCATTTTACTGGAAGTGGGCGCTGGGGGTCAAGAACCAGAGAGAAAGGTAACTGCTGGTATGGGGTTAACTCTGTTCCTGCTAAGAAACTCTGTGGCATCAGAGACCTGGGGCGGCATCTGCCAGGTTCTGGGTTCAGGGATCAGTAAGTTTGTGTGGGCAGCGCCTGGAGAGGGAAAAGAGGATGCTGATTGCTGACCAAGGTGTTCCGCAGGGAGGGGGAGAAGGGGAGGACTGCCTGGGAGGGACAGGTTAAAACACTGCGTTCCTGTGGTAATGCAGCATCTGAAAAGCCATGTAAGAAGAAAAAGTCTGGGAAACTGAAGGCTTGAGAATAAGACCTAAGTGGAATGTAAGCAGTCGAACAAGGAGTGATGTGACTCAGTGCACAGCCTATTGTGCTAAAGTCCCCAGCTCAAACAAACAATAAAGTGGGTGTTATTATTTGGTGTTAGTATTTGGGAATCTGCATTGGCCTGCCTGTCCTTAGGGTCCTGACAGGAAACCTCCTCACCTGTAGCCACTAAGAGCACTTCACCTGTAGCCACTTCTGGGCACATTTGCTATGGTTCCTTGTAACAGGTGGACCTACCCCTAACCTCCCCCTTCTCCTGTGTCTACCTCCCTCTCTCTCCCGCACTCTTTACCCCATGGGACTAGTCTGCTCCCCTCTCTGCCTTCTCTGTCCCTTCTCTCTCATCTTCCAATAAGCCTCCTGTATAAGCCTTATCGCATAGCGTGACTTCTCTTCACTACATACATATATATATATATATATATATATATATATATATATATATATATATATAATTTTATCAACAGTGAGTTCTGTCTTATCCTAGAAAGAAGCCAGGGCAGGACCAGAAAAAGCTGAGTGGCTAGCGTCTAGTGCTGCAGAGACGAAGACAGGGTCTGACATAGGTATGCTTATGATACTAAAATATTTTGAGAATGGAAGCAGCCTCTACATTATGTTATGGAACGGATTGCTTGTCTTTACTGAAAGGGAGATTAGAACCAGAAAGACAATAGTGGGTAGTAAACTATGGGGTTAAACATAAAGCAAGAAAAGTAGATATTAGGAAAAGAGAATGAATCCTGATTTTGAAGCCAAAGGAAACATTTTGAGGAGAGTTAAGGAGCCTGAGATTTCTTGTCAAGCAGTCTGTGAGTTACCATTGAAATAGACATAAGAGATACCAGTGATGTATTCGGGATAACACATTGAAATTTTGCGATCATGGATTGCCGTGTGATGCAGGAATCATATATGTTCATTTTTGCATTGTCTTGCTCGAGTGTATTGAATACTTGAAGTTGCATAGGTGTTATCTTTAGTGAGGACTTAAGTATACATGACAAACAAATACAGCACACAGGGAAAATACTATCGTAAAGGAATAAACTTAGTTACTCTTCTACTTCAGAATAAAAGTGACAATTATTGCTTAATGATCCACTTGCATCTGGAACATTTTTCTGATATTGAAATCATGAATTAGGTTCTGAGCATGAAGCGCAGTTCCATTTCCACCGGTGGTGCTGGCTGCCTCTCCACACAGGAATTAAGATCTCAGGACCTCGACGAACCAGACCTTTATACCCGTCAAGCGTAAGTGCCTCCAACTATGGATCTCAGCTGCATGCTGCCATGTTCTGTAGCTAGTTCTCAGAAACTGTAGAATCAGATGGTGAAAGTGGGTCTTCTCTAGTTCCACACTTGAGTCGCTCACTCTCCAAAGGTTAGTAATTCCTTCAGAGAGCTTTGGTTTTACTGTCTAAGTCTGGCAGTATTAATTATATTAGCAACTAATCTAAGAAAATGTCAATATAAACTCAATTTAAAATAACAATCTTATTATAAGGTTTCAAAACTAAAATGGTTTTATTTATTTATTTGCTTCTTTGTTTGTTTTGGTTTGTTTTGGAGACAAGATTTCTCGATGCAGCCCTAGTTTTCCTGGCATTCACTCTGTAGACCAGGTTAGCATCGAACTTTGGGATGTACCTTTCTCTGCTTCCAAAGTGCTCAGATTAAAGGTGCGTGCCACCACCACCTACAATGCTTTTAATTTAAAAACAAATCTGGGTAAGCAAGATGACTCAGCAGGTAAAGGCACTTATCAACAAACCCAAACACCTGCTTTCAATCCCCAGACCCACATGGTAGAAGAGAACCTGCTGCATCAGCAGCTACTGACCACCAGCTGCTCGCTCTCTTTCTGTCTCTCTCTCTCTCTCTCTCTCTCTCTCTCTCTCACACACACACACACACACACACACACACACTAATAAATGTAATAAAGTTAAAATATTTCCAATGTAAAACAATTTCATTGGGCAGCAAAACATGGTCTCCCCTTTTAACGTCAGATCCCTTTAATATCTGACTAATGAAAGACAGTTAGAATCTATTCTGCTGCTGCATTCAGACTGTCCTAGCAGCCAGTCTCTAGGTAGCAATGTATGCATGAAAGGATGAGCATGAGAAGAACAAACAACATCTTAGTTTTGATGTAGTGATACCTAGATATACATACCTTGGAGAACATGTCTAGTCTAGATCAGCAGTTGTCTGGATTGGAGGTGGGGAAGTTTGATACAGATTGACAGGAAACAGTCTGTTATTTGTATGACCTGGGGTATGACCTCAAATTTTGTACTTTGAATCCCTTGTGTATAAGTATGGGGATAGGTTGAGCGGTGGTGCACGTATTTAATTAAACGGAGGCAGTCTAATCTCTGGGTTTGAGGCCAGCCTGGTCTACAGACAAATTCCAAGACAACCAGAGCTACACAGAAAAACCTGTCTTCCAAAAAAAGAAAGAAAAAGAGTGGAGATACTGGGAGATTGCTCAGTGGTTTAGAGTCGTTCCTATTCTACCACAGGACCCAAATTCAGTTCCCAGTACCCACATTGGGCAGGTCACAACCGCCTGTGACTCCAGCTCAAGGAGATCTGGTGCCCCTTTTGTGACCTCCATAGGCACTCTCATGCATGTGTGGTTATGCCTATACAAACAAAATATACATAGAATATAAAATAGAACTTTTCACTTTTTTAATGGAGATAATGGCAGACTCTCCTTTACAAGTTGTTCTGAATATTTATTGAGTGTTTATATAGGTCAACTGCTCTTAAGTTCTTCATGCATATTAACTCTTGATACTCGGTGACAACTTTCCCTTAAGGCACAATGGCAAACAAGGGAGTACAAAAAAGGGAGCAGTTATAGGGGCATAAATAGAGACGAAAGTGTTTAGGTTATTGAACAGGCCTTTAGACTACTTGGTACAGAAGATCTATGGGCCTGAAACACACCTTTAAGGATAATATATGTGTTGATAATGTCATGCACAAGGAAATTTGGTTTGTTATTTGTGGTGCTGAGGATTGAGCACAAGCTGAACAAAACACTGAGATATATCCCTGTCACAGAAGTACATTTCATTCCCCCCATATTTTATACCTAAAACTGCTGTAACTTCATGGTATGCTCTCCTGCTTTAAGGAATGCATTGTCTTTAGTTATTTAAAGCTTAAAGACTAATGTTTGATGCTGTTGTTACGATGTGTGTGTGTGTGTGTTTGTGTGTGTAATGGATAGCCTTGAAATAATGCAGACTTGAACGGAGGAGGAAATGTTTTTGATTGCCTTCTTAATATGCAACTTGGTATGTTTTCAAGTTCTAAAAAAATAAAGGATACAAGACCTATCCATGATAAAGTATTTATTCAGAAAAATATCCATCATCTATATAAGGTATTAAATTGTCTGATTTGAGTGATTTTGCAGTGTGGTTTAAATTCTGGTTTGTCTGAGACAGGGTTTCTCTGTCTAGCTCTGGCTGTCAGTGGAACTCACTCTGTAGACCAGGCTGGCCTTGAACTCACAGACATCTGCCTGCCTCTGGCTCAGGAGTGCTGGGATTTGCTGGGATTAAAGGTGTGAGCCACTAGCACCCAGTTTTATTGTTTTTTAAAAGCAATGTATAAGTAAAACCCACAGTTTTACAAAAATAGCTATTCAAGTAATCCACACAAAGTTGTTTTCACCGTTAACAATTTCTATGGCATTTGACATGGGCTACAAACATGGCCCTGTGGTAAAGTACTTTCTTAGCATGTGGCTTCAGACCTGGGCTCAATTCCCAGTACCACCAAAAAGAACAAAACAAAACAAAACAACTACTTTTTACTAGGAAGACCCTTTTCCCTTCCTCAATAAAAGAGAGGTCAGGAGTGTGCCTTGTATCATCAATTCCAGCACTTTCTTATCAGACACTGGGGGGATTGCAAGTTCCAGGTCAGGCAGGGTCACATAGTAAGACCCTACCTAAAATACATAACAGCCAGGAAATCTTAAAATGAAAAATGGTCTATGTTTAGTAATAGTGCAAGTTAGTTTGAGTCATGAAAAATTTAAACAAAAATCAGTCTATAAGAAAATGTTGATGAGGGTCTGAAGAGGTGGCTCAGCCAGTAACCACATACTGGCTCACAACTGTCTATAGTGTGATCCCATGTCCTCGTCTGACATAAAGTTGGACGTGCAGGTAGAGTACTCATATAAATAAAAATAAGTTTTTAAAGAAAAAAAGGAAGGAAGGAAGGAAAAGAAATGAAGGAAGAAAAAGTTGATGAAGCCCGGTGGTGGTAGTGGTGGGAGCACATGCCTTTAATCCCAGCACTCAGGAGCCAGAGGCAGGAAGAGCTCTATGCGTTAGAGGCCAGCCTGGGCTACAGAGTGAGCTCCAAGACAGCCAAGCCTACACAAAGAAACCCTGTCCCATAAAACCAAAAGAGTTGATGATCTAAATATTTGTGCAGTAGGACATACCTATAATCCCAGATTTGGAAAGCAGGAGAATCCATTGTTCTGGGCTATGTAAACTCATGACTCAAAAAAAAAAGAAGAATAAAAGAAAAGAAAAACTATATGTATGTAGGACTGGAGGGTTTTTTCTGTGATTAAGAAAACTGTTTGCTCTTGCAGAGGACCTGAATTCAATTTCTGGCACTCACACAGAAACTCAAACCATCTGTAACTGCAGTTCTTCTCATCTAGGAGCACACAACACACATGCTTACATGCAGTGAAGATGTTTATATGCATAAATATACATGTACATAATAATTGACGAGAGGCTGAAGAGGTAGCTCAGCAGTTAAGAGCACTTGTTCTTCCAAAGGGCCTGTGTTCATTGCCAGCACCTGCTTGGTCAATCACAACCCTCAGTAACTCCAGTTCCCTGGATCTGATGCCCTCTTCTGGCCTACTTGAACATTGTGTGCACATGATGTACAAAGTTTACAAAACACCTAGACACATAATTTATTTTAAAAATAATTGAGCAAGACATGGTGGTGCATGCCAGTAATCCCAGCACTCTGGAAGCTGAGAGGAGAATCTTGAGTTCAAGGTTAGCCTGAGCTACATAACAAGTCCAAGGTTACCCTGGTATGTATAGCAAAAACCTTTCTAAGTTTTAGAAAATAGATATTAAGAGGGATTACAGCATAAACAATAAAATATCAAAATGGAAAAGTCAAAATAACCAGAAAAAAATCAAATATTAACTCACAAAATGATTTATTAACAAATTATTTTACAGATGAATGCTTTCAAATAATTAAAGGTCAGATGGTTTTTAAACATGAGAGTTGTCATAGAACATAAACACAATTATCAAGAGGCTACTATATGCGTGTACAACAACTTATAGGCATCATAATAAAATCAAACCAATCACCGACAGACATAATATACAAAGCTCAATAATTGCTATCAAAATGTATTTGGCAAATAGGCAATTATTATTTAAGATAAGGTCTTGCTCAGATTAGGTGAGTCTCTAGCCAGAATCTTTGGGCCTTCCTTAGTCCTCTAAATGCTGGAATTAGATGCATGCATGGCAACAACTGGCTCAGCAAATGCTTTACGCATGACCATATGCCTGGTACTGTAATAGATGTCTGAACTAATATAGCACAACACCTGCCCCATGGACTCCATTTCAAGTGGGACGATGGCTACAGGAACAAGTATTTCCCATTACAAGATTATTAAGTTAGCTACAAAGTAGTAGATTTCATAATGGCATTTTTTTTCTTTTTTTTTCTTTTTTTTTATCCTTTTTTAATTAAAATTTCCAACTGCTCCCTGTTTCCCATTTCCCTCCCCTCCTCCCACACATTGCCCCCTCCCCCCCTCCCCTCCCCCATCCCCACTCCTCTTCTCCTCCCCCCAGTCCATTCCCCCTCCCTCTCGATACTGAAGAGCAGTCCAAATTCCCTGCCCTACAGGAAGACCAAGGTCCTCCCACTTCCATCCAGGCCCAGGAAGGTGAACATCCAAACAGGCTAAGCTCCCACAAAGCCAGTTCATGTATTAGGATCGAAACCTAGTGCCATTGTCCTTGGCTTCTCATCAGCCTTCATTGTCCGCCATGTTCAGAGAGTCCAGTTTCAACCCATGCTTATTCAGTCCCAGTCCAGCTGGCCTTGAAGAGCTCCCAATAGATCAGTTCCACTGTCACAGTGGGTGGGTGCACGCCTCGTGATCCTGATTTCCTTGCTCATGTTCTCCCTCCTTCTGCTCCTCATTTAGACCTTAAGAGCTCAGACCGTTGCTCCAATTTGGGTCTCTGTCTCTCTCTCGATCTATCGCCAGTTGAAAGTTCCTGTGCCATTCTCCTTGGCCTCTCGTCAGCTCTCATTGTCCGCCACATTCCGAGAGTCCGGTTTTATCCCATGTTTTTTCAGTAGCAGTCCAGCTGACCTTGGTGAGCTCCCAATAGATCGGCCCCACTGTCTCAGTGGTTGGGTGCACCCCTCATGGTCCTGACTTCCTTGTTCATGTTCTCTCTCCTTCTGCTCCTCATTATAACCTTGGGAGCTCAGTCCGGTGCTCCAGTGTGGGTCTCTGGCTCTATCTCCATCCATCGCTAGATGAAGGTTCTATGGCGATATGCAAGATATTTATCAGTATGATTATAGGATAGGTTCATTTCAGGTTCCCTATCCTCAGGTGCCCCAATGAACTAACTGGGGACATTGCCCTGGGCATCTGGTAGCCATTCCAAGTTCAAGTCTCTTGCCACCCCTTAGGTGGCTCCCTTACCTAAGGTATGAGTTTCCCTGCTCCCCTATCCAACCTTCCTTTATCCCCAATCACCCCGATTCCCCCAGTTCCCCTCATCCTCTCCTTCACAGTTTTCTCTCCCCATCACCCCTCATCCCCATCCCACCCCACCCCCAAGATTCCAATTTTTTGCCCATCAGTCATTTCTATTTCCCATAGCTGGGAGGATATCTATATGTTTTTCCTTGGGTTTACCCTCTTGTTTAGCTTCTTTAGGATCACAAATTATAGACTCAGTGGCCCCTATCCATGGCTAGAAACCAATTATGAGTGAGTACATCCCATGTTCTTCTTTTTGGGTCTGGGTTACCTCACTAAGGATCGTATTTTCTATTTCCATCCATTTGCATGCAAAATTCGAGAAGTCATTGTTTTTTACCGCAGAGTAGTACTCTAATGTGTATATATTCCACACTTTCTTCATCCATTCTTCCATTGAAGGGCATCTAGGTTGCTTCCAGGTTCTGGCTATTACAAATAATGCTGCTATGAACATAGTTGGACAAATGCTTTTGTCATATGATAGGGCATCTCTTGGGTATATTCCCAAGAGTGGTATTGCTGGGTCCAGGGGTAGGTTGATCCCAATGTTTCTGAGAAACCTCCACACTGATTTCCAAAGTGGTTGCACAAGTTTGCAGTCCCACCAGCAATGGATGAGGGTACCCCTTTCTCCACAACCTCTCCAGCAAAGGCTATCCTGGGTGTTTTTGATTTTAGCCATTCTGACAGGTGTAAGATGATATCTCAAAGTTGTTTTGATTTGCATTTCTCTGATTGCTAAGGAGGTTGAGCATGACCTTAAGTATCTTTTGGCCATTTTAACTTCTTCTGTTGAGAATTCTCTGTTCAGTTCAGTGCCCCATTTTTTAATTGGGTTAATTATCCTTTTAAAGTCTAGTTTCTTGAGTTCTTTATATATTTTGGAGATCAGACCTTTGTCTGTTGCGGGGTTGGTGAGATCTTCTCCCAGTCAGTAGGCTGCCTTTTTGTCTTAATGACAGTGTCCTTTGCTTTACAGAAGCTTCTCAGTTTCAGGAGGTCCCATTTATTCAATGTTGCCCTTAATGTCTGTGCTGCTGGGGTTATACATAGGAAGCGATCTCCAGTGCCCATATGTTGTAGGGTACTTCCCATTTTCTCTTCTCTCAGGTTCAGTGTGTTCAGATTGATATTGAGGTCTTTGATCCATTTGGACTTGAGTTTTGTGCATGGTGATAGATATGGGTCTATTTTCATTCTTCTACAGGTTGACATCCAATTGTGCCAGCACCATTTGTTGAAGATGCTTTCTTTCTTCCATTGTATACTTTAGCTCCTTTATCGAAAATCAGTTGTTCATAGGTTTGTGGGTTAAAATCCGGGTCTTCTATACAATTCCATTGGTCGACTTCTCTGTTTTTATGCCAGTACCACGCTGTTTTCATTACTGTAGCTCTGTAATAGAGTTTGAAGTCAGGGATGGTAATGCCTCCAGAAGTTCCTTTATTGTATAAGATTGTTTTGGCTATCCTGGTTTTTTTGTTTCTCCATATAAAGTTGATTATTGTCCTTTCAAGATCTGTGAAGAATTTTGATGGGATTTTAATGGGGATTGCATTGAATCTATAAATTGCCCTTGGTAGAATTGCCATTTTTACTATGTTGATTCTCCCAATCCAAGAGCAAGGGAGATCCTTCCATTTTCTGGTATCCTTTTCAATTTCTTTCTTCAATGCCTTAAAGTTTTTGTCAAATAGATCTTTCACTTCCTTGGTTAGAGTTACCCCAAGATATTTTATGCTGTTTGTGGCTATCGTGAAAGGTGATGATTCTCTTATTTCTCTCTCTGCTTCCAGATCCTTTGTGTATAAGAGGGCGACTGATTTTTTGGAGTTGATCTTGTATCCTGCCACGTTACTAAAGGCGTTTATCAGCTGTAGGAGTTCTTTGGAGGAGTTTTTGGGGTCGCTCATGTACACTATCATATCATCTGCAAATAATGCAAGTTTAACTTCTTCCTTTCCAATTTGAATCCCCTTTATCCCCTTATGTTGTCTTATTGCTATTGCTAAAACTTCGAGAACTATATTGAAGAGGTATGGAGAGAGTGGACAGCCTTGGCGTGTTCCTGATTTTAGTGGGATGGCTTTAAGTTTCTCTCCATTTAGTTTGATATTAGCTGTCGGCTTGCTGTATATAGCTTTAATTATATTTAGGTATGACCCTTGTATCCCTAATCTCTCCAAGACTTTTATCATAAAGGGATGTTGAATTTTGTCAAATGCTTTTTCAGCATCTAATGAAACGATCATATGGTTTTTTTCTTTCAGTTTATTTATATGATGGATTACATTGATAGATTTGCGTATGTTAAACCAGCCCTGCATCTCTGGTATGAAGCCTACTTGATCATAATGGATAATTTTTCTAATGTGTTCTTGGATTCGGTTTGCCAGAATTTTGTTGAGGATTTTTGCGTCGATGTTCATGAGTGAGATTGGCCTGTAATTCTCTTTCTTGGTTGGGTCTTTGTGTGGTTTTGGTATCAGAGTTACTGTAGCTTCATAAAAGGAATTTGGCAATGACTCTTCTGTTTCTATATTGTGAAATACATTAAGGAGAATAGGTATTAGGTCTTCTTGGAAGTTCTGGTAGAATTCCGCATTGAAACCATCTGGTCCTGGACTTTTTTTGGAAGGGAGGTTTTTGATAACCGCTTCTAATTCTTCACGACTAACAGGTCTATTTAGGTTGTTCACCTGGTCCTGGTTTAACTTTGGTAAATGGTATTTATCTAAAAAAGCGTCCATTTCTTTTGCATTTTCCAGTTTTGTGGCATACAGGCTTTTGTAGTAAGATCTAATGAGTCTCTGAATTTCCTCTGTGTCTGTGGTTATGTCTCCCTTTTCATTTCTGATCTTATTAATTTGCAAATTCTCTCTCTGCCGTTTGATTAGTTTGGATAGGGGTTTATCAATCTTGTAGATTTTCTCCAGGAACCAGCTTTTTGATTCATTGATTCTTTCAATTGTTTTCTGTGTTTCTATTTTGTTGATTTCAGCCCTCAGTTTGATTATTTCCAGTCTTCTACCCCTTCTAGGTGAGTCTGCTTCTTTTTTTTCTAGAGCTTTCAGGTGGGCTGTTAAGTCTCCAATGTGTGCTTTCTCTGTTTTCTTTAAGTGGGCAGTTAGTGCTATGAACTTTCCTCTCGGAACTGCTTTCATAGTGTCCCATAGGTTTGAGTATGTTGTTTCTTTATTTTCATTGTCTTCAAGGAAGAGTTTAATTTCTTTATTTCTTCCTTAATCCAGGTATGGTTCAGTAGTTGACTATTCAGTTTCCATGAGTTTGTAGGCTTTCTGGGGGTAGCATTGTTGCTGAATTCTAGCTTTAATCCATGGTGATCTGATAAGATACAGGTGGTTCTTAATATTTTTTTGTAACTGTGGATGTTTGCTTTGTTACCGAGTATGTGGTCGATTTTTGAGAAGGTTCCATGATCTGCAGAGAAGAAGGTATATTCTTTCCTATTTGGGTGGAATATTCTATAGATGTCTGTTAAGTCCATTTGATTCATTACCTCCATTAATTCTCTTATTTCTCTGTTAGGTTTCTGTCTACTTGACCTGTCCATTGGTGAGAGAGGAGTATTAAAGTCTCCTACTATTAATGTGTGCGGTTTGATGGCTGCCTTGAGTTTTAACAATGTTTCTTTTACGTACGTGGGTGCTTTTATATTAGGGGCATAGATATTCAGGATTGAGACTTCATCCTGATGAATTGTTCCTGTTATGAGTAGAAAATGTCCCTCTCCATCTCTCCTGAATGATTTAAGTTTGAAGTCAACTTTGTTAGAAATTAGTATGGCCACCCCTGCTTGTTTCTTAGGTCCATTTACTTGATAAGCCTTATCCCAACCCTTTACTCTGAGTAGGTGCCTGTCTTTGTGGTTGAGGTGTGTTTCTTGTAAACAGCAGAATGTTGGATCCTGTTTTCGTATCCAATCTCTTAGTCTGTGCCTTTTTATAGGAGAGTTGAGTCCATTGACATTAAGTGCTATTTTTTTTTTATTTTTATTCTTTTTTAATTAAAATTTCCACCTGCTCCCCATTTCCCATTTCCCTCCCCTCCTCCCAAATATTGCCCTCCCCCCACTTCCCTCCCCCTATCCTCACTCCTCTTCTCCTCCCCCCACTCCATTCCCCCTCCCTCTCGATACTGAAGAGCAGTCCAAATTCCCTGCCCTGCGGGAAGACCAAGGTCCTTCTATCTACGTCCAGAAAGGTGAGCGTCCAAACAGGCTAAGCTCCCACAAAGCCAGTTCATGTATTAGGATCGAAACCTAGTGCCATTGTCCTTGGCTTCTCATCAGTCTTCATTGACAGCCATGCTCAGAGAGTCCGGAATCAACCCATGCTTATTCAGTCCCAGACCAGCTGGCCTTGGAGGGCTCCCAATAAATCAGTTCCACTGTCACAGTGGGTGGGTGCATCCCTCGTGGTCCTGATTTTTTGCTCATGTTCTCCCTCCTTCTGCTCCTCATTTGGACCTTAAGAGCTCAGACCGTTGCTCCAAATTGAGACTCTGTCTCTACCTCGATCCATCACCAGATGAAGGTTCTAAGGTGATATGCAAGATATTCATCAGTATAGGATAGGGTCATTTCAGGTTCCCTCTCCTTAGTTGCCCAAGGTACCAGCTGGGGACATATTCCTGGACACCTGCGAACCCCTCAAGAGTCAAGTCTCTTGCCAACCCTAAGATGGCTCCCTTAGATAGGATATATACTTCGCTGCTCCCGTATCCATCCTTCCTATATCCCAACCATCCCAATCCTCCGAGCTCCTCCCATCCTCCCCTTCTCATATTTCTCATCCCATTTCCCCTTTGCCCCATGCCACCTCACCCGCAAGTTCCCAGTTTTTGCCCTGCAATCTTGTCTACTTCCCCCTCTCCATGCGGATGACTATATGATTTTCTTTGGGTTCACTTTCTTATTTAGCTTCTATAGGATCACACATTATATGCTTAATGTCTTTTATTTTATGGCTAGAAACCGATTATGAGTGAGTACATCCCATGTTCCTCTTTTTGAGTCTGGGATACCTCACTCAGGATAGTGTGTTCTATTTCCATCCATTTGCACGCAAAATTCGAGAAGTCATTGTTTTTTACTGCTGAGTAGTACTCTAATATGTATATATTCCACACTTTCTTCATCCATTCCTCCATTGAAGGGCATCTAGGTTGTTTCCAGGTTTTGGCTATTACAAACAATGCTGCTATGAACATAGTTGAACAGATACTTTTGTCATTTGATGTGGCATCTCTTGGGTATATTCCCAATAGTGGTATTACTGGATCTTGGGGTAGGTTGATCCCAAATTTCCTGAGAAATCGCCACACTGATTTCCAAAGTGGTTGCACAAGTTTGCATTCCCACCAGCAATGAATGAGTGTGCCTCTTTCTCCACAACCTCTCCAGCAAAGGCTATCATTGGTGTTCTTGATTTTAGCCATTCTGACAGGTGTAAGATGGTATCTCAAAGTTGTTTTAATTTGCATTTCCCTTATCGCTAAGGAGGTTGAGCATGACCTTAGGTGTCTTTTGGCCATTTGAATTTCTTCTGTTGAGAATTCTCTGTTCAGATCAGTGCCCCATTTTTTTATTGGGTTCATTAGCATTTTAAAGTTTAGTTTCTTGAGTTCTTTATATATTTTGGTGATCAGACCTTTGTCTGTTGCAGGGTTGGTGAAGATCTTCTCCCAGGCAGTGGGTTGCCTTTTTGTCTTAGTGACAGTGTCCTTTGCTTTACAGAAGCTACTCAGTTTCAGGAGGTCCCATTTATTCAATGTTGCCCTTAATGTCTGTGCTGCTGGGGATAAACGTAGGAAGTGATCTCCTGTACCCATATGTTGTAGAGTACTTCCAACTTTTTCTTCTATCAGGTTCAGTGTGTTCAGACTAATATTGAGGTCTTTAATCCATTTGGACTTGAGTTTTGTGCATGGTGATAGATATGGATCTATTTTCATTCTTCTACACGTTGACAACCAGTTCTGCCAGCACCATTTGTTGAAGATGCTCTCTTTTTTCCATTGAATACTTTTAGCTCCTTTATCAAAAATTAGGTGTTCATAAGTTTGTGGGTTAAAATCAGAGTCTTCTACTCGGTTCCATTGGTCGACTTCTCTGTTTTTATGCCAATACCAAACTGTTTTCAATACTGAGGCTCTGTAATAGAGTTTGAGGTCAGGGATGGTAATGCCTCCAGACGATCCTTTATTATATAAGATTGTTTTGGCTATCCTGGGTTTTTTGTTTCTCCATATAAAGTTGATTATTGTCCTCTCAAGATCTGTGAAGAATTTTGATGGGATTTTGATGGGGATTGCATTGAATCTATAAATTGCCCTTGGTAGAATTGCCATTTTTACTATGTTGATCCTCCCTATCCAAGAGCAAGGGAGATCCTTCCATTTTCTGGTATCCTCCTCAATTTCTTTCTTCATTGACTTAAAGTTCTTGTCAAATAGATCCTTTACTTCCTTGGTTAGGGTTACCCCAAGATATTTTATGCTATTTGTGGCTATCGTGAAGGGTGATGCTTCTCTGATTTCCATCTCTGCTTCCTTATCCTTTGTGTATAGGAGGGCAACTGATTTTTTGGAATTGATCTTGTATCCTGCAACGCTACTAAAGGTGTTTATCAGCTGAAGGAGTTCTTTGCTGGAGTTTTTGGGGTCGCTTATGTACACTATCATATCGTCTGCAAATAATGAAAGTTTAACTTCTTCCTTTCCGATTTGAATCCCTTTGATCCCCTTATGTTGTCTTATTGCTATTGCTAGAATTTCAAGCACTATATTAAAGAGGTATGGAGAGAGTGGACAACCTTGTCGTGTTCGTGATTTTAGTGGAATAGCTTTGAGTTTCTCTCCATTTAATTTGATGTTAGCTGACGGCTTGCTATAAATAGCTTTTATTATAGTTAGGAACGACCCTTGTATTCCTAATCTCTCTAAGACCTTTATCATAAAGGGATGTTGAATTTTGTCAAATGCTTTTTCAGCATCTAATGAAATGATCATATGGTTTTTTTCTTTCAGTTTATTTATATGATGGATTACATTGATAGATTTTCGTATGTTGAACCAGCCCTGCATCTCTGGGATGAAGCCTACTTGATCATAATGGATAATTTTTCTGATGTGTTCTTGGATTCGGTTTGCCAGTATTTTATTGAGTATTTTTGCGTCGATGTTCATGAGTGAGATTGGCCTGTAGTTCTCTTTCTTGGTTGTGTCTTTGTGTGGTTTTGGTATCAGAGTAACTTCAGCTTCATAAAAGGAATTTGGCAATGACTTCTCTGTTTCAATATTGTGAAATACATTAAGGAGTATAGGTATTAGGTCTTCTTGGAAGTTCTGGTAGAATTCTGCATTGAAGCCATCTGGACCTGGGCTTTTTTTGGTGGGGAGGTTTTTTATAACAACTTCTAATTCTTCGCGACTAACAGGTCTATTTAGATTGTTCACCTGGTCCTGGTTTAACTTTGGTATATGGTACTTATCTAAAAAAGTGTCCATTTCTATAACATTTTCCAATTTTGTGGCATACAGATTTTTGTAGTAAGATCTAATGATTCTCTGAATTTCCTCTGAGTCTGTGGTTATGTCTCCCTTTTCGTTTCTGATTTTGTTAATTTGCGTATTCTCTCTCCGCCGTTTGATTAGTTTGGATAGGGGTTTATCAATCTTATTGATTTTCTCCATGAACCAGCTTTTTGTTTCATTGATTCTTTGGATTGTTTTCTGTGTTTCTATTTTGTTGATTTCAGCCCTCAATTTGATTATTTCCAGTCTTCTACTTCTCCTAGGTGAGTCTGCTTCTTTTTTTTCTAAAGCTTTCAGGTGGGCTATTAAGTCTCCAATGTGTGCTTTCTCCATTTTCTTTAAGTGGGCACTTAATGCTATGAATTTTCCTCTTAGCACTGCTTTCATAGTGTCCCATAGGTTTGAGTATGTTGAGTCTTCGTTTTCATTGAATTCAAGAAAGACTTTAATTTCTTTCTTTATTTCTTCCTTGATCCAGGTGAGGTTCAGTAGTTGACTGTCCAGTTTCCATGAGTTCATAGGCTTTCTGGGGATAGCATTGTTGTTGAATTCTAACTTTAATCCATGGTGATCTGATAAGACACAGGTGGTTACCGATATTTTTTTGTAACTGTGTAAGTTTGCTTTGTTACCGAGTATGTGGTCTATTTTCGAGAAGGTTCCATGAGCTGCAGAGAAGAAGGTATATTCTTTCCTATTTGGGTGGAATGTTCTATAGATGTCTGTTAAGTCCATTTGATTCATTACCTCCCTTAATCCTCTTATTTCTCTGTTAGGTTTCTGTTTGATTGACCTGTCCATTGGTGAGAGAGGAGTGTTGAAATCTCCTACTATTAGTGTGTGTGGTTTGATGACTGCCTTGAGTTTTAGTAACGTTTCTTTTACATAAGTGGGTGCTTTTATATTAGGGGCATATATATTCAGGATTGAGATTTCATCCTGGTGAATTGTTCCTGTTATGAGTAAAAAATGTCCATCTCCATCTCTTTTGATTGATTTTAGTTTGAAGTCAACTTTCTTAGAAATTAGTATGGCCACACCTGCTTGTTTCTTAGGTCCGTTTGCTTGATAAACCTTTTCCCAGCCCTTTACTCTGAGTAGATGTCTGTCTTTGTGGTTGAGGTGTGTTTCTTGTAAGCAGCAGAATGTTGGATCCTGTTTTCGTATCCAATCTCTTAGCCTGTGCCTCTTTATAGGTGAGTTGAGTCCATTGATATTAAGTGATATTAATGACCAGTGGTTGTTAACTCCGGTCATTTTTCCTTTCTTTCTTTCTTTTCTTTGGTAGTAGAGTTTGTGTGTTTCCCTTCTTCAAGTTGTGCTGGTGAAGGGTCTTTAGATGTCTGAGTTATTGTGGGCATTGTTGGACTCCTTGGTTTGTGATTTTCCTTCAATTACTTTCTGAAGGGCTGGATTTGTGGCTACGTATTGTTTAAATTTGTTTTTATCCTGGAAAACTTTGTTTTCTCCATTTATAGTGAACGAAAGCTTGTCTGGGTATAGTAGTCTGGGCTTGCATCCATGGTCTCGTAGTTTCTGCAGTATATCTATCCAGGACCTTCTGGCTTTCATGGTTTCCATAGAGAAATCAGGTGTAAGTCTGATAGGTTTACCTTTATAGGTAACTTGACCTTTTTCCTTTGCAGCTCTTAATATTCTTTCTTTATTCTGTATGTTTTGTGTTTTGATTATTATATGACGAGGAGATGTTTTTTTTTGATCCAGTCGATTTGGTGTTCTGTATGCTTCTTGGACCTTCAAAGGAATATCTTTCTTAAGGTTGGGAAAGTTTTCTTCTATAATTTTATTAAATATATTTTCTGGACCATTGAGCTGTACTTCTTCTCCTTCTTCTATCCCTATTATTCTTAGGTTTGGTCTTTTTATTGTGTCCCAGATTTCCTGAATGTTTTGTGATGAGAATTTGTTGGTTATGCTGTTTTCTTTGATGAGAGTGTTTATTTTCTCTATGGTATCTTCAGTGTCTGAGATTCTTTCTTCTATCTCTTGTAATCTGTTGGTGGTACTTGTCTCTGTAGTTCCTGTTCGTTTATTCAAATTTTCCATCTCCATCCTTCCCTCGGTTTGTGTTTTCTTTATTACTTCCACTTCGTTCTTCAAGTCTTGAACCGTTTCCCTTACCTGTTTGATTACTTTTTCTTGTTTCTCTTGGTTTTCTTGGGTATCTTTGAGATATTTATTCATTTCCTCTACCTTTTTGTTTGTAATCTCTAATTGGTTGTGGCAGTTTTTCACCTCCTGTTTAAGGTCCTCTATTATTTTCATAAAATTCACTTTTGAGTCGAATTCTTCTAATTCTTCTGTATTAGGGTTTAGACTTCTCATTTCGGGATTCCTGGATCCTGGTGATGTCACGTTGCCTTTCAAGTTGTTGGGGGAATTCTTGCATTGGCACCTGCCCATCTTTTCCTTCAAATGGAGCCAGGAGAGGCCTGATGTCTTGGACCAGTCTTTGCTGTGACTAACTCTCTAGGTGTATCTCCTCAGTGTAGGGGCAGGAACCGTTCCCTTCCAGGTGAACTCCTCAACACCAAAACATGGATGTGTGGTATTCCAATGCCCCGCGTAAAGAAGGCCGAATGTAAGGGGTCGGGCGGGGTCCAGTAGAACACAGGCGACACTGCAGTACAAGCTGGAGGTGCCTGCGCTCCCTTTCGGGGGTTGCTGAGGCCTGCCCGCTGCTCTGGTTGGGTAGCCTTAGTGTAGGGGCGTTTGTGCTCTCTACCGGGACCGTCCGCCCCAGGATAGTACACACTCACCCGTCCCGATGAAACTTCTCGGCACCTACACAGGAACTCCTGGATGCCCCAATGAGCCAGGGACTAATGGAAGTAGGGCGCAGGCAGAGCAGGTCCAGCAGATCACATCAGAGACTGCAGCCCCAGCAGCAGGGGCCCGCTTTCCCAGGCGGGGACCTTGAGGCCTGCCCTCTAGTCAGGGACTCACTGCTCTGGGTTGGTAGCCTTAGTGAAATGGCAGGAAACTGTTCCACAGCTAAGGACCTTGCAGACAAGGCAGGTTTGGGGGTGGGGGTGGGGGCGGGTGTGTAGGAGAGCAAGCCCTGCAGCAGGAGCTGGGGGAGGGGTGTTTGTGCTCTCTACCTGGACAGTCCGCCCCAGGATAGCACACACTCACCCGTCCCGATGAAACTTCTCGGCACCTACACAGGAACTCCTGGATGCCCCAATGAGCCAGGGACTAAGGGAAGTAGGGCGCAGGCAGAGCAGGTCCATCAGATCACAGCAGAGACTGCAGCCCCAGCAGCAAGGGCCAGCTTTCCCTGGCGGGGACCTTGAGGCCTGCCCTCTGGTCAGGAACTCACTGCTCTGGGTTGGTAGCCTTAGTGAAATGGCAGGAAACTGTTCCACAGCTAAGGACCTTGCAGACAAGGCAGGTTTGGGGGTGGGGGTGGGGGCGGGTGTGTAGGAGAGCAAGCCCTGCAGCAGGAGCTGGGGGAGGGGTGTTTGTGCTCTCTACCGGGACAGTCCGCCCCAGGATAGCACACACTCACCCGTCCCGATGAAACTTCTCGGCACCTACACAGGAACTCCTGGATGCCCCAATGAGCCAGGGACTAAGGGAAGTAGGGCGCAGGCAGAGCAGGTCCATCAGATCACAGCAGAGACTGCAGCCCCAGCAGCAAGGGCCAGCTTTCCCTGGCGGGGACCTTGAGGCCTGCCCTCTGGTCAGGAACTCACTGCTCTGGGTTGGTAGCCTTAGTGAAATGGCAGGAAACTGTTCCACAGCTAAGGACCTTGCAGACAAGGCAGGTTTGGGGGTGGGGGTGGGGGCGGGTGTGTAGGAGAGCAAGCCCTGCAGCAGGAGCTGGGGGAGGGGTGTTTGTGCTCTCTACCGGGACAGTCCGCCCCAGGATAGCACACACTCACCCGTCCCGATGAAACTTCTCGGCACCTACACAGGAACTCCTGGATGCCCCAATGAGCCAGGGACTAAGGGAAGTAGGGCGCAGGCAGAGCAGGTCCAGCAGATCACAGCAGAGACTGCAGCCCCAGCAGCAAGGGCCAGCTTTCCCTGGCGGGGACCTTGAGGCCTGCCCTCTGGTCAGGAACTCACTGCTCTGGGTTGGTAGCCTTAGTGAAATGGCAGGAAACTCGACATTAAGTGCTATTAATGACCAGTGGTTGTTAACTCCGGTCATTTTTTAAGTTGTAAATTTTGTGTGTTCCCCTTCTTTGTGTTGCGCTGGTGAAGGGTCTCTAGTTGTCTGAGATATTGTGGTCATTGTTGGACTCCTTGGTTAGTGATTTTCCTTCTATTACTTTCTGTAAGGCTGGATTTGTGGCTACGTATTGTTTAAATTTGTTTTTATCCTGGAAAACTTTGTTTTCTCCATTTATAGTGAACGAAAGCTTGGCTGGGTACAGTAGTCTGGGCTTGCATCCATGGTCTCTTAGTTTCTGCAGTACATCTATCCAGGACCTTCTGGCTTTCATGGTTTCCATAGAGAAGTCAGGTGTAAGTCTGATAGGTTTACCTTTATAAGTAACTTGGCCTTTTTCCTTCGCTGCTCTTAGTATTCTTTCTTTATTCTGTATGCTTTGTGTTTTGATTATTATATGGCGAGAGGATGTTTTTTTTTGATCCAGCCTATTCGGTGTTCTGTATGCTTCTTGAACCTTCATAGGTATATCTTTCTTTAGGTTGGGAAAGTTTTCTTCTATAATTTTATTAAATATATTTTCTGGACCGTTGAGCTGCGCTTCTTCTCCTTCTTCTATTCCTATTATTCTTAGGTTTGGTCTTTTTATTGTGTCCCATATTTCCTGAATGTTTTGTGATGAGAATTTGTTGGCCTTGCTGTTTTCTTTGATCAGCGTGTTTATTTTCTCTATGGTATCTTCAGAATCTGAGATTCTTTCTTCTATCTCTTGTATTCTGTTGGTTATGCTTGCTTCTGTAGTCTCTATTCGTTTACCTAGATTTTCCCTGTCCAGCTGGCCTTCTGTTTGTGTTTTCTTCTTTGCCTCCATTTCAGTTTTTAAGTCTTGAACTGTTTCCATTATCTGTTTGATTGTTTTTCCTTGGTTTCCTAGGGTATCATTCACTGATTTACTCAATTCTTCAAACTTTCTGTTATACTTCTCATCCATTTCTATAAGGGCATTTTTTACATGTTGTTTAAGGGCGTCAATCACTTTCATAAAGTCAATTTTATCTACTTCTTCATGATTAAGGTGTTCATGTCCACCTGTTGGGATGTCGCTGGGTTCTGGTGGTTTCATATAGTTTTTCAGATTGTTAGGTGAATTCTTGCATTGGCGCCTGCCCATCTCTTTCTCCGAATGCTCCCCTCTGGATCTTCTTTTACCGGATCAGGTCTCCTTGCCTACTGATGTACCTTCCCAGTGATGGCTCTCTGCAGTACTAGCTCTCCTGGTGTTCTAGTGATGTCTCTCCTTGCTTGTTGCAGGCAGGCCAGTGAAACAAAGGAAGTCTCGCCTGCCTACTTGCCCTGATGATTTTCCCCCAGCACCAGACAGACTGAGCTGGATGGTGTTATGTGCCCAAAGAGGAAAGGGGACAGAAGGAAGAAGGGTTCTGGATGCAAGCTGGGTGGGACAAGAAGAGAGAGGCAGTATGGGGGGGTAGAGCCCCTGCAGGGAGCCCGGGGAGTATAGGGAGGGGGATGAGGAACTTCAGAGTTCCCTGTCCAGGGCTGCTTCCGCCGCCGCTGGTCACAAACTCACCGCACTGCTGTCTCTCCTGGTGCCGAGATCAGATCTCCATGCAGGTTGGGTAGTTCGTAAACAAAGCGCCTACTTTGGTTGGTGCAGGCAGGCCAGTGAAACAAAGGAGGTCTCGCCTGCCTACTTGCCCTGAGGATTTGCCCCCAGCGCCAGACAGACTGAGCTGGATGGTGATATGTGCCCAAAGAGGAAAGGGGACAGAGGAAAGAAGGGTTCTGGATGCAAGCTGGGTGGGGCAAGAAGACAGAGGCAGTGTGGGGGGGTAGAGCCCCTGCAGGGAGCCCGGGGAGTATAGGGAGGGGGATGAGGAACTTCAGAGTTCCCTGTCCAGGGCTGCTTCCGCCGCCGCTGGTCACAAACTCACTGCACTGCTGTCTCTCCTGGTGCCGAGATCAGATCTCCGTGCAGGTTGGGTAGTTCGTAAACAAAGCGCCTTCCTTGGTTGGTCCAGGTGGGCCAGTGAGACAAAGGAGGTCTCGCCTGCCGACTTGCCCTGAGGATTTGCCCCCAGCGCCAGACAGACTGAGCTGGATGGCCTTATGTGCCCAAAGAGGAAAGGGGACAGAAGGAAGAAGGGTTCTGGATGCAAGCTGGGTGGGACAAGAAGAGAGAGGCAGTATGGGGGGGAGGGTAGAGCCCCTGCAGGGAGCCCGGGGAGTATAGGGAGGGGGATGAGGAACTTCAGAGTTCCCTATCCAGGGCTGCTTCCGCCGCTGCTGGTTACAAACTCACCGCACTGCTGTCTCTCCTGGTGCCGAGATCAGATCTCCGTGCAGGTTGGGTAGTTCGTAAACAAAGCGCCTACCTTGGTTGGTGCAGGCGGGCCAGTGAGACAAAGGAGGTCTCGCCTGTCTACTTGCCCTGAGGATTTGGCCCCAGCGCCAGACAGACTGAGCTGGATGGCCTTATGTGCCCAAAGAGGAAAGGGGACAGAAGGAAGAAGGGTTCTGGATGCAAGCTGGATGGGACAAGCTCATAATGGCATTTTTACACATGTTTTCTTCTTCCACACCCTGCCCTCTGGCCTTTGCCTTGCCCTCCCCTCTGTCCCATTCTTGCTGTTTTTCCATTGCCCACAACAACCTAATTTCTGCTCTCCCAGTACAATATTGCATTATCTTCTGTCAGTGTTCCTGTACCCTAATCCTTCAGGTCTCTTTTTCCCTCTCACAGTTCTCTAGTTTCATGAGTCATCCACACATGGACACCGACCCACTCACACATAGAAACTTCAATCAAGAATACACACATGAGAGAAAACATAGTGTTTTTCTGAACGCAGTTTATTTCAGCTAACATTCTGAATTGAAATTTCACCCATTTTCCTACAAATGTCATTTTTTTACTTTTAAATCTCTGTGTGTGTGTGTGTGTGTGTGTGTGTGTGTGTGTGTGACCACAGAGATGAGAGATGTCAGACCCTCCTGGGGCTTGTGTTACAGGTGGTTGTGAACTGCCTGGTTTGAGTGTTGGGAATCAAATGCTGGTCCTCTGGAAGAACAAGTAGTGCTCTTTATCACTGAGTTATATAGGCAGATCATGTGATAGTTTTGGTTGTCGTCCTCAAAGATTTGTTTATCTTTTATTTTTATGTGTGTGAATATTTTTCCTGCAATATATGTGTACATCCGTGGTGACTGTGGAGGCCAGAAAGGGATTCCCTGGAACTGGAGTTATAGATGGTTCTGAGCCACCAAGTGGGTGCTGGGAACCAAACCCAGTTCCTCTGTAAGAGCAGCCAGTGCTTTTCCCTGAGACATCTGTCCCACCACTTTCTCATTTTTGACAAACCTACTTACTGATTTCCTCAGTAGCTGCAATTTATGCTCACTAGCAGTGAGTAAAGTTTCCTCTTTCCTCAAATTCCTGCCAGCATCTGTTGTTCTGTTTTCTTGATGAAAGTCATTCTGAGCTAGTAAGGTGACAGTATAAATCATTTTAATTTCACCTTTCCCTGATGGCTTAGGATGTTGAACCCATCATCAAATATTATTTGCCATTTCTATTTCTTCCTTTGAGGACTGTCTGCTCACCTCATTACCTCATGTATGGATTGGATTTGGTTTAATCTTGGCTGTTTTTACATAATAGAACCCTATGCGATACAGAGTTGGCAATGATTTCTCAAATCTGTAAGCTGTCTCTTCAGTTGTGAGGTTCCTTCCATTGTTAGGCAGGTTTTTAGTTTGCTATAATCCATGTGTCAGTCCTTGGGTTGTGTTCTCTGCTGTCACAGTCCATTCAGAAGTTCCTACCTCTGCATAGGATGATTGTTGACACGGGACATAGTTGATGTGTCTTCCCTGCAGTTTCAGCATGTCCTGTCTTCACATGAAGTCTGTGATCTATTTTCAATGTTTCATGTAGTTTGAGACTCGACCTGATTTCATTCTTCTACAGGTACATACCCAGTTTTCTCAGCACCATCTGTAAAAGGATCTTTCCTAATGACATCTGGGTTTAAGGGAAAAAATGAAGTACCTTCTAGGGCTGGGTTGATGAATCCATGATTAAGAGCACTTGCCGCTCTTGCAGAGGACAAAGGTTCAGTTAACAGCACCCATATGGCAGCTCACAATCCCTTATATCTCTAATTCTAAGGTATCTGATGTCATCTTCTGGAGAGTAGTTGACTGTTCAGTTTTCATGAGTTTGTAGGCATTCTGGGGGTAGAATTGTTGTTGAATTCTAGCATTATTCCATGGTAATCCAATAGTACACAGCTGGTTACTACATTTTCTTTTGTATCTGTGAATGTTTGCTTTGTTACTGATTATGTGATCAATTTTTGAGAAGGTTCCATGAGATGCTGAGAAGAAGGTATTTTCTTTTCTGTTGGGTGGAATGTTCTATAGATGTCTATTAATTTCATTTGTTTCACTACATCTGTGATATCTCTTATTGCTCCATTAAGTTTCTGTCTGTTTAGCCTGTCCATTGGTGAGAGAGGAGTGTTGAAACCTACTATTAGAGTGTGTGTTTCCCTTCTTTGAGTTGTGGTGGTGGAGAGTTGTCAGATGTCTGTGTTATTATGGGTGTTCTTAGCTTCCTTGGTTTGTGCTTTGCCTTCTAGTAGTTTCTGTAAGGCTGGGTTTGTGGCTACCTATTATTTAAATCTGTTTTTGTCCTGGAATATCTTTTTTCTCCATTGATGGTGAATGCAAGCTTTGCTGTGAATAGTACTCTGGGATTGCCTTCATGGTCTCTTAGTGTTGGCAGCACATCTATCTAAGACATTCTGGCTTTCATGGTTTCCACTGAGAAGTCAGGTGTAATTCAAGTGCCTACGGACTCCTGATCTTTGATGAAGAAACCAGAAATACATGGGAGACCATTCTCTCCCTTATAAGAGATCATGTCAGCACACAGAAGCCACCCTATTGCTGACACACCCCCACATCCCAAAAAATATTTAATGGAAAGGAATTCCCACACAGACCTCAACCTAAAACCAGATATCTTGAACCTAACAGAAGAAAAAGAAGGGAAGATCCCTGAAATCAATGACATAGGAAAAGACTTTCTGAGCAGAACACTATTAACACAGACACTAATTTCAACAATTAATAAATGGGATCTCATGAAACTGAAAAGCTTCTGCATGACAAAAGATCCCATCATTCAGACAAAGTGGCAGCTTACAGAATGGTAAAATATTTTTTTATCAACTACACACCCAATAGAGGGCTAATATCCAAAATTATACAAAAAAACTCAAACAAAATGTATAAAGAACTCAAAAGGCTAGATATCAAGAAAACAAATGACTCAATTAAAACTGGGAATTTTTAAACAGAGAATTCTCAATAGGGAATCTTAAGTGGCTGAGAAAGACTTAAATGTTCAACATTCTCAGTCATTAGTGAAATGCAAACCAAGTCTGCTTTGAGAGTCCATTTTACACCTGTCAGAATCCCTAGGATCAATAATACGAGTGACAGTTCCTGCTGGCAAGGACATAGAATAAGGGGTACACTCATCCACTGCTGGTAGCAGTGCAGACTCATACAGTCACTATGGAAATGAGTGTGGATTTACCTTAGAGAGATGGGAACTGATCTACCTCGTGATCCAGCTCTATCACTCTTGGGCATTTACCCAAAGGAAACTTCATCCTACCACAGAGACGCTTACTCAACCATGTCCATTGCTGCTCTATTAATAATGCCCAGAAATTGGATAACATATTCAAGACATGAATATGAATGGATAATAAAAATTGGAACCTTTATACAAATGAATATTACTCAGCCATTATAAAGAATTAAATTCACAGTAAATGGGTAGAACTAGGGGGAGAAATCACCCTGAGTGAGGTACCCAGACACAGAAAGCCAAATGTGGCATGTATTAGCTTACATGTGGATATACAGAATCACAGAGATTAAGCATAGAGTAACAGACTAAGGAGGAGAGAAGCATCTCATCAGGAAAGAAGAAATAGAATAGAAAGGTACAGGCTGGTGAGGGGAGGTGCAAGGAGAGAAATAGAGGGACGAGGGAGTGTATACAGGGAGAAACAGCTAAAACTAAAGCCACGGAAGTAGTGTGCAGTGGCATGGGTATTGATACAGTCGATGCTTCCTGAAATAAATGCATATGTGAAGGCAATCTAACAGAGAAATCAAATAACAGGGTGATGAGACTGTGTCTGAGAGCTTTCTCCTTCTGTCTTGCATTCCATTCTTTAGGTTGGGATTAAAGATGTGCACCACTGGGATTAAAGGCGTGCACCGCCAGGTTTCTATGGCAAACTAGTGTGGCTACTGAGATTAAAGGTGTGTGCTACCACTTACTCTCTGATCTTCAGCTAAACTTTCTTTATTAAAATACAAATGAAATCTCACTACACGTAAGTATCACGAAACATTGTAAAGGAGGGGACACATAGATTATAAGAGCCAGAGCATCATGGAGTTTGCTGTGACATTGTATCTCCTAGGAATGTCAGAATCTACACCAATAAAATCTTATTAACATGGCTGCTTAAGTATGAGCTGAATAAGGACAAGGGGCAATCTATAAGGGACAAGGGGCCAACCAGCCCTACACAAAGAACTATAGGGAACTCACAAATGCCGGGAGTGGAGAAACAGTTTTAGTCCTACTGTGGGAAGAGTACACGAAATGCTTATCCAATACCAAATGGTGAGCCCTGAATCATACATACAAATAACATTATACTAAATTAAAGTATGTGTGTGTTATAGTTTCTTAGGTACTTAACAGTATGAATCCTTGTGATTTTTTTCACATATCCATACTATTATTTTGCTCTCCTTTCTCCCTGTGTATTTATCTCCCTTCAACCTAATTATAACCCTGACAGCATACAGACAAGTAACATACAGATTGGGCAGGTTACATACACATACGCATGTAACAAAATTAATGAAAAATCCATGAATTTGAAAGGGAACAAGGAGGCATATAAGAGCGGGTTTGAAGAAAAAAAGTAAAAGGAGAAATGATGTTTCATTGTTACAAAATATTTGTATAACTATGTAAAGACGTGTTGCATTTGTTGAATTATATGTAAAAATGTGTTGCTGTTTTACCTTGTCTGCCTAAGGCACCTGATTAGTCTAACAAAAAGCTAAATGGCCAATAGCAAGAAAGAGGTAT
The DNA here is from genome assembly GCF_950005125.1 of Chionomys nivalis. NCBI lineage: Eukaryota > Metazoa > Chordata > Mammalia > Rodentia > Cricetidae > Chionomys > Chionomys nivalis. The sequence continues at coordinate 231,158 of NW_026646879.1, read as the reverse complement.
AGGCAGGACTTGCAGGCAGGGAAACTGAGTAGCAGGAGGAATTTAGGCTTAGAAAGGAAGAAAGAAAAAGAGATACCAGGGAGAAACCAGTGGCCAATCAGACACACATGGAGGAAGCAGGAAACCAAGACATACAGAATAAAAGAAAGGTAAAAAGCCCCAAGGAAAAATGTAGATGAATAGCATTCATAATAAATTATTTGGGAGTTTCTTGGTGGCCCAAAGGAAAATTGCAACTATACATAATACAATAAATAAAATAAAGAAGTAGTTGTTTTTAAAGAATTAACATAAAAGGTAAAAAAGGGACACAGCCAAGACTGTTAAATAGACAAGCTTGTCTCAGAAAAAAAAAAGAAGATAAAAAGAGATGTAACATATCCCTATTACCTGCTCTGAAGAATTTTTCACAGATACTGCCACGGCATAACCACATGGGAATAAGGTGGCCTGCATTGACTAAAAGAGTTTCTAATAGTAAAGTATATTACAGTTGCTTATGACTTAAAATGTCATTATAAAATATCTAGCAAATTAAATTCAACTTGATTACATTATCATTTCTTCCCACTACATTCCTTAGCATGAATTTTAATTTATTAACGCCATGTATCACTAAGCTAAAATCCTGATACAATTATCTCACTTGATCCTGAGTGGCATTCAGAAGTAGACATAGAAAGCAAGCTTGTCAGGTTTTTGTGTGTCTATGACTACCAGCCTGATGACTGTAGACTTCAACATTTTAAACTTTGTACAAAAAAAAATGTTTCAATGAGTTCTTTGATGAGGAATGATTTTAGAAGGACTAATATGTGAAAACTTGCTTTATTTAAGCACCCGTAGAACATTAATCCTTTCTCACTTCAGTCTTCTATAAAAAGAATCCAGGAGTAGTTAATGCATAAGCAATAGCTATTACAATAGTCTTGCTAATTGACCTTGTAATGACAAAATATGGGAGATCTTGGTCAAACAGAGATAATACTTCCAATTCAAATGTCTTAGCTAAAGTGATTTTGTATTTCTTCTGTAGACTCTTCTCAAACTCACAGAGATCCCCCTGCCTCTGCCTCTTGAGTGTTGGGAGTAAAGGAATGTACCACCACTGACCAGCAAATTTTGTACTTCTTAAGGCATCTTGAAACTAAGATGAGTGTTGAAATGAATTTTGAGAACTTAGGTCCTGATAAAACTGTACAAGAATACTTTTTTTGCCTTTATTTTTTTAAAAAAGATCTTTATTATTTTTATTTTATGTATAAAGTGTTTTGCCTACATGTATGTCTGTATACCACACGTGTGTCTGGTGCCCACCAAGGCCAGAAGAGGGCATCAGACCTCCTGAAATTAGAGTTATAGTTATGGGTCCTGGGGATTTAACCCATTTCTTTGGAAGAGCAGGCAGTGCTCTTACCCATGGAGCCATTTCACCAGGCCCAGGGATATTTTACAAAACAAAACAACAATAAAAGATACTATGGAAAACAACTGGGCACTGCCGCAAAAGTACTTGATTGTCTCAAATACAGATGAGGAGACACACTGATGGCTAGGAAAGACTGAAACTCAAAAGGGCTGCTAGGGACAAAACTACAATTCTAGCCAGAGGCACAACAGCTGCAAGATTTAGAAATCTAAGCTTTTGCCCTAGGACTTCCCACCACTGTCTGGGAACTGGCATAGCCTTCTTGCTTAAGAGTACTCGCAAGAGGCTTTCTGACGTCACGCAGGCGGAGACTTTAAAATCCAAATGGCTCCTGGTTGGCATTGGTGGGTGTCTTCCTAAGCAGTTGTGCATTTTACTGGAAGTGGGCGCTGGGGGTCAAGAACCAGAGAGAAAGGTAACTGCTGGTATGGGGTTAACTCTGTTCCTGCTAAGAAACTCTGTGGCATCAGAGACCTGGGGCGGCATCTGCCAGGTTCTGGGTTCAGGGATCAGTAAGTTTGTGTGGGCAGCGCCTGGAGAGGGAAAAGAGGATGCTGATTGCTGACCAAGGTGTTCCGCAGGGAGAGGGAGAAGGGGAGGACTGCCTGGGAGGGACAGGTTAAAACACTGCGTTCCTGTGGTAATGCAGCTTCTGAAAAGCCATGTAAGAAGAAAAAGTCTGGGAAACTGAAGGCTTGAGAATAAGACCTAAGTGGAATGTAAGCAGTCGAACAAGGAGTGATGTGACTCAGTGCACAGCCTATTGTGCTAAAGTCCCCAGCTCAAACAAACAATAAAGTGGGTGTTATTATTTGGTGTTAGTATTTGGGAATCTGCATTGGCCTGCCTGTCCTTAGGGTCCTGACAGGAAACCTCCTCACTTGTAGCCACTAAGAGCACTTCACCTGTAGCCACTTCTGGGCACATTTGCTATGGTTCCTTGTAACAGGTGGACCTACCCCTAACCTCCCCCTTCTCCTGTGTCTACCTCCCTCTCTCTCCCGCACTCTTTACCCCATGGGACTAGTCTGCTCCCCTCTCTGCCTTCTCTGTCCCTTCTCTCTCATCTTCCAATAAGCCTCCTGTATAAGCCTTATCGCATAGCGTGACTTCTCTTCACTACATATATATATATATATATATAATTTTATCAACAGTGAGTTCTGTCTTATCCTAGAAAGAAGCCAGGGCAGGACCAGAAAAAGCTGAGTGGCTAGCGTCTAGTGCTGCAGAGACGAAGACAGGGTCTGACATAGGTATGCTTATGATACTAAAATATTTTGAGAATGGAAGCAGCCTCTACATTATGTTATGGAACGGATTGCTTGTCTTTACTGAAAGGGAGATTAGAACCAGAAAGACAATAGTGGGTATTAAACTATGGGGTTAAACATAAAGCAAGAAAAGTAGATATTAGGAAAAGAGAATGAATCCTGATTTTGAAGCCAAAGGAAACATTTTGAGGAGAGTTAAGGAGCCTGAGATTTCTTGTCAAGCAGTCTGTGAGTTACCATTGAAATAGACATAAGAGATACCAGTGATGTATTCGGGATAACACATTGAAATTTTGCGATCATGGATTGCCGTGTGATGCAGGAATCATATATGTTCATTTTTGCATTGTCTTGCTCGAGTGTATTGAATACCTGAAGTTGCATAGGTGTTATCTTTAGTGAGGACTTAAGTATACATGACAAGCAAATACAGCACACAGGGAAAATACTATCGTAAAGGAATAAACTTAGTTACTCTTCTACTTCAGAATAAAAGTGACAATTATTGCTTAATGATCCACTTGCATCTGGAACATTTTTCTGATATTGAAATCATGAATTAGGTTCTGAGCATGAAGCGCAGTTCCATTTCCACCGGTGGTGCTGGCTGCCTCTCCACACAGGAATTAAGATCTCAGGACCTCGACGAACCAGACCTTTATACCCGTCAAGCGTAAGTGCCTCCAACTATGGATCTCAGCTGCATGCTGCCATGTTCTGTACCTAGTTCTCAGAAACTGCAGAATCAGATGGTGAAAGTGGGTCTTCTCTAGTTCCACACTTGAGTCGCTCACTCTCCAAAGGTTAGTAATTCCTTCAGAGAGCTTTGGTTTTACTGTCTAAGTCTGGCAGTATTAATTATATTAGCAATTAAACTAAGAAAATGTCAATATAAACTCAATTTAAAATAACAATCTTATTATAAGGTTTCAAAACTAAAATGGTTTTATTTATTTATTTGCTTCTTTGTTTGTTTTGGTTTGTTTTGGAGACAAGATTTCTCGATGCAGCCCTAGTTTTCCTGGCATTCACTCTGTAGACCAGGTTAGCATCGAACTTTGGGATATACCTTTCTCTGCTTCCAAAGTGCTCAGATTAAAGGTGCGTGCCACCACCACCTACAATGCTTTTAATTTAAAAACAAATCTGGGTAAGCAAGATGACTCAGCAGGTAAAGGCACTTATCAACAAACCCAAACACCTGCTTTCAATCCCCAGACCCACATGGTAGAAGAGAACCTGCTGCATCAGCAGCTACTGACCACCAGCTGCTCGCTCTCTTTCTGTCTCTCTCTCTCTCTCTCTCTCTCTCTCTCTCTCTCTCTCACACACACACATACACACACACACACACACAATAATAAATGTAATAAAGTTAAAATATTTCCAATGCAAAACAATTTCATTGGGCAGCAAAACATGGTCTCCCCTTTTAACGTCAGATCCCTTTAATATCTGACTAATGAAAGACAGTTAGAATCTATTCTGCTGCTGCATTCAGACTGTCCTAGCAGCCAGTCTCTAGGTAGCAATGTATGCATGAAAGGATGAGCATGAGAAGAACAAACAACATCTTAGTTTTGATGTAGTGATACCTAGATATACATACCTTGGAGAACATGTCTAGTCTAGATCAGCAGTTGTCTGGATTGGAGGTGTGGAAGTTTGATACAGATTGACAGGAAACAGTCTGTTATTTGTATGACCTGGGGTATGACCTCACCTTTTTGTACTTTGAATCCCTTGTGTATAAGAATGGGGATAGGTTGAGCGGTGGTGCACGTATTTAATTAAACGGAGGCAGTCTAATCTCTGGGTTTGAGGCCAGCCTGGTCTACAGACAAATTCCAAGACAACCAGAGCTACACAGAAAAACCTGTCTTCCAAAAAAAGAAAGAAAGAGTGGAGATACTGGGAGATTGCTCAGTGGTTTAGAGTCATTCCTATTCTACCACAGGACCCAAATTCAGTTCCCAGTACCCACATTGGGCAGGTCACAACCGCCTGTGACTCCAGCTCAAGGAGATCTGGTGCCCCTTTTGTGACCTCCATAGGCACTCTCGTGCATGTGTGGTTATGCCTATACAAACAAAATATACATAGAATATAAAATAGAACTTTTCACTTTTTTAATGGAGATAATGGCAGACTCTCCTTTACAAGTTGTTCTGAATATTTATTGAGTGTTTATATAGGTCAACTGCTCTTAAGTTCTTCATGCATATTAACTCTTGATACTCGGTGACAACTTTCCCTTAAGGCACAATGGCAAACAAGGGAGTACAAAAAAGGGAGCAGTTATAGGGGCATAAATAGAGACGAAAGTGTTTAGGTTATTGAACAGGCCTTTAGACTACTTGGTACAGAAGATCTATGGGCCTGAAACACACCTTTAAGGATAATATATGTGTTGATAATGTCATGCACAAGGAAATTTGGTTTGTTATTTGTGGTGCTGAGGACTGAGCACAAGCTGAACAAAACACTGAGATATATCCCTGTCACAGAAGTACATTTCATTCCCCCCATATTTTATACCTAAAACTGCTGTAACTTCATGGTATGCTCTCCTGCTTTTAGGAATGCATTGTCTTTAGTTATTTAAAGCTTAAAGACTAATGTTTGATGCTGTTCTTACGATGTGTGTGTGTGTGTGTGTGTGTGTGTGTGATGGATAGCCTTGAAATAATGCAGACTTGAACAGAGGAGGAAATGTTTTTGATTGCCTTCTTAATATGCAACTTGGTATGTTTTCAAGTTCTAAAAATATAAAGGATACAAGACCTATCCATGATAAAGTATTTATTCAGAAAAATATCCAACATCTATATAAGGTATTAAATTGTCTGATTTGAGTGATTTTGCAGTGTGGTTTAAATTCTGGTTTGTCTGAGACAGGGTTTCTCTGTCTAGCTCTGGCTGTCAGTGGAACTCACTCTGTAGACCAGGCTGGCCTTGAACTCACAGACATCTGCCTGCCTCTGGCTCAGGAGTGCTGGGATTTGCTGGGATTAAAGGTGTGAGCCACTAGCACCCAGTTTTATTGTTTTTTTAAAAGCAATGTATAAGTAAAACCCACAGTTTTACAAAAATAGCTATTCAAGTAATCCACACAAAGTTGTTTTCACCGTTAACAATTTCTATGGCATTTGACATGGGCTACAAACATGGCCCTGTGGTAAAGTACTTTCTTAGCATGTGGCTTCAGACCTGGGCTCAATTCCCAGTACCACCAAAAAGAACAAAACAAAACAAAACAAAACAACTACTTTTTACGAGGAAGACCCTTTTCCCTTCCTCAATAAAAGAGAGGTCAGAAGTGTGCCTTGTATCAGCAATTCCAGCACTTTGTTATCAGACACTGGGGGGATTGCAAGTTCCAGGTCAGGCAGGGTCATATAGTAAGACCCTATCTAAAATACATAACAGCCAGGAAATCTTAAAATGAAAAATGGTCTATGTTTAGTAATAGTGCAAGTTAGTTTGAGTCATGAAAAATTTAAAGAAAAATCAGTCTATAAGAAAATGTTGATGAGGGTCTGAAGAGGTGGCTCAGCATCTAAGAACACTGCTTACTCTTCCAGAGGTGCTGAGTTCAGTTCCCAGTAACCACATACTGGCTCACAACTGTCTATAGTGTGATCCCATGTCCTCGTCTGACATAAAGTTGGACGTGCAGGTAGAGTACTCATATAAATAAAAATAAGTTTTTAAAGAAAAAAAGGAAGGAAGGAAGGAAGGAAAAGAAATGAAGGAAGAAAAAGTTGATGAAGCCCGGTGGTGGTAGTGGTGGGAGCACATGCCTTTAATCCCAGCACTCAGGAGCCAGAGGCAGGAAGAGCTCTATGCGTTAGAGGCCAGCCTGGGCTACAGAGTGAGCTCCAAGACAGCCAAGCCTACACAAAGAAACCCTGTCCCATAAAACCAAAAGAGTTGATGATCTAAATATTTGTGCAGTAGGACATACCTATAATCCCAGATTTGGAAAGCAGGAGAATCCATTGTTCTGGGCTATGTAAACTCATGACTCAAAAAAAAAAGAAGAATAAAAGAAAAGAAAAACTATATGTATGTAGGACTGGAGGGTTTTTTCTGTGATTAAGAAAACTGTTTGCTCTTGCAGAGGACCTGAATTCAATTTCTGGCACTCACACAGAAACTCAAACCATCTGTAACTGCAGTTCTTCTCATCTAGGAGCACACAACACACATGCTTACATGCAGTGAAGATGTTTATATGCATAAATATACATGTACATAATAATTGACGAGAGGCTGAAGAGGTAGCTCAGCAGTTAAGAGCACTTGTTCTTCCAAAGGGCCTGTGTTCATTGCCAGCACCTGCTTGGTCAATCACAACCCTCAGTAACTCCAGTCCCCTGGATCTGATGCCCTCTTCTGGCCTACCTGAACATTGTGTGCACATGATGTACAGAGTTTACAAAACACCTAGACACATAATTTATTTTAAAAATAATTGAGCAAGACATGGTGGTGCATGCCAGCAATCCCAGCACTCTGGAAGCTGAGAGGAGAATCTTGAGTTCAAGGTTAGCCTGAGCTACATAACAAGTCCAAGGTTACCCTGGTATGTATAGCAAAAACCTTTCTAAATTTTAGAAAATAGATATTAAGAGGGATTACAGCATAAACAATAAAATATCAAAATGGAAAAGTCAAAATAACCAGAAAAAAATCAAATATTAACTCTCACAAAATGATTTATTAACAAATTATTTTACAGATGAATGCTTTCAAATAATTAAAGGTCAGATGGTTTTTAAACATGTGAGTTGTCATAGAACATAAACACAATTATCAAGAGGCTACTATATGCGTGTACAACAACTTATAGGCATCATAATAAAATCAAACCAATCACCGACAGACATAATATACAAAGCTCAATAATTGCTATCAAAATGTATTTGGCAAGTAGGCAATTATTATTTAAGATAAGGTCTTGCTCAGATTAGGTGAGTCTCTAGCCAGAATCTTTGGGCCTTCCTTAGTCCTCTAAATGCTGGAATTAGATGCATGCATGGCAACAACTGGCTCAGCAAATGCTTTACGCATGACCATATGCCTGGTACTGTAATAGATGTCTGAACTAATATAGCACAACACCTGCCCCATGGACTCCATTTCAAGTGGGACGATGGCTACAGGAACAAGTATTTCCCATTACAAGATTATTAAGTTAGCTACAAAGTAGTAGATTTCATAATGGCATTTTTACACATGTTTTCTTCTTCCACACCCTGCCCTCTGGCCTTTGCCTTGCCCTCCCCTCTGTCCCATTCTTGCTGTTTTTCCATTGCCCACAACAACCTAGTTTCTGCTCTCCCAGTACAATATTGCATTATCTTCTGTCAGTGTTCCTGTACCCTAATCCTTCAGGTCTCTTTTTCCCTCTCACAGTTCTCTAGTTTCATGAGTCATCCACACATGGACACCGACCCACTCACACATAGAAACTTCAATCAAGGCTACACACATGAGAGAAAACATAGTGCTTATCTGAACGCAGTTTATTTCATCTAACATTCTGAATTGAAATTTCACCCATTTTCCTACAAATGTCATTTTTTTACTTTTAAATCTCTGTGTGTGTGTGTGTGTGTGACCACAGAGATGAGAGATGTCAGACCCTCCTGGGGCTTGTGTTACAGGTGGTTGTGAACTGCCTGGTTTGAGTGTTGGGAATCAAATGCTGGTCCTCTGGAAGAACAAGTAGTGCTCTTTATCACTGAGTTATATAGGCAGATCATGTGATAGTTTTGGTTGTCGTCCTCAAAGATTTGTTTATCTTTTATTTTTATGTGTGTGAATATTTTTCCTGCAATATATGTGTACATCCGTGGTGACTGTGGAGGCCAGAAAGGGATTCCCTGGAACTGGAGTTATAGATGGTTCTGAGCCACCAAGTGGGTGCTGGGAACCAAACCCAGTTCCTCTGTAAGAGCAGCCAGTGCTTTTCCCTGAGACATCTGTCCCACCACTTTCTCATTTTTGACAAACCTACTTACTGATTTCCTCAGTAGCTGCAATTTATGCTCACTAGCAGTGAGTAAAGTTTCCTCTTTCCTCAAATTCCTGCCAGCATCTGTTGTTCTGTTTTCTTGATGAAAGTCATTCTGAGCTAGTAAGGTGACAGTATAAATCATTTTAATTTCACCTTTCCCTGATGGCTTAGGATGTTGAACCCATCATCAAATATTATTTGCCATTTCTATTTCTTCCTTTGAGGACTGTCTGCTCACCTCATTACCTCATGTATGGATTGGATTTGGTTTAATCTTGGCTGTTTTTACATAATAGAACCCTATGCGATACAGAGTTGGCAATGATTTCTCAAATCTGTAAGCTGTCTCTTCAGTTGTGAGGTTCCTTCCATTGTTAGGCAGGTTTTTAGTTTGCTATAATCCATGTGTCAGTCCTTGGGTTGTGTTCTCTGCTGTCACAGTCCATTCAGAAGTTCCTACCTCTGCATAGGATGATTGTTGACACGGGACATAGTTGATGTGTCTTCCCTGCAGTTTCAGCATGTCCTGTCTTCACATGAAGTCTGTGATCTATTTTCAATGTTTCATGTAGTTTGAGACTCGACCTGATTTCATTCTTCTACAGGTACATACCCAGTTTTCTCAGCACCATCTGTAAAAGGATCTTTCCTAATGACATCTGGGTTTAAGGGAAAAAATGAAGTACCTTCTAGGGCTGGGTTGATGAATCCATGATTAAGAGCACTTGCCGCTCTTGCAGAGGACAAAGGTTCAGTTAACAGCACCCATATGGCAGCTCACAATCCCTTATATCTCTAATTCTAAGGTATCTGATGTCATCTTCTGGAGAGTAGTTGACTGTTCAGTTTTCATGAGTTTGTAGGCATTCTGGGGGTAGAATTGTTGTTGAATTCTAGCATTATTCCATGGTAATCCAATAGTACACAGCTGGTTACTACATTTTCTTTTGTATCTGTGAATGTTTGCTTTGTTACTGATTATGTGATCAATTTTTGAGAAGGTTCCATGAGATGCTGAGAAGAAGGTATTTTCTTTTCTGTTGGGTGGAATGTTCTATAGATGTCTATTAATTTCATTTGTTTCACTACATCTGTGATATCTCTTATTGCTCCATTAAGTTTCTGTCTGTTTAGCCTGTCCATTGGTGAGAGAGGAGTGTTGAAACCTACTATTAGAGTGTGTGTTTCCCTTCTTTGAGTTGTGGTGGTGGAGAGTTGTCAGATGTCTGTGTTATTATGGGTGTTCTTAGCTTCCTTGGTTTGTGCTTTGCCTTCTAGTAGTTTCTGTAAGGCTGGGTTTGTGGCTACCTATTATTTAAATCTGTTTTTGTCCTGGAATATCTTTTTTCTCCATTGATGGTGAATGCAAGCTTTGCTGTGAATAGTACTCTGGGATTGCCTTCATGGTCTCTTAGTGTTGGCAGCACATCTATCTAAGACATTCTGGCTTTCATGGTTTCCACTGAGAAGTCAGGTGTAATTCAAGTGCCTACGGACTCCTGATCTTTGATGAAGAAACCAGAAATACATGGGAGACCATTCTCTCCCTTATAAGAGATCATGTCAGCACACAGAAGCCACCCTATTGCTGACACACCCCCACATCCCAAAAAATATTTAATGGAAAGGAATTCCCACACAGACCTCAACCTAAAACCAGATATCTTGAACCTAACAGAAGAAAAAGAAGGGAAGATCCCTGAAATCAATGACATAGGAAAAGACTTTCTGAGCAGAACACAGACACTAATTTCAACAATTAATAAATGGGATCTCATGAAACTGAAAAGCTTCTGCATGACAAAAGATCCCATCATTCAGACAAAGTGGCAGCTTACAGAATGGTAAAATATTTTTTTATCAACTACACACCCAATAGAGGGCTAATATCCAAAATTATACAAAAAAACTCAAACAAAATGTATAAAGAACTCAAAAGGCTAGATATCAAGAAAACAAATGACTCAATTAAAACTGGGAATTTTTAAACAGAGAATTCTCAATAGGGAATCTTAAGTGGCTGAGAAAGACTTAAATGTTCAACATTCTCAGTCATTAGTGAAATGCAAACCAAGTCTGCTTTGAGAGTCCATTTTACACCTGTCAGAATCCCTAGGATCAATAATACGAGTGACAGTTCCTGCTGGCAAGGACATAGAATAAGGGGTACACTCATCCACTGCTGGTAGCAGTGCAGACTCATACAGTCACTATGGAAATGAGTGTGGATTTACCTTAGAGAGATGGGAACTGATCTACCTCGTGATCCAGCTCTATCACTCTTGGGCATTTACCCAAAGGAAACTTCATCCTACCACAGAGATGCTTACTCAACCATGTCCATTGCTGCTCTATTAATAATGCCCAGAAATTGGATAACATATTCAAGACATGAATATGAATGGATAATAAAAATTGGAACCTTTATACAAATGAATATTACTCAGCCATTATAAAGAATTAAATTCACAGTAAATGGGTAGAACTAGGGGGAGAAATCACCCTGAGTGAGGTACCCAGACACAGAAAGCCAAATGTGGCATGTATTAGCTTACATGTGGATATACAGAATCACAGAGATTAAGCATAGAGTAACAGACTAAGGAGGAGAGAAGCATCTCATCAGGAAAGAAGAAATAGAATAGAAAGGTACAGGCTGGTGAGGGGAGGTGCAAGGAGAGAAATAGAGGGACGAGGGAGTGTATACAGGGAGAAACAGCTAAAACTAAGGCCACGGAAGTAGTGTGCAGTGGCATGGGTATTGATACAGTCGATGCTTCCTGAAATAAATGCATATGTGAAGGCAATCTAACAGAGAAATCAAATAACAGGGTGATGAGACTGTGTCTGAGAGCTTTCTCCTTCTGTCTTGCATTCCATTCTTTAGGTTGGGATTAAAGATGTGCACCACTGGGATTAAAGGCGTGCACCGCCAGGTTTCTATGGCAAACTAGTGTGGCTACTGAGATTAAAGGTGTGTGCTACCACTTACTCTCTGATCTTCAGCTAAACTTTCTTTATTAAAATACAAATGAAATCTCACTACACGTAAGTATCACGAAATATTGTAAAGGAGGGGACACATAGATTATAAGAGCCAGAGCATCATGGAGTTTGCTGTGACATTGTATCTCCTAGGAATGTCAGAATCTACACCAATAAAATCTTATTAACATGGCTGCTTAAGTATGAGCTGAATAAGGACAAGGGGCAATCTATAAGGGACAAGGGGCCAACCAGCCCTACACAAAGAACTACAGGGAACTCACAAATGCCGGGAGTGGAGAAACAGTTTTAGTCCTACTGTGGGAAGAGTACACGAAATGCTTATCCAATACCAAATGGTGAGCCCTGAATCATACATACAAATAACATTATACTAAATTAAAGTATGCGTGTGTTATAGTTTCTTAGGTACTTAACAGTATGAATCCTTGTGATTTTTTTCACATATCCATACTATTATTTTGCTCTCCTTTCTCCCTGTGTATTTATCTCCCTTCAACCTAATTATAACCCTGACAGCATACAGACAAGTAACATACAGATTGGGCAGGTTACATACACATATGCATGTAACAAAATTAATGAAAAATCCATGAATTTGAAAGGGAACAAGGAGGCATATAAGAGCGGGTTTGAAGAAAAAAAGTAAAAGGAGAAATGATGTTTCATTGTTACAAAATATTTGTATAACTATGTAAAGACGTGTTGCATTTGTTGAATTATATGTAAAAATGTGTTGCTGTTTTACCTTGTCTGCCTAAGGCACCTGATTAGTCTAACAAAAAGCAAAATGGCCAATAGCAAGGAAGAGGTATAGGCAGGACTTGCAGGCAGGGAAACTGAGTAGCAGGAGGAATTCAGGCTTAGAAAGGAAGAAAGAAAAAGAGATACCAGGGAGAAACCAGTGGCCAATCAGACACACATGGAGGAAGCAGGAAACCAAGACATACAGAATAAAAGAAAGGTAAAAAGCCCCAAAGAAAAATGTAGATGAATAGAAACAGGTTAAATTAAGTTCAAAAAGCTAGCAGGACGAGCCTAAGCTAAGACTAAGCACTTATAATTAATAAGAAGCATTCATAATAAATTATTTGGGAGTTTCTTGGTGGCCCAAAGGAAAATTCCAACTACACATAATACAATAAATAAAATAAAGAAGTAGTTGTTTTTAAAGAATTAACATAAAAGGTAAAAAAGGGACACAGCCAAGACTGTTAAATAGACAAGCTTGTCTCAGAAAAAAAAAGAAGATAAAAAGAGATGTAACATATCCCTATTACCTGCTCTGAAGAATTTTTCACAGATACTGCCACGGCATAACCACATGGGAATAAGGTGGCCTGCATTAATTAAAAGAGTTTCTAATAGTAAAGTATATTACAGTTGCTTATGACTTAAAATGTCATTATAAAATATCTAGCAAATTAAATTCAACTTGATTACATTATCATTTCTTCCCACTACATTCCTTAGCATGAATTTTAATTTATTAATGCCATGTGTCACTAAGCTAAAATCCTGATACAATTATCTCACTTGATCCTGAGTGGCATTCAGAAGTAGACATAGAAAGCAAGCTTGTCAGGTTTTTGTGTGTCTATGACTACCAGCCTGATGACTGTAGACTTCAACTTTTTAAAATTTGTACAAAAAAAATGTTTCAATGAGTTCTTTGATGAGGAATGATTTTAGAAGGACTAGTATGTGAAAACTTGCTTTATTTAAGCACCCGTAGAACATTAATCCTTTCTCACTTCAGTCTTCTATAAAAAGAATCCAGGAGTAGTTAATGCATAAGCAATAGCTATTACAATAGTCTTGCTAATTGACCTTGTAATGACAAAATATGGGAGATCTTGGTCAAACAGAGATAATACTTCCAATTCAAATGTCTTAGCTAAAGTGATTTTGTATTTCTTCTGTAGACTCTTCTCAAACTCACAGAGATCCCCCTGCCTCTGCCTCTTGAGTACTGGGAGTAAAGGAATGTACCACCACTGACCAGCAAATTTTGTACTTCTTAAGGCATCTTGAAACTAAGATGAGTGTTGAAATGAATTTTGAGAACTTAGGTCCTGATAAAACTGTACAAGAATACTTTTTATTTGCCTTTATTTTTTTAAAAAAGATCTTTATTATTTTTATTTTATGTATAAAGTGTTTTGCCTACATGTATGTCTGTATACCACACGTGTGTCTCGTGCCCACCAAGGCCAGAAGAGGGCATCAGACCTCCTGAAATTAGAGTTATAGTTATGGGTCCTGGGGATTTAACCCATTTCTTTGGAAGAGCAGGCAGTGCTCTTACCCATGGAGCCATTTCACCAGGCCCAGGGATATTTTACAAAACAAAACAACAATAAAAGATACTATGGAAAACAACTGGACACTGCCGCAAAAGTACTTGATTGTCTCAAATACAGATGAGGAGACACACTGATGGCTAGGAAAGACTGAAACTCAAAAGGGCTGTTAGGGACAAAACTACAATTCTAGCCAGAGGCACAACAGCTGCAAGATTTAGAAATCTAAGCTTTTGCCCTAGGACTTCCCACCACTGTCTGGGAACTGGCATAGCCTTCTTGCTTAAGAGTACTCGCAAGAGGCTTTCTGACGTCACGCAGGCGGAGACTTTAAAATCCAAATGGCTCCTGGTTGGCATTGGTGGGTGTCTTCCTAAGCAGTTGTGCATTTTACTGGAAGTGGGCGCTGGGGGTCAAGAACCAGAGAGAAAGGTAACTGCTGGTATGGGGTTAACTCTGTTCCTGCTAAGAAACTCTGTGGCATCAGAGACCTGGGGCGGCATCTGCCAGGTTCTGGGTTCAGGGATCAGTAAGTTTGTGTGGGCAGCGCCTGGAGAGGGAAAAGAGGATGCTGATTGCTGACCAAGGTGTTCCGCAGGGAGGGGGAGAAGGGGAGGACTGCCTGGGAGGGACAGGTTAAAACACTGCGTTCTTGTGGTAATGCAGCATCTGAAAAGCCATGTAAGAAGAAAAAGTCTGGGAAACTGAAGGCTTGAGAATAAGACCTAAGTGGAATGTAAGCAGTCGAACAAGGAGTGATGTGACTCAGTGCACAGCCTATTGTGCTAAAGTCCCCAGCTCAAACAAACAATAAAGTGGGTGTTATTATTTGGTGTTAGTATTTGGGAATCTGCATTGGCCTGCCTGTCCTTAGGGTCCTGACAGGAAACCTCCTCACCTGTAGCCACTAAGAGCACTTCACCTGTAGCCACTTCTGGGCACATTTGCTATGGTTCCTTGTAACAGGTGGACCTACCCCTAACCTCCCCCTTCTCCTGTGTCTACCTCCCTCTCTCTCCCGCACTCTTTACCCCATGGGACTAGTCTGCTCCCCTCTCTGCCTTCTCTGTCCCTTCTCTCTCATCTTCCAATAAGCCTCCTGTATAAGCCTTATCGCATAGCGTGACTTCTCTTCACTACATATATATATATATATATAATTTTATCAACAGTGAGTTCTGTCTTATCCTAGAAAGAAGCCAGGGCAGGACCAGAAAAAGCTGAGTGGCTAGCGTCTAGTGCTGCAGAGACGAAGACAGGGTCTGACATAGGTATGCTTATGATACTAAAATATTTTGAGAATGGAAGCAGCCTCTACATTATGTTATGGAACAGATTGCTTGTCTTTACTGAAAGGGAGATTAGAACCAGAAAGACAATAGTGGGTATTAAACTATGGGGTTAAACAAAAAGCAAGAAAAGTAGATATTAGGTAAAGAGAATGAATCCTGATTTTGAAGCCAAAGGAAACATTTTGAGGAGAGTTAAGGAGCCTGAGATTTCTTGTCAAGCAGTCTGTGAGTTACCATTGAAATAGACATAAGAGATACCAGTGATGTATTCGGGATAACACATTGAAATTTTGCGATCATGGATAGCCATGTGATGCAGGAATCATATATGCTCATTTTTGCATTGTCTTGCTCGAGTGTATTGAATACTTGAAGTTGCATAGGTGTTATCTTTAGTGAGGACTTAAGTATACATGACAAACAAATACAGCACACAGGGAAAATACTATCGTAAAGGAATAAACTTAGTTACTCTTCTACTTCAGAATAAAAGTGACAATTATTGCTTAATGATCCACTTGCATCTGGAACATTTTTCTGATATTGAAATCATGAATTAGGTTCTGAGCATGAAGCGCAGTTCCATTTCCACCGGTGGTGCTGGCTGCCTCTCCACACAGGAATTAAGATCTCAGGACCTCGACGAACCAGACCTTTATACCCGTCAAGCGTAAGTGCCTCCAACTATGGATCTCAGCTGCATGCTGCCATGTTCTGTACCTAGTTCTCAGAAACTGTAGAATCAGATGGTGAAAGTGGGTCTTCTCTAGTTCCACACTTGAGTCGCTCACTCTCCAAAGGTTAGTAATTCCTTCAGAGAGCTTTGGTTTTACTGTCTAAGCCTGGCAGTATTAATTATATTAGCAATTAAACTAAGAAAATGTCAATATAAACTCAATTTAAAATAACAATCTTATTATAAGGTTTCAAAACTAAAATGGTTTTATTTATTTATTTGCTTCTTTGTTTGTTTTGGTTTGTTTTGGAGACAAGATTTCTCGATGCAGCCCTAGTTTTCCTGGCATTCACTCTGTAGACCAGGTTAGCATCGAACTTTGGGATATACCTTTCTCTGCTTCCAAAGTGCTCAGATTAAAGGTGCGTGCCACCACCACCTACAATGCTTTTAATTTAAAAAAAAATCTGGGTAAGCAAGATGACTCAGCAGGTAAAGGCACTTATCAACAAACCCAAACACCTACTTTCAATCCCCAGACCCACATGGTAGAAGAGAACCTGCTGCATCAGCAGCTACTGACCACCAGCTGCTCGCTCTCTTTCTGTCTCTCTCTCTCTCTCTCTCTCTCTCTCACACACACACATACACACACACACACACACACAATAATGAATGTAATAAAGTTAAAATATTTCCAATGCAAAACAATTTCATTGGGCAGCAAAACATGGTCTCCCCTTTTAACGTCAGATCCCTTTAATATCTGACTAATGAAAGACAGTTAGAATCTATTCTGCTGCTGCATTCAGACTGTCCTAGCAGCCAGTCTCTAGGTAGCAATGTATGCATGAAAGGATGAGCATGAGAAGAACAAACAACATCTTAGTTTTGATGTAGTGATACCTAGATATACATACCTTGGAGAACATGTCTAGTCTAGATCAGCAGTTGTCTGGATTGGAGGTGTGGAAGTTTGATACAGATTGACAGGAAACAGTCTGTTATTTGTATGACCTGGGGTATGACCTCACCTTTTTGTACTTTGAATCCCTTGTGTATAAGAATGGGGATAGGTTGAGCGGTGGTGCACGTATTTAATTAAACGGAGGCAGTCTAATCTCTGGGTTTGAGGCCAGCCTGGTCTACAGACAAATTCCAAGACAACCAGAGCTACACAGAAAAACCTGTCTTCCAAAAAAAGAAAGAAAAAGAGTGGAGATACTGGGAGATTGCTCAGTGGTTTAGAGTCGTTCCTATTCTACCACAGGACCCAAATTCAGTTCCCAGTACCCACATTGGGCAGGTCACAACCGCCTGTGACTCCAGCTCAAGGAGATCTGGTGCCCCTTTTGTGACCTCCATAGGCACTCTCGTGCATGTGTGGTTATGCCTATACAAACAAAATATACATAGAATATAAAATAGAACTTTTCACTTTTTTAATGGAGATAATGGCAGACTCTCCTTTACAAGTTGTTCTGAATATTTATTGAGTGTTTATATAGGTCAACTGCTCTTAAGTTCTTCATGCATATTAACTCTTGATACTCGGTGACAACTTTCCCTTAAGGCACAATGGCAAACAAGGGAGTACAAAAAAGGGAGCAGTTATAGGGGCATAAATAGAGACGAAAGTGTTTAGGTTATTGAACAGGCCTTTAGACTACTTGGTACAGAAGATCTATGGGCCTGAAACACACCTTTAAGGATAATATATGTGTTGATAATGTCATGCACAAGGAAATTTGGTTTGTTATTTGTGGTGCTGAGGATTGAGCACAAGCTGAACAAAACACTGAGATATATCCCTGTCACAGAAGTACATTTCATTCCCCCCATATTTTATACCTAAAACTGCTGTAACTTCATGGTATGCTCTCCTGCTTTTAGGAATGCATTGTCTTTAGTTATTTAAAGCTTAAAGACTAATGTTTGATGCTGTTCTTACGATGTGTGTGTGTGTGTGTGTGTGTGTGTGTGTGTGTGATGGATAGCCTTGAAATAATGCAGACTTGAACAGAGGAGGAAATGTTTTTGATTGCCTTCTTAATATGCAACTTGGTATGTTTTCAAGTTCTAAAAATATAAAGGATACAAGACCTATCCATGATAAAGTATTTATTCAGAAAAATATCCAACATCTATATAAGGTATTAAATTGTCTGATTTGAGTGATTTTGCAGTGTGGTTTAAATTCTGGTTTGTCTGAGACAGGGTTTCTCTGTCTAGCTCTGGCTGTCAGTGGAACTCACTCTGTAGACCAGGCTGGCCTTGAACTCACAGACATCTGCCTGCCTCTGGCTCAGGAGTGCTGGGATTTGCTGGGATTAAAGGTGTGAGCCACCCAGTTTTATTGTTTTTTTAAAAGCAATGTATAAGTAAAACCCACAGTTTTACAAAAATAGCTATTCAAGTAATCCACACAAAGTTGTTTTCACCGTTAACAATTTCTATGGCATTTGACATGGGCTACAAACATGGCCCTGT
Source organism: Chionomys nivalis (assembly GCF_950005125.1). Classification (NCBI taxonomy): domain Eukaryota; kingdom Metazoa; phylum Chordata; class Mammalia; order Rodentia; family Cricetidae; genus Chionomys; species Chionomys nivalis. The sequence continues at coordinate 212,663 of NW_026646879.1, read as the reverse complement.
GGTAAAGTACTTTCTTAGCATGTGGCTTCAGACCTGGGCTCAATTCCCAGTACCACCAAAAAGAACAAAACAAAACAACTACTTTTTACTAGGAAGACCCTTTTCCCTTCCTCAATAAAAGAGAGGTCAGGAGTGTGCCTTGTATCATCAATTCCAGCACTTTCTTATCAGACACTGGGGGGATTGCAAGTTCCAGGTCAGGCAGGGTCACATAGTAAGACCCTATCTAAAATACATAACAGCCAGGAAATCTTAAAATGAAAAATGGTCTATGTTTAGTAATAGTGCAAGTTAGTTTGAGTCATGAAAAATTTAAACAAAAATCAGTCTATAAGAAAATGTTGATGAGGGTCTGAAGAGGTGGCTCAGCATCTAAGAACACTGCTTACTCTTCCAGAGGTGCTGAGTTCAGTTCCCAGTAACCACATACTGGCTCACAACTGTCTATAGTGTGATCCCATGTCCTCGTCTGACATAAAGTTGGACGTGCAGGTAGAGTACTCATATAAATAAAAATAAGTTTTTAAAGAAAAAAAAGAAGGAAGGAAGGAAGGAAGGAAGGAAGGAAAAGAAATGAAGGAAGAAAAAGTTGATGAAGCCCGGTGGTGGTAGTGGTGGGAGCACATGCCTTTAATCCCAGCACTCAGGAGCCAGAGGCAGGAAGAGCTCTATGCGTTAGAGGCCAGCCTGGGCTACAGAGTGAGCTCCAAGACAGCCAAGCCTACACAAAGAAACCCTGTCCCATAAAACCAAAAGAGTTGATGATCTAAATATTTGTGCAGTAGGACATACCTATAATCCCAGATTTGGAAAGCAGGAGAATCCATTGTTCTGGGCTATGTAAACTCATGACTCAAAAAAAAAAGAAGAATAAAAGAAAAGAAAAACTATATGTATGTAGGACTGGAGGGTTTTTTCTGTGATTAAGAAAACTGTTTGCTCTTGCAGAGGACCTGAATTCAATTTCTGGCACTCACACAGAAACTCAAACCATCTGTAACTGCAGTTCTTCTCATCTAGGAGCACACAACACACATGCTTACATGCAGTGAAGATGTTTATATGCATAAATATACATGTACATAATAATTGACGAGAGGCTGAAGAGGTAGCTCAGCAGTTAAGAGCACTTGTTCTTCCAAAGGGCCTGTGTTCATTGCCAGCACCTGCTTGGTCAATCACAACCCTCAGTAACTCCAGTCCCCTGGATCTGATGCCCTCTTCTGGCCTACCTGAACATTGTGTGCACATGATGTACAAAGTTTACAAAACACCTAGACACATAATTTATTTTAAAAATAATTGAGCAAGACATGGTGGTGCATGCCAGCAATCCCAGCACTCTGGAAGCTGAGAGGAGAATCTTGAGTTCAAGGTTAGCCTGAGCTACATAACAAGTCCAAGGTTACCCTGGTATGTATAGCAAAAACCTTTCTAAATTTTAGAAAATAGATATTAAGAGGGATTACAGCATAAACAATAAAATATCAAAATGGAAAAGTCAAAATAACCAGAAAAAAATCAAATATTAACTCTCACAAAATGATTTATTAACAAATTATTTTACAGATGAATGCTTTCAAATAATTAAAGGTCAGATGGTTTTTAAACATGTGAGTTGTCATAGAACATAAACACAATTATCAAGAGGCTACTATATGCGTGTACAACAACTTATAGGCATCATAATAAAATCAAACCAATCACCGACAGACATAATATACAAAGCTCCATAATTGCTATCAAAATGTATTTGGCAAGTAGGCAATTATTATTTAAGATAAGGTCTTGCTCAGATTAGGTGAGTCTCTAGCCAGAATCTTTGGGCCTTCCTTAGTCCTCTAAATGCTGGAATTAGATGCATGCATGGCAACAACTGGCTCAGCAAATGCTTTACGCATGACCATATGCCTGGTACTGTAATAGATGTCTGAACTAATATAGCACAACACCTGCCCCATGGACTCCATTTCAAGTGGGACGATGGCTACAGGAACAAGTATTTCCCATTACAAGATTATTAAGTTAGCTACAAAGTAGTAGATTTCATAATGGCATTTTTACACATGTTTTCTTCTTCCACACCCTGCCCTCTGGCCTTTGCCTTGCCCTCCCCTCTGTCCCATTCTTGCTGTTTTTCCATTGCCCACAACAACCTAGTTTCTGCTCTCCCAGTACAATATTGCATTATCTTCTGTCAGTGTTCCTGTACCCTAATCCTTCAGGTCTCTTTTTCCCTCTCACAGTTCTCTAGTTTCATGAGTCATCCACACATGGACACCGACCCACTCACACATAGAAACTTCAATCAAGGCTACACACATGAGAGAAAACATAGTGCTTATCTGAACGCAGTTTATTTCAGCTAACATTCTGAATTGAAATTTCACCCATTTTCCTACAAATGTCATTTTTTTACTTTTAAATCTCTGTGTGTGTGTGTGTGTGACCACAGAGATGAGAGATGTCAGACCCTCCTGGGGCTTGTGTTACAGGTGGTTGTGAACTGCCTGGTTTGAGTGTTGGGAATCAAATGCTGGTCCTCTGGAAGAACAAGTAGTGCTCTTTATCACTGAGTTATATAGGCAGATCATGTGATAGTTTTGGTTGTCGTCCTCAAAGATTTGTTTATCTTTTATTTTTATGTGTGTGAATATTTTTCCTGCAATATATGTGTACATCCGTGGTGACTATGGAGGCCAGAAAGGGATTCCCTGGAACTGGAGTTATAGATGGTTCTGAGCTACCAAGTGGGTGCTGGGAACCAAACCCAGTTCCTCTGTAAGAGCAGCCAGTGCTTTTCCCTGAGACATCTGTCCCACCACTTTCTCATTTTTGACAAACCTACTTACTGATTTCCTCAGTAGCTGCAATTTATGCTCACTAGCAGTGAGTAAAGTTTCCTCTTTCCTCAAATTCCTGCCAGCATCTGTTGTTCTGTTTTCTTGATGAAAGTCATTCTGAGCTAGTAAGGTGACAGTATAAATCATTTTAATTTCACCTTTCCCTGATGGCTTAGGATGTTGAACCCATCATCAAATATTATTTGCCATTTCTATTTCTTCCTTTGAGGACTGTCTGCTCACCTCATTACCTCATGTATGGATTGGATTTGGTTTAATCTTGGCTGTTTTTACATAATAGAACCCTATGCGATACAGAGTTGGCAATGATTTCTCAAATCTGTAAGCTGTCTCTTCAGTTGTGAGGTTCCTTCCATTGTTAGGCAGGTTTTTAGTTTGCTATAATCCATGTGTCAGTCCTTGGGTTGTGTTCTCTGCTGTCACAGTCCATTCAGAAGTTCCTACCTCTGCATAGGATGATTGTTGACACGGGACATAGTTGATGTGTCTTCCCTGCAGTTTCAGCATGCCCTGTCTTCACGTGAAGTCTGTGATCTATTTTCAATGTTTCATGTAGTTTGAGACTCGACCTGATTTCATTCTTCTACAGGTACATACCCAGTTTTCTCAGCACCATCTGTAAAAGGATCTTTCCTAATGACATCTGGGTTTAAGGGAAAAAATGAAGTACCTTCTAGGGCTGGGTTGATGAATCCATGATTAAGAGCACTTGCCGCTCTTGCAGAGGACAAAGGTTCAGTTAACAGCACCCATATGGCAGCTCACAATCCCTTATATCTCTAATTCTAAGGTATCTGATGTCATCTTCTGGAGAGTAGTTGACTGTTCAGTTTTCATGAGTTTGTAGGCATTCTGGGGGTAGAATTGTTGTTGAATTCTAGCATTATTCCATGGTAATCCAATAGTACACAGCTGGTTACTACATTTTCTTTTGTATCTGTGAATGTTTGCTTTGTTACTGATTATGTGATCAATTTTTGAGAAGGTTCCATGAGATGCTGAGAAGAGGTATTTTCTTTTCTGTTGGGTGGAATGTTCTATAGATGTCTATTAATTTCATTTGTTTCACTACATCTGTGATATCTCTTATTGCTCCATTAAGTTTCTGTCTGTTTAGCCTGTCCATTGGTGAGAGAGGAGTGTTGAAACCTACTATTAGAGTGTGTGTTTCCCTTCTTTGAGTTGTGGTGGTGGAGAGTTGTCAGATGTCTGTGTTATTATGGGTGTTCTTAGCTTCCTTGGTTTGTGCTTTGCCTTCTAGTAGTTTCTGTAAGGCTGGGTTTGTGGCTACCTATTATTTAAATCTGTTTTTGTCCTGGAATATCTTTTTTCTCCATTGATGGTGAATGCAAGCTTTGCTGTGAATAGTACTCTGGGATTGCCTTCATGGTCTCTTAGTGTTGGCAGCACATCTATCTAAGACATTCTGGCTTTCATGGTTTCCACTGAGAAGTCAGGTGTAATTCAAGTGCCTACGGACTCCTGATCTTTGATGAAGAAACCAGAAATACATGGGAGACCATTCTCTCCCTTATAAGAGATCATGTCAGCACACAGAAGCCACCCTATTGCTGACACACCCCCACATCCCAAAAAATATTTAATGGAAAGGAATTCCCACACAGACCTCAACCTAAAACCAGATATCTTGAACCTAACAGAAGAAAAAGAAGGGAAGATCCCTGAAATCAATGACATAGGAAAAGACTTTCTGAGCAGAACACAGACACTAATTTCAACAATTAATAAATGGGATCTCATGAAACTGAAAAGCTTCTGCATGACAAAAGATCCCATCATTCAGACAAAGTGGCAGCTTACAGAATGGTAAAATATTTTTTTATCAACTACACACCCAATAGAGGGCTAATATCCAAAATTATACAAAAAAACTCAAACAAAATGTATAAAGAACTCAAAAGGCTAGATATCAAGAAAACAAATGACTCAATTAAAACTGGGAATTTTTAAACAGAGAATTCTCAATAGGGAATCTTAAGTGGCTGAGAAAGACTTAAATGTTCAACATTCTCAGTCATTAGTGAAATGCAAACCAAGTCTGCTTTGAGAGTCCATTTTACACCTGTCAGAATCCCTAGGATCAATAATACGAGTGACAGTTCCTGCTGGCAAGGACATAGAATAAGGGGTACACTCATCCACTGCTGGTAGCAGTGCAGACTCATACAGTCACTATGGAAATGAGTGTGGATTTACCTTAGAGAGATGGGAACTGATCTACCTCGTGATCCAGCTCTATCACTCTTGGGCATTTACCCAAAGGAAACTTCATCCTACCACAGAGACGCTTACTCAACCATGTCCATTGCTGCTCTATTAATAATGCCCAGAAATTGGATAACATATTCAAGACATGAATATGAATGGATAATAAAAATTGGAACCTTTATACAAATGAATATTACTCAGCCATTATAAAGAATTAAATTCACAGTAAATGGGTAGAACTAGGGGGAGAAATCACCCTGAGTGAGGTACCCAGACACAGAAAGCCAAATGTGGCATGTATTAGCTTACATGTGGATATACAGAATCACAGAGATTAAGCATAGAGTAACAGACTAAGGAGGAGAGAAGCATCTCATCAGGAAAGAAGAAATAGAATAGAAAGGTACAGGCTGGTGAGGGGAGGTGCAAGGAGAGAAATAGAGGGACGAGGGAGTGTATACAGGGAGAAACAGCTAAAACTAAGGCCACGGAAGTAGTGTGCAGTGGCATGGGTATTGATACAGTCGATGCTTCCTGAAATAAATGCATATGTGAAGGCAATCTAACAGAGAAATCAAATAACAGGGTGATGAGACTGTGTCTGAGAGCTTTCTCCTTCTGTCTTGCATTCCATTCTTTAGGTGGGGATTAAAGATGTGCACCACTGGGATTAAAGGCGTGCACCGCCAGGTTTCTATGGCAAACTAGTGTGGCTACTGAGATTAAAGGTGTGTGCTACCACTTACTCTCTGATCTTCAGCTAAACTTTCTTTATTAAAATACAAATGAAATCTCACTACACGTAAGTATCACGAAACATTGTAAAGGAGGGGACACATAGATTATAAGAGCCAGAGCATCATGGAGTTTGCTGTGACATTGTATCTCCTAGGAATGTCAGAATCTACACCAATAAAATCTTATTAACATGGCTGCTTAAGTATGAGCTGAATAAGGACAAGAGGCAATCTATAAGGGACAAGGGGCCAACCAGCCCTACACAAAGAACTATAGGGAACTCACAAATGCTGGGAGTGGAGAAACAGTTTTAGTCCTACTGTGGGAAGAGTACACGAAATGCTTATCCAATACCAAATGGTGAGCCCTGAATCATACATACAAATAACATTAAACTAAATTAAAGTATGTGTGTGTTATAGTTTCTTAGGTACTTAACAGTATGAATCCTTGTGATTTTTTTCACATATCCATACTATTATTTTGCTCTCCTTTCTCCCTGTGTATTTATCTCCCTTCAACCTAATTATAACCCTGACAGCATACAGACAAGTAACATACAGATTGGGCAGGTTACATACACATACGCATGTAACAAAATTAATGAAAAATCCATGAATTTGAAAGGGAACAAGGAGGCATATAAGAGCGGGTTTGAAGAAAAAAAGTAAAAGGAGAAATGATGTTTCATTGTTACAAAATATTTGTATAACTATGTAAAGACGTGTTGCATTTGTTGAATTATATGTAAAAATGTGTTGCTGTTTTACCTTGTCTGCCTAAGGCACCTGATTAGTCTAACAAAAAGCTAAATGGCCAATAGCAAGAAAGAGGTATAGGCAGGACTTGCAGGCAGGGAAACTGAGTAGCAGGAGGAATTTAGGCTTAGAAAGGAAGAAAGAAAAAGAGATACCAGGGAGAAACCAGTGGCCAATCAGACACACATGGAGGAAGCAGGAAACCAAGACATACAGAATAAAAGAAAGGTAAAAAGCCCCAAAGAAAAATGTAGATGAATAGAAACAGGTTAAATTAAGTTCAAAAAGCTAGCAGGACGAGCCTAAGCTAAGACTAAGCACTTATAATTAATAAGAAGCATTCATAATAAATTATTTGGGAGTTTCTTGGTGGCCCAAAGGAAAATTCCAACTACACATAATACAATAAATAAAATAAAGAAGTAGTTGTTTTTAAAGAATTAACATAAAAGGTAAAAAAGGGACACAGCCAAGACTGTTAAATAGACAAGCTTGTCTCAGAAAAAAAAAAAAGAAGGAGATGTAACATATCCCTATTACCTGCTCTGAAGAATTTTTCACAGATACTGCCACGGCATAACCACATGGGAATAAGGTGGCCTGCATTAATTAAAAGAGTTTCTAATAGTAAAGTATATTACAGTTGCTTATGACTTAAAATGTCATTATAAAATATCTAGCAAATTAAATTCAACTTGATTACATTATCATTTCTTCCCACTACATTCCTTAGGATGAATTTTAATTTATTAACGCCATGTATCACTAAGCTAAAATCCTGATACACTTATCTCACTTGATCCTGAGTGGCATTCAGAAGTATACATAGAAAGCAAGCTTGTCAGGTTTTTGTGTGTCTATGACTACCAGCCTGATGACTGTAGACTTCAACTTTTTAAAATTTGTACAAAAAAAATGTTTCAATGAGTTCTTTGATGAGGAATGATTTTAGAAGGACTAGTATGTGAAAACTTGCTTTATTTAAGCACCCGTAGAACATTAATCCTTTCTCACTTCAGTCTTCTATAAAAAGAATCCAGGAGTAGTTAATGCATAAGCAATAGCTATTACAATAGTCTTGCTAATTGACCTTGTAATGACAAAATATGGGAGATCTTGGTCAAACAGAGATAATACTTCCAATTCAAATGTCTTAGCTAAAGTGATTTTGTATTTCTTCTGTAGACTCTTCTCAACTCACAGAGATCCCCCTGCCTCTGCCTCTTGAGTACTGGGAGTAAAGGAATGTACCACCACTGACCAGCAAATTTTGTACTTCTTAAGGCATCTTGAAACTAAGATGAGTGTTGAAATGAATTTTGAGAACTTAGGTCCTGATAAAACTGTACAAGAATACTTTTTATTTGCCTTTATTTTTTTAAAAAAGATCTTTATTATTTTTATTTTATGTATAAAGTGTTTTGCCTACATGTATGTCTTTATACCACACGTGTGTCTGGTGCCCACCAAGGCCAGAAGAGGGCATCAGACCTCCTGAAATTAGAGTTATAGTTATGGGTCCTGGGGATTTAACCCATTTCTTTGGAAGAGCAGGCAGTGCTCTTACCCATGGAGCCATTTCACCAGGCCCAGGGATATTTTACAAAACAAAACAACAATAAAAGATACTATGGAAAACAACTGGGCACTGCTGCAAAAGTACTTGATTGTCTCAAATACAGATGAGGAACACACTGATGGCTAGGAAAGACGGAAACTCAAAAGGGCTGCTAGGGACAAAACTACAATTCTAGCCAGAGGCACAACAGCTGCAAGATTTAGAAATCTAAGCTTTTGCCCTAGGACTTCCCACCACTGTCTGGGAACTGGCATAGCCTTCTTGCTTAAGAGTACTCGCAAGAGGCTTTCTGACGTCACGCAGGTGGAGACTTTAAAATCCAAATGGCTCCTGGTTGGCATTGGTGGGTGTCTTCCTAAGCAGTTGTGCATTTTACTGGAAGTGGGCGCTGGGGGTCAAGAACCAGAGAGAAAGGTAACTGCTGGTATGGGGTTAACTCTGTTCCTGCTAAGAAACTCTGTGGCATCAGAGACCTGGGGCGGCATCTGCCAGGTTCTGGGTTCAGGGATCAGTAAGTTTGTGTGGGCAGCGCCTGGAGAGGGAAAAGAGGATGCTGATTGCTGACCAAGGTGTTCCGCAGGGAGGGGGAGAAGGGGAGGACTGCCTGGGAGGGACAGGTTAAAACACTGCGTTCTTGTGGTAATGCAGCATCTGAAAAGCCATGTAAGAAGAAAAAGTCTGGGAAACTGAAGGCTTGAGAATAAGACCTAAGTGGAATGTAAGCAGTCGAACAAGGAGTGATGTGACTCAGTGCACAGCCTATTGTGCTAAAGTCCCCAGCTCAAACAAACAATAAAGTGGGTGTTATTATTTGGTGTTAGTATTTGGGAATCTGCATTGGCCTGCCTGTCCTTAGGGTCCTGACAGGAAACCTCCTCACCTGTAGCCACTAAGAGCACTTCACCTGTAGCCACTTCTGGGCACATTTGCTATGGTTCCTTGTAACAGGTGGACCTACCCCTAACCTCCCCCTTCTCCTGTGTCTACCTCCCTCTCTCTCCCGCACTCTTTACCCCATGGGACTAGTCTGCTCCCCTCTCTGCCTTCTCTGTCCCTTCTCTCTCATCTTCCAATAAGCCTCCTGTATAAGCCTTATCGCATAGCGTGACTTCTCTTCACTACATATATATATATATATATATATATATATATATATATATATATATATAATTTTATCAACAGTGAGTTCTGTCTTATCCTACAAAGAAGCCAGGGCAGGACCAGAAAAAGCTGAGTGGCTAGCGTCTAGTGCTGCAGAGACGAAGACAGGGTCTGACATAGGTATGCTTATGATACTAAAATATTTTGAGAATGGAAGCAGCCTCTACATTATGTTATGGAACGGATTGCTTGTCTTTACTGAAAGGGAGATTAGAACCAGAAAGACAATAGTGGGTATTAAACTATGGGGTTAAACATAAAGCAAGAAAAGTAAATATTAGGAAAAGAGAATGAATCCTGATTTTGAAGCCAAAGGAAACATTTTGAGGAGAGTTAAGGAGCCTGAGATTTCTTGTCAAGCAGTCTGTGAGTTACCATTGAAATAGACATAAGAGATACCAGTGATGTATTCGGGATAACACATTGAAATTTTGCGATCATGGATTGCCGTGTGATGCAGGAATCATATATGTTCATTTTTGCATTGTCTTGCTCGAGTGTATTGAATACCTGAAGTTGCATAGGTGTTATCTTTAGTGAGGACTTAAGTATACATGACAAACAAATACAGCACACAGGGAAAATACTATCATAAAGGAATAAACTTAGTTACTCTTCTACTTCAGAATAAAAGTGACAATTATTGCTTAATGATCCACTTGCATCTGGAACATTTTTCTGATATTGAAATCATGAATTAGGTTCTGAGCATGAAGCGCAGTTCCATTTCCACCGGTGGTGCTGGCTGCCTCTCCACACAGGAATTAAGATCTCAGGACCTCGACGAACCAGACCTTTATACCCGTCAAGCGTAAGTGCCTCCAACTATGGATCTCAGCTGCATGCTGCCATGTTCTGTAGCTAGTTCTCAGAAACTGTAGAATCAGATGGTGAAAGTGGGTCTTCTCTAGTTCCACACTTGAGTCGCTCACTCTCCAAAGGTTAGTAAATCCTTCAGAGAGCTTTGGTTTTACTGTCTAAGTCTGGCAGTATTAATTATATTAGCAATTAAACTAAGAAAATGCCAATATAAACTCAATTTAAAATAACAATCTTATTATAAGGTTTCAAAACTAAAATGGTTTTATTTATTTATTTGCTTCTTTGTTTGTTTTGGTTTGTTTTGGAGACAAGATTTCTCGATGCAGCCCTAGTTTTCCTGGCATTCACTCTGTAGACCAGGTTAGCATCGAACTTTGGGATATACCTTTCTCTGCTTCCAAAGTGCTCAGATTAAAGGTGCGTGCCACCACCACCTACAATGCTTTTAATTTAAAAAAAAATCTGGGTAAGCAAGATGACTCAGCAGGTAAAGGCACTTATCAACAAACCCAAACACCTGCTTTCAATCCCCAGACCCACATGGTAGAAGAGAACCTGCTGCATCAGCAGCTACTGACCACCAGCTGCTCGCTCTCTTTCTGTCTCTCTCTCTCTCTCTCTCTCTCTCTCTCACACACACACACACACACACACAATAATAAATGTAATAAAGTTAAAATATTTCCAATGCAAAACAATTTCATTGGGCAGCAAAACATGGTCTCCCCTTTTAACGTCAGATCCCTTTAATATCTGACTAATGAAAGACAGTTAGAATCTATTCTGCTGCTGCATTCAGACTGTCCTAGCAGCCAGTCTCTAGGTAGCAATGTATGCATGAAAGGATGAGCATGAGAAGAACAAACAACATCTTAGTTTTGATGTAGTGATACCTAGATATACATACCTTGGAGAACATGTCTAGTCTAGATCAGCAGTTGTCTGGATTGGAGGTGTGGAAGTTTGATACAGATTGACAGGAAACAGTCTGTTATTTGTATGACCTGGGGTATGACCTCACCTTTTTGTACTTTGAATCCCTTGTGTATAAGAATGGGGATAGGTTGAGCGGTGGTGCACGTATTTAATTAAACGGAGGCAGTCTAATCTCTGGGTTTGAGGCCAGACTGGTCTACAGACAAATTCCAAGACAACCAGAGCTACACAGAAAAACCTGTCTTCCAAAAAAAGAAAGAAAAAGAGTGGAGATACTGGGAGATTGCTCAGTGGTTTAGAGTCGTTCCTATTCTACCACAGGACCCAAATTCAGTTCCCAGTACCCACATTGGGCAGGTCACAACCGCCTGTGACTCCAGCTCAAGGAGATCTGGTGCCCCTTTTATGACCTCCATAGGCACTCTCGTGCATGTGTGGTTATGCCTATACAAACAAAATATACATAGAATATAAAATAGAACTTTTCACTTTTTTAATGGAGATAATGGCAGACTCTCCTTTACAAGTTGTTCTGAATATTTATTGAGTGTTTATATAGGTCAACTGCTCTTAAGTTCTTCATGCATATTAACTCTTGATACTCGGTGACAACTTTCCCTTAAGGCACAATGGCAAACAAGGGAGTACAAAAAAGGGAGCAGTTATAGGGGCATAAATAGAGACGAAAGTGTTTAGGTTATTGAACAGGCCTTTAGACTACTTGGTACAGAAGATCTATGGGCCTGAAACACACCTTTAAGGATAATATATGTGTTGATAATGTCATGCACAAGGAAATTTGGTTTGTTATTTGTGGTGCTGAGGATTGAGCACAAGCTGAACAAAACACTGAGATATATCCCTGTCACAGAAGTACATTTCATTCCCCCCATATTTTATACCTAAAACTGCTGTAACTTCATGGTATGCTCTCCTGCTTTTAGGAATGCATTGTCTTTAGTTATTTAAAGCTTAAAGACTAATGTTTGATGCTGTTCTTACGATGTGTGTGTGTGTGGGTGTGTGTGTGTGTGTGATGGATAGCCTTAAAATAATGCAGACTTGAACAGAGGAGGAAATGTTTTTGATTGCCTTCTTAATATGCAACTTGGTATGTTTTCAAGTTCTAAAAATATAAAGGATACAAGACCTATCCATGATAAAGTATTTATTCAGAAAAATATCCAACATCTATATAAGGTATTAAATTGTCTGATTTGAGTGATTTTGCAGTGTGGTTTAAATTCTGGTTTGTCTGAGACAGGGTTTCTCTGTCTAGCTCTGGCTGTCAGTGGAACTCACTCTGTAGACCAGGCTGGCCTTGAACTCACAGACATCTGCCTGCCTCTGGCTCAGGAGTGCTGGGATTTGCTGGGATTAAAGGTGTGAGCCACTAGCACCTAGTTTTATTGTTTTTTTAAAAGCAATGTATAAGTAAAACCCACAGTTTTACAAAAATAGCTATTCAAGTAATCCACACAAAGTTGTTTTCACCGTTAACAATTTCTATGGCATTTGACATGGGCTACAAACATGGCCCTGTGGTAAAGTACTTTCTTAGCATGTGGCTTCAGACCTGGGCTCAATTCCCAGTACCACCAAAAAGAACAAAACAAAACAAAACAAAACAACTACTTTTTACTAGGAAGACCCTTTTCCCTTCCTCAATAAAAGAGAGGTCAGAAGTGTGCCTTGTATCAGCAATTCCAGCACTTTGTTATCAGACACTGGGGGGATTGCAAGTTCCAGGTCAGGCAGGGTCATATAGTAAGACCCTATCTAAAATACATAACAGCCAGGAAATCTTAAAATGAAAAATGGTCTATGTTTAGTAATAGTGCAAGTTAGTTTGAGTCATGAAAAATTTAAAGAAAAATCAGTCTATAAGAAAATGTTGATGAGGGTCTGAAGAGGTGGCTCAGCATCTAAGAACACTGCTTACTCTTCCAGAGGTGCTGAGTTCAGTTCCCAGTAACCACATACTGGCTCACAACTGTCTATAGTGTGATCCCATGTCCTCGTCTGACAAAGTTGGACGTGCGGGTAGAGTACTCATATAAATAAAAATAAGTTTTTAAAGAAAAAAAGGAAGGAAGGAAGGAAGGAAAAGAAATGAAGGAAGAAAAAGTTGATGAAGCCCGGTGGTGGTAGTGGTGGGAGCACATGCCTTTAATCCCAGCACTCAGGAGCCAGAGGCAGGAAGAGCTCTATGCGTTAGAGGCCAGCCTGGGCTACAGAGTGAGCTCCAAGACAGCCAAGCCTACACAAAGAAACCCTGTCCCATAAAACCAAAAGAGTTGATGATCTAAATATTTGTGCAGTAGGACATACCTATAATCCCAGATTTGGAAAGCAGGAGAATCCATTGTTCTGGGCTATGTAAACTCATGACTCAAAAAAAAAAGAAGAATAAAAGAAAAGAAAAACTATATGTATGTAGGACTGGAGGGTTTTTTCTGTGATTAAGAAAACTGTTTGCTCTTGCAGAGGACCTGAATTCAATTTCTGGCACTCACACAGAAACTCAAACCATCTGTAACTGCAGTTCTTCTCATCTAGGAGCACACAACACACATGCTTACATGCAGTGAAGATGTTTATATGCATAAATATACATGTACATAAAAATTGACGAGAGGCTGAAGAGGTAGCTCAGCAGTTAAGAGCACTTGTTCTTCCAAAGGGCCTGTGTTCATTGCCAGCACCTGCTTGGTCAATCACAACCCTCAGTAACTCCAGTCCCCTGGATCTGATGCCCTCTTCTGGCGTACTTGAACATTGTGTGCACATGATGTACAAAGTTTACAAAACACCTAGACACATAATTTATTTTAAAAATAATTGAGCAAGACATGGTGGTGCATGCCAGTAATCCCAGCACTCTGGAAGCTGAGAGGAGAATCTTGAGTTCAAGGTTAGCCTGAGCTACATAACAAGTCCAAGGTTACCCTGGTATGTATAGCAAAAACCTTTCTAAATTTTAGAAAATAGATATTAAGAGGGATTACAGCATAAACAATAAAATATCAAAATGGAAAAGTGAAAATAACCAGAAAAAAATCAAATATTAACTCTCACAAAATGATTTATTAACAAATTATTTTACAGATGAATGCTTTCAAATAATTAAAGGTCAGATGGTTTTTAAACATGAGAGTTGTCATAGAACATAAACACAATTATCAAGAGGCTACTATATGCGTGTACAACAACTTATAGGCATCATAATAAAATCAAACCAATCACCGACAGACATAATATACAAAGCTCAATAATTGCTATCAAAATGTATTTGGCAAATAGGCAATTATTATTTAAGATAAGGTCTTGCTCAGATTAGGTGAGTCTCTAGCCAGAATCTTTGGGCCTTCCTTAGTCCTCTAAATGCTGGAATTAGATGCATGCATGGCAACAACTGGCTCAGCAAATGCTTTACGCATGACCATATGCCTGGTACTGTAATAGATGTCTGAACTAATATAGCACAACACCTGCCCCAAGGACTCCATTTCAAGTGGGACGATGGCTACAGGAACAAGTATTTCCCATTACAAGATTATTAAGTTAGCTACAAAGTAGTAGATTTCATAATGGCATTTTTACACGTTTTCTTCTTCCACACCCTGCCCTCTGGCCTTTGCCTTGCCCTCCCCTCGGTCCCATTCTTGCTGTTTTTCCATTGCCCACAACAACCTAATTTCTGCTCTCCCAGTACAATATTGCATTATCTTCTGTCAGTGTTCCTGTACCCTAATCCTTCAGGTCTCTTTTTCCCTTTCACAGTTCTCTAGTTTCATGAGTCATCCACACATGGACACCGACCCACTCACACATAGAAACTTCAATCAAGGCTACACACATGAGAGAAAACATAGTGCTTATCTGAACGCAGTTTATTTCAGCTAACATTCTGAATTGAAATTTCACCCATTTTCCTACAAATGTCATTTTTTTACTTTTAAATCTCTGTGTGTGTGTGTGTGTGACCACAGAGATGAGAGATGTCAGACCCTCCTGGGGCTTGTGTTACAGGTGGTTGTGAACTGCCTGGTTTGAGTGTTGGGAATCAAATGCTGGTCCTCTGGAAGAACAAGAAGTGCTCTTTATCACTGAGGCATATAGGCAGATCATGTGATAGTTTTGGTTGTCGTCCTCAAAGATTTGTTTATCTTTTATTTTTATGTGTGTGAATATTTTTCCTGCAATATATGTGTACATCCGTGGTGACTGTGGAGGTCAGAAAGGGATTCCCTGGAACTGGAGTTATAGATGGTTCTGAGCCACCAAGTGGGTGCTGGGAACCAAACCCAGTTCCTCTGTAAGAGCAGCCAGTGCTTTTCCCTGAGACATCTGTCCCACCACTTTCTCATTTTTGACAAACCTACTTACTGATTTCCTCAGTAGCTGCAATTTATGCTCACTAGCAGTGAGTAAAGTTTCCTCTTTCCTCAAATTCCTGCCAGCATCTGTTGTTCTGTTTTCTTGATGAAAGTCATTCTGAGCTAGTAAGGTGACAGTATAAATCATTTTAATTTCACCTTTCCCTGATGGCTTAGGATGTTGAACCCATCATCAAATATTATTTGCCATTTCTATTTCTTCCTTTGAGGACTGTCTGCTCACCTCATTACCTCATGTATGGATTGGATTTGGTTTAATCTTGGCTGTTTTTACATAATAGAACCCTATGCGATACAGAGTTGGCAATGATTTCTCAAATCTGTAAGCTGTCTCTTCAGTTGTGAGGTTCCTTCCATTGTTAGGCAGGTTTTTAGTTTGCTATAATCCATGTGTCAGTCCTTGGGTTGTGTTCTCTGCTGTCACAGTCCATTCAGAAGTTCCTACCTCTGCATAGGATGATTGTTGACACGGGACATAGTTGATGTGTCTTCCCTGCAGTTTCAGCATGTCCTGTCTTCACATGAAGTCTCTGATCTATTTTCAATGTTTCATGTACTTTGAGACTCGACCTGATTTCATTCTTCTACAGGTACATACCCAGTTTTCTCAGCACCATCTGTAAAAGGATCTTTCCTAATGACATCTGGGTTTAAGGGAAAAAATGAAGTACCTTCTAGGGCTGGGTTGATGAATCCATGATTAAGAGCACTTGCCGCTCTTGCAGAGGACAAAGGTTCAGTTAACAGCACCCATATGGCAGCTCACAATCCCTTATATCTCTAATTCTAAGGTATCTGATGTCATCTTCTGGAGAGTAGTTGACTGTTCAGTTTTCATGAGTTTGTAGGCATTCTGGGGGTAGAATTGTTGTTGAATTCTAGCATTATTCCATGGTAATCCAATAGTACACAGCTGGTTACTACATTTTCTTTTGTATCTGTGAATGTTTGCTTTGTTACTGATTATGTGATCAATTTTTGAGAAGGTTCCATGAGATGCTGAGAAGAAGGTATTTTCTTTTCTGTTGGGTGGAATGTTCTATAGATGTCTATTAATTTCATTTGTTTCACTACATCTGTGATATCTCTTATTGCTCCATTAAGTTTCTGTCTGTTTAGCCTGTCCATTGGTGAGAGAGGAGTGTTGAAACCTACTATTAGAGTGTGTGTTTCCCTTCTTTGAGTTGTGGTGGTGGAGAGTTGTCAGATGTCTGTGTTATTATGGGTGTTCTTAGCTTCCTTGGTTTGTGCTTTGCCTTCTAGTAGTTTCTGTAAGGCTGGGTTTGTGGCTACCTATTATTTAAATCTGTTTTTGTCCTGGAATATCTTTTTTCTCCATTGATGGTGAATGCAAGCTTTGCTGTGAATAGTACTCTGGGATTGCCTTCATGGTCTCTTAGTGTTGGCAGCACATCTATCTAAGACATTCTGGCTTTCATGGTTTCCACTGAGAAGTCAGGTGTAATTCAAGTGCCTACGGACTCCTGATCTTTGATGAAGAAACCAGAAATACATGGGAGACCATTCTCTCCCTTATAAGAGATCATGTCAGCACACAGAAGCCACCCTATTGCTGACACACCCCCACATCCCAAAAAATATTTAATGGAAAGGAATTCCCACACAGACCTCAACCTAAAACCAGATATCTTGAACCTAACAGAAGAAAAAGAAGGGAAGATCCCTGAAATCAATGACATAGGAAAAGACTTTCTGAGCAGAACACTATTAACACAGACACTAATTTCAACAATTAATAAATGGGATCTCATGAAACTGAAAAACTTCTGCATGACAAAAGATCCCATCATTCAGACAAAGTGGCAGCTTACAGAATGGTAAAATATTTTTTTATCAACTACACACCCAATAGAGGGCTAATATCCAAAATTATACAAAAAAACTCAAACAAAATGTATAAAGAACTCAAAAGGCTAGATATCAAGAAAACAAATGACTCAATTAAAACTGGGAATTTTTAAACAGAGAATTCTCAATAGGGAATCTTAAGTGGCTGAGAAAGACTTAAATGTTCAACATTCTCAGTCATTCGTGAAATGCAAACCAAGTCTGCTTTGAAAGTCCATTTTACACCTGTCAGAATCCCTAGGATCAATAATACGAGTGACAGTTCCTGCTGGCAAGGACATAGAATAAGGGGTACACTCATCCACTGCTGGTAGCAGTGCAGACTCATACAGTCACTATGGAAATGAGTGTGGATTTACCTTAGAGAGATGGGAACTGATCTACCTCATGATCCAGCTCTATCACTCTTGGGCATTTACCCAAAGGAAACTTCATCCTACCACAGAGACGCTTACTCAACCATGTCCATTGCTGCTCTATTAATAATGCCCAGAAATTGGATAACATATTCAAGATATGAATATGAATGGATAATAAAAATTGGAACCTTTATACAAATGAATATTACTCAGCCATTATAAAGAATTAAATTCACAGTAAATGGGTAGAACTAGGGGGAGAAATCACCCTGAGTGAGGTACCCAGACACAGAAAGCCAAATGTGGCATGTATTAGCTTACATGTGGATATACAGAATCACAGAGATTAAGCATAGAGTAACAGACTAAGGAGGAGAGAGGCATCTCATCAGGAAAGAAGAAATAGAATAGAAAGGTACAGGCTGGTGAGGGGAGGTGCAAGGAGAGAAATAGAGGGACGAGGGAGTGTATACAGGGAGAAACAGCTAAAACTAAGGCCACGGAAGTAGTGTGCAGTGGCATGGGTATTGATACAGTCGATGCTTCCTGAAATAAATGCATATGTGAAGGCAATCTAACAGAGAAATCAAATAACAGGGTGATGAGACTGTGTCTGAGAGCTTTCTCCTTCTGTCTTGCATTCCATTCTTTAGGTTGGGATTAAAGATGTGCACCACTGGGATTAAAGGCGTGCACCGCCAGGTTTCTATGGCAAACTAGTGTGGCTACTGAGATTAAAGGTGTGTGCTACCACTTACTCTCTGATCTTCAGCTAAACTTTCTTTATTAAAATACAAATGAAATATCACTACACGTAAGTATCACGAAACATTGTAAAGGAGGGGACACATAGATTATAAGAGCCAGAGCATCATGGAGTTTGCTGTGACATTGTATCTCCTAGGAATGTCAGAATCTACACCAATAAAATCTTATTAACATGGCTGCTTAAGTATGAGCTGAATAAGGACAAGAGGCAATCTATAAGGGACAAGGGGCCAACCAGCCCTACACAAAGAACTATAGGGAACTCACAAATGCCGGGAGTGGAGAAACAGTTTTAGTCCTACTGTGGGAAGAGTACACGAAATGCTTATCCAATACCAAATGGTGAGCCCTGAATCATACATACAAATAACATTAAACTAAATTAAAGTATGTGTGTGTTATAGTTTCTTAGGTACTTAACAGTATGAGTCCTTGTGATTTTTTTCACATATCCATACTATTATTTTGCTCTCCTTTCTCCCTGTGTATTTATCTCCCTTCAACCTAATTATAACCCTGACAGCATACAGACAAGTAACATACAGATTGGGCAGGTTACATACACATATGCATGTAACAAAATTAATGAAAAATCCATGAATTTGAAAGGGAACAAGGAGGCATATAAGAGCGGGTTTGAAGAAAAAAAGTAAAAGGAGAAATGATGTTTCATTGTTACAAAATATTTGTATAACTATGTAAAGACGTGTTGCATTTGTTGAATTATATGTAAAAATGTGTTGCTGTTTTACCTTGTCTGCCTAAGGCACCTGATTAGTCTAACAAAAAGCTGAATGGCCAATAGCAAGAAAGAGGTATAGGCAGGACTTGCAGGCAGGGAAACTGAGTAGCAGGAGGAATTTAGGCTTAGAAAGGAAGAAAGAAAAGAGATACCAGGGAGAAACCAGTGACCAATCAGACACACATGGAGGAAGCAGGAAACCAAGACATACAGAATAAAAGTAAGGTAAAAAGCCCCAAGGAAAAATGTAGATGAATAGAAACAGGTTAAATTAAGTTCAAAAAGCTAGCAGGACGAGCCTAAGCTAAGACTAAGCACTTATAATTAATAAGAAGCATTCATAATAAATTATTTGGGAGTTTCTTGGTGGCCCAAAGGAAAATTCCAACTACACATAATACAATAAATAAAATAAAGAAGTAGTTGTTTTTAAAGAATTAACATAAAAGGTAAAAAAGGGACACAGCCAAGACTGTTAAATAGACAAGCTTGTCTCAGAAAAAAAAAAAGAAGATAAAAAGAGATGTAACATATCCCTATTACCTGCTCTGAAGAATTTTTCACAGATACTGCCATGGCATAACCACATGGGAATAAGGTGGCCTGCATTAATTAAAAGAGTTTCTAATAGTAAAGTATATTACAGTTGCTTATGACTTAAAATGTCATTATAAAATATCTAGCAAATTAAATTCAACTTGATTACATTATCATTTCTTCCCACTACATTCCTTAGGATGAATTTTAATTTATTAACGCCATGTATCACTAAGCTAAAATCCTGATACACTTATCTCACTTGATCCTGAGTGGCATTCAGAAGTAGACATAGAAAGCAAGCTTGTCAGGTTTTTGTGTGTCTATGACTACCAGCCTGATGACTGTAGACTTCAACTTTTTAAAATTTGTACAAAAAAAATGTTTCAATGAGTTCTTTGATGAGGAATGATTTTAGAAGGACTAGTATGTGAAAACTTGCTTTATTTAAGCACCCGTAGAACATTAATCCTTTCTCACTTCAGTCTTCTATAAAAAGAATCCAGGAGTAGTTAATGCATAAGCAATAGCTATTACAATAGTCTTGCTAATTGACCTTGTAATGACAAAATATGGGAGATCTTGGTCAAACAGAGATAATACTTCCAATTCAAATGTCTTAGCTAAAGTGATTTTGTATTTCTTCTGTAGACTCTTCTCAACTCACAGAGATCCCCCTGCCTCTGCCTCTTGAGTACTGGGAGTAAAGGAATGTACCACCACTGACCAGCAAATTTTGTACTTCTTAAGGCATCTTGAAACTAAGATGAGTGTTGAAATGAATTTTGAGAACTTAGGTCCTGATAAAACTGTACAAGAATACTTTTTATTTGCCTTTATTTTTTTAAAAAAGATCTTTATTATTTTTATTTTATGTATAAAGTGTTTTGCCTACATGTATGTCTGTATACCACACGTGTGTCTGGTGCCCACCAAGGCCAGAAGAGGGCATCAGACCTCCTGAAATTAGAGTTATAGTTATGGGTCCTGGGGATTTAACCCATTTCTTTGGAAGAGCAGGCAGTGCTCTTACCCATGGAGCCATTTCACCAGGCCCAGGGATATTTTACAAAACAAAACAACAATAAAAGATACTATGGAAAACAACTGGGCACTGCTGCAAAAGTACTTGATTGTCTCAAATACAGATGAGGAGACACACTGATGGCTAGGAAAGACTGAAACTCAAAAGGGCTGCTAGGGACAAAACTACAATTCTAGCCAGAGGCACAACAGCTGCAAGATTTAGAAATCTAAGCTTTTGCCCTAGGACTTCCCACCACTGTCTGGGAACTGGCATAGCCTTCTTGCTTAAGAGTACTCGCAAGAGGCTTTCTGACGTCACGCAGGTGGAGACTTTAAAATCCAAATGGCTCCTGGTTGGCATTGGTGGGTGTCTTCCTAAGCAGTTGTGCATTTTACTGGAAGTGGGCGCTGGGGGTCAAGAACCAGAGAGAAAGGTAACTGCTGGTATGGGGTTAACTCTGTTCCTGCTAAGAAACTCTGTGGCATCAGAGACCTGGGGCGGCATCTGCCAGGTTCTGGGTTCAGGGATCAGTAAGTTTGTGTGGGCAGTGCCTGGAGAGGGAAAAGAGGATGCTGATTGCTGACCAAGGTGTTCCGCAGGGAGGGGGAGAAGGGGAGGACTGCCTGGGAGGGACAGGTTAAAACACT
The DNA here is from genome assembly GCF_950005125.1 of Chionomys nivalis. Lineage (NCBI taxonomy): Eukaryota > Metazoa > Chordata > Mammalia > Rodentia > Cricetidae > Chionomys > Chionomys nivalis. The sequence continues at coordinate 191,227 of NW_026646879.1, read as the reverse complement.
GCGTTCTTGTGGTAATGCAGCATCTGAAAAGCCATGTAAGAAGAAAAAGTCTGGGAAACTGAAGGCTTGAGAATAAGACCTAAGTGGAATGTAAGCAGTCGAACAAGGAGTGATGTGACTCAGTGCACAGCCTATTGTGCTAAAGTCCCCAGCTCAAACAAACAATAAAGTGGGTGTTATTATTTGGTGTTAGTATTTGGGAATCTGCATTGGCCTGCCTGTCCTTAGGGTCCTGACAGGAAACCTCCTCACCTGTAGCCACTAAGAGCACTTCACCTGTAGCCACTTCTGGGCACATTTGCTATGGTTCCTTGTAACAGGTGGACCTACCCCTAACCTCCCCCTTCTCCTGTGTCTACCTCCCTCTCTCTCCCGCACTCTTTACCCCATGGGACTAGTCTGCTCCCCTCTCTGCCTTCTCTGTCCCTTCTCTCTCATCTTCCAATAAGCCTCCTGTATAAGCCTTATCGCATAGCGTGACTTCTCTTCACTACATATATATATATATATATATATATATATATATATATATATAATTTTATCAACAGTGAGTTCTGTCTTATCCTACAAAGAAGCCAGGGCAGGACCAGAAAAAGCTGAGTGGCTAGCGTCTAGTGCTGCAGAGACGAAGACAGGGTCTGACATAGGTATGCTTATGATACTAAAATATTTTGAGAATGGAAGCAGCCTCTACATTATGTTATGGAACGGATTGCTTGTCTTTACTGAAAGGGAGATTAGAACCAGAAAGACAATAGTGGGTATTAAACTATGGGGTTAAACATAAAGCAAGAAAAGTAAATATTAGGAAAAGAGAATGAATCCTGATTTTGAAGCCAAAGGAAACATTTTGAGGAGAGTTAAGGAGCCTGAGATTTCTTGTCAAGCAGTCTGTGAGTTACCATTGAAATAGACATAAGAGATACCAGTGATGTATTCGGGATAACACATTGAAATTTTGCGATCATGGATTGCCGTGTGATGCAGGAATCATATATGTTCATTTTTGCATTGTCTTGCTCGAGTGTATTGAATACCTGAAGTTGCATAGGTGTTATCTTTAGTGAGGACTTAAGTATACATGACAAACAAATACAGCACACAGGGAAAATACTATCATAAAGGAATAAACTTAGTTACTCTTCTACTTCAGAATAAAAGTGACAATTATTGCTTAATGATCCACTTGCATCTGGAACATTTTTCTGATATTGAAATCATGAATTAGGTTCTGAGCATGAAGCGCAGTTCCATTTCCACCGGTGGTGCTGGCTGCCTCTCCACACAGGAATTAAGATCTCAGGACCTCGACGAACCAGACCTTTATACCCGTCAAGCGTAAGTGCCTCCAACTATGGATCTCAGCTGCATGCTGCCATGTTCTGTACCTAGTTCTCAGAAACTGTAGAATCAGATGGTGAAAGTGGGTCTTCTCTAGTTCCACACTTGAGTCGCTCACTCTCCAAAGGTTAGTAATTCCTTCAGAGAGCTTTGGTTTTACTGTCTAAGTCTGGCAGTATTAATTATATTAGCAATTAAACTAAGAAAATGCCAATATAAACTCAATTTAAAATAACAATCTTATTATAAGGTTTCAAAACTAAAATGGTTTTATTTATTTATTTGCTTCTTTGTTTGTTTTGGTTTGTTTTGGAGACAAGATTTCTCGATGCAGCCCTAGTTTTCCTGGCATTCACTCTGTAGACCAGGTTAGCATCGAACTTTGGGATATACCTTTCTCTGCTTCCAAAGTGCTCAGATTAAAGGTGCGTGCCACCACCACCTACAATGCTTTTAATTTAAAAAAAAATCTGGGTAAGCAAGATGACTCAGCAGGTAAAGGCACTTATCAACAAACCCAAACACCTGCTTTCAATCCCCAGACCCACATGGTAGAAGAGAACCTGCTGCATCAGCAGCTAGTGACCACCAGCTGATCGCTCTCTTTCTGTCTCTCTCTCTCTCTCTCTCTCTCTCTCTCTCTCTCTCTCACACACACACACACATACACACACACACACACAATAATAAATGTAATAAAGTTAAAATATTTCCAATGCAAAACAATTTCATTGGGCAGCAAAACATGGTCTCCCCTTTTAACGTCAGATCCCTTTAATATCTGACTAATGAAAGACAGTTAGAATCTATTCTGCTGCTGCATTCAGACTGTCCTAGCAGCCAGTCTCTAGGTAGCAATGTATGCATGAAAGGATGAGCATGAGAAGAACAAACAACATCTTAGTTTTGATGTAGTGATACCTAGATATACATACCTTGGAGAACATGTCTAGTCTAGATCAGCAGTTGTCTGGATTGGAGGTGTGGAAGTTTGATACAGATTGACAGGAAACAGTCTGTTATTTGTATGACCTGGGGTATGACCTCACCTTTTTGTACTTTGAATCCCTTGTGTATAAGAATGGGGATAGGTTGAGCGGTGGTGCACGTATTTAATTAAACGGAGGCAGTCTAATCTCTGGGTTTGAGGCCAGCCTGGTCTACAGACAAATTCCAAGACAACCAGAGCTACACAGAAAAACCTGTCTTCCAAAAAAAGAAAGAAAAAGAGTGGAGATACTGGGAGATTGCTCAGTGGTTTAGAGTCATTCCTATTCTACCACAGGACCCAAATTCAGTTCCCAGTACCCACATTGGGCAGGTCACAACCGCCTGTGACTCCAGCTCAAGGAGATCTGGTGCCCCTTTTGTGACCTCCATAGGCACTCTCGTGCATGTGTGGTTATGCCTATACAAACAAAATATACATAGAATATAAAATAGAACTTTTCACTTTTTTAATGGAGATAATGGCAGACTCTCCTTTACAAGTTGTTCTGAATATTTATTGAGTGTTTATATAGGTCAACTGCTCTTAAGTTCTTCATGCATATTAACTCTTGATACTCGGTGACAACTTTCCCTTAAGGCACAATGGCAAACAAGGGAGTACAAAAAAGGGAGCAGTTATAGGGGCATAAATAGAGACGAAAGTGTTTAGGTTATTGAACAGGCCTTTAGACTACTTGGTACAGAAGATCTATGGGCCTGAAACACACCTTTAAGGATAATATATGTGTTGATAATGTCATCCACAAGGAAATTTGGTTTGTTATTTGTGGTGCTGAGGACTGAGCACAAGCTGAACAAAACACTGAGATATATCCCTGTCACAGAAGTACATTTCATTCCCCCCATATTTTATACCTAAAACTGCTGTAACTTCATGGTATGCTCTCCTGCTTTTAGGAATGCATTGTCTTTAGTTATTTAAAGCTTAAAGACTAATGTTTGATGCTGTTCTTACGATGTGTGTGTGTGTGGGTGTGTGTCTGTGTGTGTGTGATGGATAGCCTTGAAATAATGCAGACTTGAACAGAGGAGGAAATGTTTTTGATTGCCTTCTTAATATGCAACTTGGTATGTTTTCAAGTTCTAAAAAAATAAAGGATACAAGACCTATCCATGATAAAGTATTTATTCAGAAAAATATCCATCATCTATATAAGGTATTAAATTGTCTGATTTGAGTGATTTTGCAGTGTGGTTTAAATTCTGGTTTGTCTGAGACAGGGTTTCTCTGTCTAGCTCTGGCTGTCAGTGGAACTCACTCTGTAGACCAGGCTGGCCTTGAACTCACAGACATCTGCCTGCCTCTGGCTCAGGAGTGCTGGGATTTGCTGGGATTAAAGGTGTGAGCCACCCAGTTTTATTGTTTTTTTAAAAGCAATGTATAAGTAAAACCCACAGTTTTACAAAAATAGCTATTCAAGTAATCCACACAAAGTTGTTTTCACCGTTAACAATTTCTATGGCATTTGACATGGGCTACAAACATGGCCCTGTGGTAAAGTACTTTCTTAGCATGTGGCTTCAGACCTGGGCTCAATTCCCAGTACCACCAAAAAGAACAAAACAAAACAACTACTTTTTACTAGGAAGACCCTTTTCCCTTCCTCAATAAAAGAGAGGTCAGGAGTGTGCCTTGTATCATCAATTCCAGCACTTTCTTATCAGACACTGGGGGGATTGCAAGTTCCAGGTCAGGCAGGGTCACATAGTAAGACCCTATCTAAAATACATAACAGCCAGGAAATCTTAAAATGAAAAATGGTCTATGTTTAGTAATAGTGCAAGTTAGTTTGAGTCATGAAAAATTTAAACAAAAATCAGTCTATAAGAAAATGTTGATGAGGGTCTGAAGAGGTGGCTCAGCATGTAAGAACACTGCTTACTCTTCCAGAGGTGCTGAGTTCAGTTCCCAGTAACCACATAATGGCTCACAACTGTCTATAGTGTGATCCCATGTCCTCGTCTGACATAAAGTTGGACGTGCAGGTAGAGTACTCATATAAATAAAAATAAGTTTTTAAAGAAAAAAAAGAAGGAAGGAAGGAAGGAAGGAAGGAAGGAAGGAAGGAAGGAAGGAAGGAAGGAAAAGAAATGAAGGAAGAAAAAGTTGATGAAGCCCGGTGGTGGTAGTGGTGGGAGCACATGCCTTTAATCCCAGCACTCAGGAGCCAGAGGCAGGAAGAGCTCTATGCGTTAGAGGCCAGCCTGGGCTACAGAGTGAGCTCCAAGACAGCCAAGCCTACACAAAGAAACCCTGTCCCATAAAACCAAAAGAGTTGATGATCTAAATATTTGTGCAGTAGGACATACCTATAATCCCAGATTTGGAAAGCAGGAGAATCCATTGTTCTGGGCTATGTAAACTCATGACTCAAAAAAAAAAGAAGAATAAAAGAAAAGAAAAACTATATGTATGTAGGACTGGAGGGTTTTTTCTGTGATTAAGAAAACTGTTTGCTCTTGCAGAGGACCTGAATTCAATTTCTGGCACTCACACAGAAACTCAAACCATCTGTAACTGCAGTTCTTCTCATCTAGGAGCACACAACACACATGCTTACATGCAGTGAAGATGTTTATATGCATAAATATACATGTACATAAAAATTGACGAGAGGCTGAAGAGGTAGCTCAGCAGTTAAGAGCACTTGTTCTTCCAAAGGGCCTGTGTTCATTGCCAGCACCTGCTTGGTCAATCACAACCCTCAGTAACGCCAGTCCCCTGGATCTGATGCCCTCTTCTGGCCTACTTGAACATTGTGTGCACATGATGTACAAAGTTTACAAAACACCTAGACACATAATTTATTTAAAAAATAATTGAGCAAGACATGGTGGTGCATGCCAGTAATCCCAGCACTCTGGAAGCTGAGAGGAGAATCTTGAGTTCAAGGTTAGCCTGAGCTACATAACAAGTCCAAGGTTACCCTGGTATGTATAGCAAAAACCTTTCTAAATTTTAGAAAATAGATATTAAGAGGGATTACAACTTATAGGCATCATAATAAAATCAAACCAATCACCGACAGACATAATATACAAAGCTCAATAATTGCTATCAAAATGTATTTGGCAAATAGGCAATTATTATTTAAGATAAGGTCTTGCTCAGATTAGGTGAGTCTCTAGCCAGAATCTTTGGGCCTTCCTTAGTCCTCTAAATGCTGGAATTAGATGCATGCATGGCAACAACTGGCTCAGCAAATGCTTTACGCATGACCATATGCCTGGTACTGTAATAGATGTCTGAACTAATATAGCACAACACCTGCCCCAAGGACTCCATTTCAAGTGGGACGATGGCTACAGGAACAAGTATTTCCCATTACAAGATTATTAAGTTAGCTACAAAGTAGTAGATTTCATAATGGCATTTTTACACGTTTTCTTCTTCCACACCCTGCCCTCTGGCCTTTGCCTTGCCCTCCCCTCGGTCCCATTCTTGCTGTTTTTCCATTGCCCACAACAACCTAATTTCTGCTCTCCCAGTACAATATTGCATTATCTTCTGTCAGTGTTCCTGTACCCTAATCCTTCAGGTCTCTTTTTCCCTTTCACAGTTCTCTAGTTTCATGAGTCATCCACACATGGACACCGACCCACTCACACATAGAAACTTCAATCAAGGCTACACACATGAGAGAAAACATAGTGCTTATCTGAACGCAGTTTATTTCAGCTAACATTCTGAATTGAAATTTCACCCATTTTCCTACAAATGTCATTTTTTTACTTTTAAATCTCTGTGTGTGTGTGTGTGTGTGACCACAGAGATGAGAGATGTCAGACCCTCCTGGGGCTTGTGTTACAGGTGGTTGTGAACTGCCTGGTTTGAGTGTTGGGAATCAAATGCTGGTCCTCTGGAAGAACAAGAAGTGCTCTTTATCACTGAGGCATATAGGCAGATCATGTGATAGTTTTGGTTGTCGTCCTCAAAGATTTGTTTATCTTTTATTTTTATGTGTGTGAATATTTTTCCTGCAATATATGTGTACATCCGTGGTGACTGTGGAGGTCAGAAAGGGATTCCCTGGAACTGGAGTTATAGATGGTTCTGAGCCACCAAGTGGGTGCTGGGAACCAAACCCAGTTCCTCTGTAAGAGCAGCCAGTGCTTTTCCCTGAGACATCTGTCCCACCACTTTCTCATTTTTGACAAACCTACTTACTGATTTCCTCAGTAGCTGCAATTTATGCTCACTAGCAGTGAGTAAAGTTTCCTCTTTCCTCAAATTCCTGCCAGCATCTGTTGTTCTGTTTTCTTGATGAAAGTCATTCTGAGCTAGTAAGGTGACAGTATAAATCATTTTAATTTCACCTTTCCCTGATGGCTTAGGATGTTGAACCCATCATCAAATATTATTTGCCATTTCTATTTCTTCCTTTGAGGACTGTCTGCTCACCTCATTACCTCATGTATGGATTGGATTTGGTTTAATCTTGGCTGTTTTTACATAATAGAACCCTATGCGATACAGAGTTGGCAATGATTTCTCAAATCTGTAAGCTGTCTCTTCAGTTGTGAGGTTCCTTCCATTGTTAGGCAGGTTTTTAGTTTGCTATAATCCATGTGTCAGTCCTTGGGTTGTGTTCTCTGCTGTCACAGTCCATTCAGAAGTTCCTACCTCTGCATAGGATGATTGTTGACACGGGACATAGTTGATGTGTCTTCCCTGCAGTTTCAGCATGTCCTGTCTTCACATGAAGTCTCTGATCTATTTTCAATGTTTCATGTACTTTGAGACTCGACCTGATTTCATTCTTCTACAGGTACATACCCAGTTTTCTCAGCACCATCTGTAAAAGGATCTTTCCTAATGACATCTGGGTTTAAGGGAAAAAATGAAGTACCTTCTAGGGCTGGGTTGATGAATCCATGATTAAGAGCACTTGCCGCTCTTGCAGAGGACAAAGGTTCAGTTAACAGCACCCATATGGCAGCTCACAATCCCTTATATCTCTAATTCTAAGGTATCTGATGTCATCTTCTGGAGAGTAGTTGACTGTTCAGTTTTCATGAGTTTGTAGGCATTCTGGGGGTAGAATTGTTGTTGAATTCTAGCATTATTCCATGGTAATCCAATAGTACACAGCTGGTTACTACATTTTCTTTTGTATCTGTGAATGTTTGCTTTGTTACTGATTATGTGATCAATTTTTGAGAAGGTTCCATGAGATGCTGAGAAGAAGGTATTTTCTTTTCTGTTGGGTGGAATGTTCTATAGATGTCTATTAATTTCATTTGTTTCACTACATCTGTGATATCTCTTATTGCTCCATTAAGTTTCTGTCTGTTTAGCCTGTCCATTGGTGAGAGAGGAGTGTTGAAACCTACTATTAGTGTGTGTGTTTCCCTTCTTTGAGTTGTGGTGGTGGAGAGTTGTCAGATGTCTGTGTTATTATGGGTGTTCTTAGCTTCCTTGGTTTGTGCTTTGCCTTCTAGTAGTTTCTGTAAGGCTGGGTTTGTGGCTACCTATTATTTAAATCTGTTTTTGTCCTGGAATATCTTTTTTCTCCATTGATGGTGAATGCAAGCTTTGCTGTGAATAGTACTCTGGGATTGCCTTCATGGTCTCTTAGTGTTGGCAGCACATCTATCTAAGACATTCTGGCTTTCATGGTTTCCACTGAGAAGTCAGGTGTAATTCAAGTGCCTACGGACTCCTGATCTTTGATGAAGAAACCAGAAATACATGGGAGACCATTCTCTCCCTTATAAGAGATCATGTCAGCACACAGAAGCCACCCTATTGCTGACACACCCCCACATCCCAAAAAATATTTAATGGAAAGGAATTCCCACACAGACCTCAACCTAAAACCAGATATCTTGAACCTAACAGAAGAAAAAGAAGGGAAGATCCCTGAAATCAATGACATAGGAAAAGACTTTCTGAGCAGAACACTATTAACACAGACACTAATTTCAACAATTAATAAATGGGATCTCATGAAACTGAAAAGCTTCTGCATGACAAAAGATCCCATCATTCAGACAAAGTGGCAGCTTACAGAATGGTAAAATATTTTTTTATCAACTACACACCCAATAGAGGGCTAATATCCAAAATTATACAAAAAAACTCAAACAAAATGTATAAAGAACTCAAAAGGCTAGATATCAAGAAAACAAATGACTCAATTAAAACTGGGAATTTTTAAACAGAGAATTCTCAATAGGGAATCTTAAGTGGCTGAGAAAGACTTAAATGTTCAACATTCTCAGTCATTCGTGAAATGCAAACCAAGTCTGCTTTGAAAGTCCATTTTACACCTGTCAGAATCCCTAGGATCAATAATACGAGTGACAGTTCCTGCTGGCAAGGACATAGAATAAGGGGTACACTCATCCACTGCTGGTAGCAGTGCAGACTCATACAGTCACTATGGAAATGAGTGTGGATTTACCTTAGAGAGATGGGAACTGATCTACCTCATGATCCAGCTCTATCACTCTTGGGCATTTACCCAAAGGAAACTTCATCCTACCACAGAGACGCTTACTCAACCATGTCCATTGCTGCTCTATTAATAATGCCCAGAAATTGGATAACATATTCAAGATATGAATATGAATGGATAATAAAAATTGGAACCTTTATACAAATGAATATTACTCAGCCATTATAAAGAATTAAATTCACAGTAAATGGGTAGAACTAGGGGGAGAAATCACCCTGATTGAGGTACTCAGACACAGAAAGCCAAATGTGGCATGTATTAGCTTACATGTGGATATACAGAATCACAGAGATTAAGCATAGAGTAACAGACTAAGGAGGAGAGAGGCATCTCATCAGGAAAGAAGAAATAGAATAGAAAGGTACAGGCTGGTGAGGGGAGGTGCAAGGAGAGAAATAGAGGGACGAGGGAGTGTATACAGGGAGAAACAGCTAAAACTAAGGCCACGGAAGTAGTGTGCAGTGGCATGGGTATTGATACAGTCGATGCTTCCTGAAATAAATGCATATGTGAAGGCAATCTAACAGAGAAATCAAATAACAGGGTGATGAGACTGTGTCTGAGAGCTTTCTCCTTCTGTCTTGCATTCCATTCTTTAGGTTGGGATTAAAGATGTGCACCACTGGGATTAAAGGCGTGCACCGCCAGGTTTCTATGGCAAACTAGTGTGGCTACTGAGATTAAAGGTGTGTGCTACCACTTACTCTCTGATCTTCAGCTAAACTTTCTTTATTAAAATACAAATGAAATATCACTACACGTAAGTATCACGAAACATTGTAAAGGAGGGGACACATAGATTATAAGAGCCAGAGCATCATGGAGTTTGCTGTGACATTGTATCTCCTAGGAATGTCAGAATCTACACCAATAAAATCTTATTAACATGGCTGCTTAAGTATGAGCTGAATAAGGACAAGAGGCAATCTATAAGGGACAAGGGGCCAACCAGCCCTACACAAAGAACTATAGGGAACTCACAAATGCCGGGAGTGGAGAAACAGTTTTAGTCCTACTGTGGGAAGAGTACACGAAATGCTTATCCAATACCAAATGGTGAGCCCTGAATCATACATACAAATAACATTAAACTAAATTAAAGTATGTGTGTGTTATAGTTTCTTAGGTACTTAACAGTATGAGTCCTTGTGATTTTTTTCACATATCCATACTATTATTTTGCTCTCCTTTCTCCCTGTGTATTTATCTCCCTTCAACCTAATTATAACCCTGACAGCATACAGACAAGTAACATACAGATTGGGCAGGTTACATACACATATTCATGTAACAAAATTAATGAAAAATCCATGAATTTGAAAGGGAACAAGGAGGCATATAAGAGTGGGTTTGAAGAAAAAAAGTAAAAGGAGAAATGATGTTTCATTGTTACAAAATATTTGTATAACTATGTAAAGACGTGTTGCATTTGTTGAATTATATGTAAAAATGTGTTGCTGTTTTACCTTGTCTGCCTAAGGCACCTGATTAGTCTAACAAAAAGCTGAATGGCCAATATCAAGAAAGAGGTATAGGCAGGACTTGCAGGCAGGGAAACTGAGTAGCAGGAGGAATTTAGGCTTAGAAAGGAAGAAAGAAAAGAGATACCAGGGAGAAACCAGTGACCAATCAGACACACATGGAGGAAGCAGGAAACCAAGACATACAGAATAAAAGTAAGGTAAAAAGCCCCAAGGAAAAATGTAGTTGAATAGAAACAGGTTAAATTAAGTTCAAAAAGCTAGCAGGACGAGCCTAAGCTAAGACTAAGCACTTATAATTAATAAGAAGCATTCATAATAAATTATTTGGGAGTTTCTTGGTGGCCCAAAGGAAAATTCCAACTACACATAATACAATAAATAAAATAAAGAAGTAGTTGTTTTTAAAGAATTAACATAAAAGGTAAAAAAGGGACACAGCCAAGACTGTTAAATAGACAAGCTTGTCTCAGAAAAAAAAAAGAAGATAAAAAGAGATGTAACATATCCCTATTACCTGCTCTGAAGAATTTTTCACAGATACTGCCATGGCATAACCACATGGGAATAAGGTGGCCTGCATTGACTAAAAGAGTTTCTAATAGTAAAGTATATTACAGTTGCTTATGACTTAAAATGTCATTATAAAATATCTAGCAAATTAAATTCAACTTGATTACATTATCATTTCTTCCCACTACATTCCTTAGGATGAATTTTAATTTATTAACGCCATGTATCACTAAGCTAAAATCCTGATACAATTATCTCACTTGATCCTGAGTGGCATTCAGAAGTAGACATAGAAAGCAAGCTTGTCAGGTTTTTGTGTGTCTATGACTACCAGCCTGATGACTGTAGACTTCAACTTTTTAAAATTTGTACAAAAAAAATGTTTCAATGAGTTCTTTGATGAGGAATGATTTTAGAAGGACTAGTATGTGAAAACTTGCTTTATTTAAGCACCCGTAGAACATTAATCCTTTCTCACTTCAGTCTTCTATAAAAAGAATCCAGGAGTAGTTAATGCATAAGCAATAGCTATTACAATAGTCTTACTAATTGACCTTGTAATGACAAAATATGGGAGATCTTGGTCAAACAGAGATAATACTTCCAATTCAAATGTCTTAGCTAAAGTGATTTTGTATTTCTTCTGTAGACTCTTCTCAAACTCACAGAGATCCCCCTGCCTCTGCCTCTTGAGTACTGGGAGTAAAGGAATGTACCACCACTGACCAGCAAATTTTGTACTTCTTAAGGCATCTTGAAACTAAGATGAGTGTTGAAATGAATTTTGAGAACTTAGGTCCTGATAAAACTGTACAAGAATACTTTTGATTTGCCTTTATTTTTTTAAAAAAGATCTTTATTATTTTTATTTTATGTATAAAGTGTTTTGCCTACATGTATGTCTGTATACCACACGTGTGTCTGGTGCCCACCAAGGCCAGAAGAGGGCATCAGACCTCCTGAAATTAGAGTTATAGTTATGGGTCCTGGGGATTTAACCCATTTCTTTGGAAGAGCAGGCAGTGCTCTTACCCATGGAGCCATTTCACCAGGCCCAGGGATATTTTACAAAACAAAACAACAATAAAAGATACTATGGAAAACAACTGGGCACTGCTGCAAAAGTACTTGATTGTCTCAAATACAGATGAGGAGACACACTGATGGCTAGGAAAGACTGAAACTCAAAAGGGCTGCTAGGGACAAAACTACAATTCTAGCCAGAGGCACAACAGCTGCAAGATTTAGAAATCTAAGCTTTTGCCCTAGGACTTCCCACCACTGTCTGGGAACTGGCATAGCCTTCTTGCTTAAGAGTACTCGCAAGAGGCTTTCTGACGTCACGCAGGTGGAGACTTTAAAATCCAAATGGCTCCTGGTTGGCATTGGTGGGTGTCTTCCTAAGCAGTTGTGCATTTTACTGGAAGTGGGCGCTGGGGGTCAAGAACCAGAGAGAAAGGTAACTGCTGGTATGGGGTTAACTCTGTTCCTGCTAAGAAACTCTGTGGCATCAGAGACCTGGGGCGGCATCTGCCAGGTTCTGGGTTCAGGGATCAGTAAGTTTGTGTGGGCAGCGCCTGGAGAGGGAAAAGAGGATGCTGATTGCTGACCAAGGTGTTCCGCAGGGAGGGGGAGAAGGGGAGGACTGCCTGGGAGGGACAGGTTAAAACACTGCGTTCTTGTGGTAATGCAGCATCTGAAAAGCCATGTAAGAAGAAAAAGTCTGGGAAACTGAAGGCTTGAGAATAAGACCTAAGTGGAATGTAAGCAGTCGAACAAGGAGTGATGTGACTCAGTGCACAGCCTATTGTGCTAAAGTCCCCAGCTCAAACAAACAATAAAGTGGGTGTTATTATTTGGTGTTAGTATTTGGGAATCTGCATTGGCCTGCCTGTCCTTAGGGTCCTGACAGGAAACCTCCTCACCTGTAGCCACTAAGAGCACTTCACCTGTAGCCACTTCTGGGCACATTTGCTATGGTTCCTTGTAACAGGTGGACCTACCCCTAACCTCCCCCTTCTCCTGTGTCTACCTCCCTCTCTCTCCCGCACTCTTTACCCCATGGGACTAGTCTGCTCCCCTCTCTGCCTTCTCTGTCCCTTCTCTCTCATCTTCCAATAAGCCTCCTGTATAAGCCTTATCGCATAGCGTGACTTCTCTTCACTACATATATATATATATATATATATATATATATATATATATATATATATATATATAATTTTATCAACAGTGAGTTCTGTCTTATCCTACAAAGAAGCCAGGGCAGGACCAGAAAAAGCTGAGTGGCTAGCGTCTAGTGCTGCAGAGACGAAGACAGGGTCTGACATAGGTATGCTTATGATACTAAAATATTTTGAGAATGGAAGCAGCCTCTACATTATGTTATGGAACGGATTGCTTGTCTTTACTGAAAGGGAGATTAGAACCAGAAAGACAATAGTGGGTATTAAACTATGGGGTTAAACATAAAGCAAGAAAAGTAAATATTAGGAAAAGAGAATGAATCCTGATTTTGAAGCCAAAGGAAACATTTTGAGGAGAGTTAAGGAGCCTGAGATTTCTTGTCAAGCAGTCTGTGAGTTACCATTGAAATAGACATAAGAGATACCAGTGATGTATTCGGGATAACACATTGAAATTTTGCGATCATGGATTGCCGTGTGATGCAGGAATCATATATGTTCATTTTTGCATTGTCTTGCTCGAGTGTATTGAATACCTGAAGTTGCATAGGTGTTATCTTTAGTGAGGACTTAAGTATACATGACAAACAAATACAGCACACAGGGAAAATACTATCGTAAAGGAATAAACTTAGTTACTCTTCTACTTCAGAATAAAAGTGACAATTATTGCTTAATGATCCACTTGCATCTGGAACATTTTTCTGATATTGAAATCATGAATTAGGTTCTGAGCATGAAGCGCAGTTCCATTTCCACCGGTGGTGCTGGCTGCCTCTCCACACAGGAATTAAGATCTCAGGACCTCGACGAACCAGACCTTTATACCCGTCAAGCGTAAGTGCCTCCAACTATGGATCTCAGCTGCATGCTGCCATGTTCTGTACCTAGTTCTCAGAAACTGTAGAATCAGATGGTGAAAGTGGGTCTTCTCTAGTTCCACACTTGAGTCGCTCACTCTCCAAAGGTTAGTAATTCCTTCAGAGAGCTTTGGTTTTACTGTCTAAGTCTGGCAGTATTAATTATATTAGCAATTAAACTAAGAAAATGCCAATATAAACTCAATTTAAAATAACAATCTTATTATAAGGTTTCAAAACTAAAATGGTTTTATTTATTTATTTGCTTCTTTGTTTGTTTTGGTTTGTTTTGGAGACAAGATTTCTCGATGCAGCCCTAGTTTTCCTGGCATTCACTCTGTAGACCAGGTTAGCATCGAACTTTGGGATATACCTTTCTCTGCTTCCAAAGTGCTCAGATTAAAGGTGCGTGCCACCACCACCTACAATGCTTTTAATTTAAAAAAAAATCTGGGTAAGCAAGATGACTCAGCAGGTAAAGGCACTTATCAACAAACCCAAACACCTGCTTTCAATCCCCAGACCCACATGGTAGAAGAGAACCTGCTGCATCAGCAGCTAGTGACCACCAGCTGCTCGCTCTCTTTCTGTCTCTCTCTCTCTCTCTCTCTATCTCTCTCTCTCTCTCTCTCTCTCTCACACACACACACACATACACACACACACACACACAATAATAAATGTAATAAAGTTAAAATATTTCCAATGCAAAACAATTTCATTGGGCAGCAAAACATGGTCTCCCCTTTTAACGTCAGATCCCTTTAATATCTGACTAATGAAAGACAGTTAGAATCTATTCTGCTGCTGCATTCAGACTGTCCTAGCAGCCAGTCTCTAGGTAGCAATGTATGCATGAAAGGATGAGCATGAGAAGAACAAACAACATCTTAGTTTTGATGTAGTGATACCTAGATATACATACCTTGGAGAACATGTCTAGTCTAGATCAGCAGTTGTCTGGATTGGAGGTGTGGAAGTTTGATACAGATTGACAGGAAACAGTCTGTTATTTGTATGACCTGGGGTATGACCTCACCTTTTTGTACTTTGAATCCCTTGTGTATAAGAATGGGGATAGGTTGAGCGGTGGTGCACGTATTTAATTAAACGGAGGCAGTCTAATCTCTGGGTTTGAGGCCAGCCTGGTCTACAGACAAATTCCAAGACAACCAGAGCTACACAGAAAAACCTGTCTTCCAAAAAAAGAAAGAAAAAGAGTGGAGATACTGGGAGATTGCTCAGTGGTTTAGAGTCATTCCTATTCTACCACAGGACCCAAATTCAGTTCCCAGTACCCACATTGGGCAGGTCACAACCGCCTGTGACTCCAGCTCAAGGAGATCTGGTGCCCCTTTTGTGACCTCCATAGGCACTCTCGTGCATGTGTGGTTATGCCTATACAAACAAAATATACATAGAATATAAAATAGAACTTTTCACTTTTTTAATGGAGATAATGGCAGACTCTCCTTTACAAGTTGTTCTGAATATTTATTGAGTGTTTATATAGGTCAACTGCTCTTAAGTTCTTCATGCATATTAACTCTTGATACTCGGTGACAACTTTCCCTTAAGGCACAATGGCAAACAAGGGAGTACAAAAAAGGGAGCAGTTATAGGGGCATAAATAGAGACGAAAGTGTTTAGGTTATTGAACAGGCCTTTAGACTACTTGGTACAGAAGATCTATGGGCCTGAAACACACCTTTAAGGATAATATATGTGTTGATAATGTCATGCACAAGGAAATTTGGTTTGTTATTTGTGGTGCTGAGGACTGAGCACAAGCTGAACAAAACACTGAGATATATCCCTGTCACAGAAGTACATTTCATTCCCCCCATATTTTATACCTAAAACTGCTGTAACTTCATGGTATGCTCTCCTGCTTTTAGGAATGCATTGTCTTTAGTTATTTAAAGCTTAAAGACTAATGTTTGATGCTGTTCTTACGATGTGTGTGTGTGTGGGTGTGTGTGTGTGTGTGTGTGATGGATAGCCTTGAAATAATGCAGACTTGAACAGAGGAGGAAATGTTTTTGATTGCCTTCTTAATATGCAACTTGGTATGTTTTCAAGTTCTAAAAAAATAAAGGATACAAGACCTATCCATGATAAAGTATTTATTCAGAAAAATATCCATCATCTATATAAGGTATTAAATTGTCTGATTTGAGTGATTTTGCAGTGTGGTTTAAATTCTGGTTTGTCTGAGACAGGGTTTCTCTGTCTAGCTCTGGCTGTCAGTGGAACTCACTCTGTAGACCAGGCTGGCCTTGAACTCACAGACATCTGCCTGCCTCTGGCTCAGGAGTGCTGGGATTTGCTGGGATTAAAGGTGTGAGCCACCCAGTTTTATTGTTTTTTTAAAAGCAATGTATAAGTAAAACCCACAGTTTTACAAAAATAGCTATTCAAGTAATCCACACAAAGTTGTTTTCACCGTTAACAATTTCTATGGCATTTGACATGGGCTACAAACATGGCCCTGTGGTAAAGTACTTTCTTAGCATGTGGCTTCAGACCTGGGCTCAATTCCCAGTACCACCAAAAAGAACAAAACAAAACAACTACTTTTTACTAGGAAGACCCTTTTCCCTTCCTCAATAAAAGAGAGGTCAGGAGTGTGCCTTGTATCATCAATTCCAGCACTTTCTTATCAGACACTGGGGGGATTGCAAGTTCCAGGTCAGGCAGGGTCACATAGTAAGACCCTATCTAAAATACATAACAGCCAGGAAATCTTAAAATGAAAAATGGTCTATGTTTAGTAATAGTGCAAGTTAGTTTGAGTCATGAAAAATTTAAACAAAAATCAGTCTATAAGAAAATGTTGATGAGGGTCTGAAGAGGTGGCTCAGCATCTAAGAACACTGCTTACTCTTCCAGAGGTGCTGAGTTCAGTTCCCAGTAACCACATAATGGCTCACAACTGTCTATAGTGTGATCCCATGTCCTCGTCTGACATAAAGTTGGACGTGCAGGTAGAGTACTCATATAAATAAAAATAAGTTTTTAAAGAAAAAAAAGAAGGAAGGAAGGAAGGAAGGAAGGAAGGAAGGAAGGAAGGAAGGAAAAGAAATGAAGGAAGAAAAAGTTGATGAAGCCCGGTGGTGGTAGTGGTGGGAGCACATGCCTTTAATCCCAGCACTCAGGAGCCAGAGGCAGGAAGAGCTCTATGCGTTAGAGGCCAGCCTGGGCTACAGAGTGAGCTCCAAGACAGCCAAGCCTACACAAAGAAACCCTGTCCCATAAAACCAAAAGAGTTGATGATCTAAATATTTGTGCAGTAGGACATACCTATAATCCCAGATTTGGAAAGCAGGAGAATCCATTGTTCTGGGCTATGTAAACTCATGACTCAAAAAAAAAAGAAGAATAAAAGAAAAGAAAAACTATATGTATGTAGGACTGGAGGGTTTTTTCTGTGATTAAGAAAACTGTTTGCTCTTGCAGAGGACCTGAATTCAATTTCTGGCACTCACACAGAAACTCAAACCATCTGTAACTGCAGTTCTTCTCATCTAGGAGCACACAACACACATGCTTACATGCAGTGAAGATGTTTATATGCATAAATATACATGTACATAAAAATTGACGAGAGGCTGAAGAGGTAGCTCAGCAGTTAAGAGCACTTGTTCTTCCAAAGGGCCTGTGTTCATTGCCAGCACCTGCTTGGTCAATCACAACCCTCAGTAACTCCAGTCCCCTGGATCTGATGCCCTCTTCTGGCCTACCTGAACATTGTGTGCACATGATGTACAGAGTTTACAAAGCACCTAGACACATAATTTATTTAAAAAATAATTGAGCAAGACATGGTGGTGCATGCCAGTAATCCCAGCACTCTGGAAGCTGAGAGGAGAATCTTGAGTTCAAGGTTAGCCTGAGCTACATAACAAGTCCAAGGTTACCCTGGTATGTATAGCAAAAACCTTTCTAAATTTTAGAAAATAGATATTAAGAGGGATTACAACTTATAGGCATCATAATAAAATCAAACCAATCACCGACAGACATAATATACAAAGCTCAATAATTGCTATCAAAATGTATTTGGCAAATAGGCAATTATTATTTAAGATAAGGTCTTGCTCAGATTAGGTGAGTCTCTAGCCAGAATCTTTGGGCCTTCCTTAGTCCTCTAAATGCTGGAATTAGATGCATGCATGGCAACAACTGGCTCAGCAAATGCTTTACGCATGACCATATGCCTGGTACTGTAATAGATGTCTGAACTAATATAGCACAACACCTGCCCCAAGGACTCCATTTCAAGTGGGACGATGGCTACAGGAACAAGTATTTCCCATTACAAGATTATTAAGTTAGCTACAAAGTAGTAGATTTCATAATGGCATTTTTACACGTTTTCTTCTTCCACACCCTGCCCTCTGGCCTTTGCCTTGCCCTCCCCTCGGTCCCATTCTTGCTGTTTTTCCATTGCCCACAACAACCTAATTTCTGCTCTCCCAGTACAATATTGCATTATCTTCTGTCAGTGTTCCTGTACCCTAATCCTTCAGGTCTCTTTTTCCCTTTCACAGTTCTCTAGTTTCATGAGTCATCCACACATGGACACCGACCCACTCACACATAGAAACTTCAATCAAGGCTACACACATGAGAGAAAACATAGTGCTTATCTGAACGCAGTTTATTTCAGCTAACATTCTGAATTGAAATTTCACCCATTTTCCTACAAATGTCATTTTTTTACTTTTAAATCTCTGTGTGTGTGTGTGTGTGTGACCACAGAGATGAGAGATGTCAGACCCTCCTGGGGCTTGTGTTACAGGTGGTTGTGAACTCCCTGGTTTGAGTGTTGGGAATCAAATGCTGGTCCTCTGGAAGAACAAGAAGTGCTCTTTATCACTGAGGCATATAGGCAGATCATGTGATAGTTTTGGTTGTCGTCCTCAAAGATTTGTTTATCTTTTATTTTTATGTGTGTGAATATTTTTCCTGCAATATATGTGTACATCCGTGGTGACTGTGGAGGTCAGAAAGGGATTCCCTGGAACTGGAGTTATAGATGGTTCTGAGCCACCAAGTGGGTGCTGGGAACCAAACCCAGTTCCTCTGTAAGAGCAGCCAGTGCTTTTCCCTGAGACATCTGTCCCACCACTTTCTCATTTTTGACAAACCTACTTACTGATTTCCTCAGTAGCTGCAATTTATGCTCACTAGCAGTGAGTAAAGTTTCCTCTTTCCTCAAATTCCTGCCAGCATCTGTTGTTCTGTTTTCTTGATGAAAGTCATTCTGAGCTAGTAAGGTGACAGTATAAATCATTTTAATTTCACCTTTCCCTGATGGCTTAGGATGTTGAACCCATCATCAAATATTATTTGCCATTTCTATTTCTTCCTTTGAGGACTGTCTGCTCACCTCATTACCTCATGTATGGATTGGATTTGGTTTAATCTTGGCTGTTTTTACATAATAGAACCCTATGCGATACAGAGTTGGCAATGATTTCTCAAATCTGTAAGCTGTCTCTTCAGTTGTGAGGTTCCTTCCATTGTTAGGCAGGTTTTTAGTTTGCTATAATCCATGTGTCAGTCCTTGGGTTGTGTTCTCTGCTGTCACAGTCCATTCAGAAGTTCCTACCTCTGCATAGGATGATTGTTGACACGGGACATAGTTGATGTGTCTTCCCTGCAGTTTCAGCATGTCCTGTCTTCACATGAAGTCTCTGATCTATTTTCAATGTTTCATGTAGTTTGAGACTCGACCTGATTTCATTCTTCTACAGGTACATACCCAGTTTTCTCAGCACCATCTGTAAAAGGATCTTTCCTAATGACATCTGGGTTTAAGGGAAAAAATGAAGTACCTTCTAGGGCTGGGTTGATGAATCCATGATTAAGAGCACTTGCCGCTCTTGCAGAGGACAAAGGTTCAGTTAACAGCACCCATATGGCAGCTCACAATCCCTTATATCTCTAATTCTAAGGTATCTGATGTCATCTTCTGGAGAGTAGTTGACTGTTCAGTTTTCATGAGTTTGTAGGCATTCTGGGGGTAGAATTGTTGTTGAATTCTAGCATTATTCCATGGTAATCCAATAGTACACAGCTGGTTACTACATTTTCTTTTGTATCTGTGAATGTTTGCTTTGTTACTGATTATGTGATCAATTTTTGAGAAGGTTCCATGAGATGCTGAGAAGAAGGTATTTTCTTTTCTGTTGGGTGGAATGTTCTATAGATGTCTATTAATTTCATTTGTTTCACTACATCTGTGATATCTCTTATTGCTCCATTAAGTTTCTGTCTGTTTAGCCTGTCCATTGGTGAGAGAGGAGTGTTGAAACCTACTATTAGTGTGTGTGTTTCCCTTCTTTGAGTTGTGGTGGTGGAGAGTTGTCAGATGTCTGTGTTATTATGGGTGTTCTTAGCTTCCTTGGTTTGTGCTTTGCCTTCTAGTAGTTTCTGTAAGGCTGGGTTTGTGGCTACCTATTATTTAAATCTGTTTTTGTCCTGGAATATCTTTTTTCTCCATTGATGGTGAATGCAAGCTTTGCTGTGAATAGTACTCTGGGATTGCCTTCATGGTCTCTTAGTGTTGGCAGCACATCTATCTAAGACATTCTGGCTTTCATGGTTTCCACTGAGAAGTCAGGTGTAATTCAAGTGCCTACGGACTCCTGATCTTTGATGAAGAAACCAGAAATACATGGGAGACCATTCTCTCCCTTATAAGAGATCATGTCAGCACACAGAAGCCACCCTATTGCTGACACACCCCCACATCCCAAAAAATATTTAATGGAAAGGAATTCCCACACAGACCTCAACCTAAAACCAGATATCTTGAACCTAACAGAAGAAAAAGAAGGGAAGATCCCTGAAATCAATGACATAGGAAAAGACTTTCTGAGCAGAACACTATTAACACAGACACTAATTTCAACAATTAATAAATGGGATCTCATGAAACTGAAAAGCTTCTGCATGACAAAAGATCCCATCATTCAGACAAAGTGGCAGCTTACAGAATGGTAAAATATTTTTTTATCAACTACACACCCAATAGAGGGCTAATATCCAAAATTATACAAAAAAACTCAAACAAAATGTATAAAGAACTCAAAAGGCTAGATATCAAGAAAACAAATGACTCAATTAAAACTGGGAATTTTTAAACAGAGAATTCTCAATAGGGAATCTTAAGTGGCTGAGAAAGACTTAAATGTTCAACATTCTCAGTCATTCGTGAAATGCAAACCAAGTCTGCTTTGAAAGTCCATTTTACACCTGTCAGAATCCCTAGGATCAATAATACGAGTGACAGTTCCTGCTGGCAAGGACATAGAATAAGGGGTACACTCATCCACTGCTGGTAGCAGTGCAGACTCATACAGTCACTATGGAAATGAGTGTGGATTTACCTTAGAGAGATGGGAACTGATCTACCTCATGATCCAGCTCTATCACTCTTGGGCATTTACCCAAAGGAAACTTCATCCTACCACAGAGACGCTTACTCAACCATGTCCATTGCTGCTCTATTAATAATGCCCAGAAATTGGATAACATATTCAAGATATGAATATGAATGGATAATAAAAATTGGAACCTTTATACAAATGAATATTACTCAGCCATTATAAAGAATTAAATTCACAGTAAATGGGTAGAACTAGGGGGAGAAATCACCCTGAGTGAGGTACCCAGACACAGAAAGCCAAATGTGGCATGTATTAGCTTACATGTGGATATACAGAATCACAGAGATTAAGCATAGAGTAACAGACTAAGGAGGAGAGAGGCATCTCATCAGGAAAGAAGAAATAGAATAGAAAGGTACAGGCTGGTGAGGGGAGGTGCAAGGAGAGAAATAGAGGGACGAGGGAGTGTATACAGGGAGAAACAGCTAAAACTAAGGCCACGGAAGTAGTGTGCAGTGGCATGGGTATTGATACAGTCGATGCTTCCTGAAATAAATGCATATGTGAAGGCAATCTAACAGAGAAATCAAATAACAGGGTGATGAGACTGTGTCTGAGAGCTTTCTCCTTCTGTCTTGCATTCCATTCTTTAGGTTGGGATTAAAGATGTGCACCACTGGGATTAAAGGCGTGCACCGCCAGGTTTCTATGGCAAACTAGTGTGGCTACTGAGATTAAAGGTGTGTGCTACCACTTACTCTCTGATCTTCAGCTAAACTTTCTTTATTAAAATACAAATGAAATATCACTACACGTAAGTATCACGAAACATTGTAAAGGAGGGGACACATAGATTATAAGAGCCAGAGCATCATGGAGTTTGCTGTGACATTGTATCTCCTAGGAATGTCAGAATCTACACCAATAAAATCTTATTAACATGGCTGCTTAAGTATGAGCTGAATAAGGACAAGAGGCAATCTATAAGGGACAAGGGGCCAACCAGCCCTACACAAAGAACTATAGGGAACTCACAAATGCCGGGAGTGGAGAAACAGTTTTAGTCCTACTGTGGGAAGAGTACACGAAATGCTTATCCAATACCAAATGGTGAGCCCTGAATCATACATACAAATAACATTAAACTAAATTAAAGTATGTGTGTGTTATAGTTTCTTAGGTACTTAACAGTATGAATCCTTGTGATTTTTTTCACATATCCATACTATTATTTTGCTCTCCTTTCTCCCTGTGTATTTATCTCCCTTCAACCTAATTATAACCCTGACAGCATACAGACAAGTAACATACAGATTGGGCAGGTTACATACACATATGCATGTAACAAAATTAATGAAAAATCCATGAATTTGAAAGGGAACAAGGAGGCATATAAGAGTGGGTTTGAAGAAAAAAAGTAAAAGGAGAAATGATGTTTCATTGTTACAAAATATTTGTATAACTATGTAAAGACGTGTTGCATTTGTTGAATTATATGTAAAAATGTGTTGCTGTTTTACCTTGTCTGCCTAAGGCACCTGATTAGTCTAACAAAAAGCTGAATGGCCAATATCAAGAAAGAGGTATAGGCAGGACTTGCAGGCAGGGAAACTGAGTAGCAGGAGGAATTTAGGCTTAGAAAGGAAGAAAGAAAAGAGATACCAGGGAGAAACCAGTGACCAATCAGACACACATGGAGGAAGCAGGAAACCAAGACATACAGAATAAAAGTAAGGTAAAAAGCCCCAAGGAAAAATGTAGTTGAATAGAAACAGGTTAAATTAAGTTCAAAAAGCTAGCAGGACGAGCCTAAGCTAAGACTAAGCACTTATAATTAATAAGAAGCATTCATAATAAATTATTTGGGAGTTTCTTGGTGGCCCAAAGGAAAATTCCAACTACACATAATACAATAAATAAAATAAAGAAGTAGTTGTTTTTAAAGAATTAACATAAAAGGTAAAAAAGGGACACAGCCAAGACTGTTAAATAGACAAGCTTGTCTCAGAAAAAAAAAAGAAGATAAAAAGAGATGTAACATATCCCTATTACCTGCTCTGAAGAATTTTTCACAGATACTGCCATGGCATAACCACATGGGAATAAGGTGGCCTGCATTGACTAAAAGAGTTTCTAATAGTAAAGTATATTACAGTTGCTTATGACTTAAAATGTCATTATAAAATATCTAGCAAATTAAATTCAACTTGATTACATTATCATTTCTTCCCACTACATTCCTTAGGATGAATTTTAATTTATTAATGCCATGTATCACTAAGCTAAAATCCTGATACAATTATCTCACTTGATCCTGAGTGGCATTCAGAAGTAGACATAGAAAGCAAGCTTGTCAGGTTTTTGTGTGTCTATGACTACCAGCCTGATGACTGTAGACTTCAACTTTTTAAAATTTGTACAAAAAAAATGTTTCAATGAGTTCTTTGATGAGGAATGATTTTAGAAGGACTAGTATGTGAAAACTTGCTTTATTTAAGCACCCGTAGAACATTAATCCTTTCTCACTTCAGTCTTCTATAAAAAGAATCCAGGAGTAGTTAATGCATAAGCAATAGCTATTACAATAGTCTTACTAATTGACCTTGTAATGACAAAATATGGGAGATCTTGGTCAAACAGAGATAATACTTCCAATTCAAATGTCTTAGCTAAAGTGATTTTGTATTTCTTCTGTAGACTCTTCTCAAACTCACAGAGATCCCCCTGCCTCTGCCTCTTGAGTACTGGGAGTAAAGGAATGTACCACCACTGACCAGCAAATTTTGTACTTCTTAAGGCATCTTGAAACTAAGATGAGTGTTGAAATGAATTTTGAGAACTTAGGTCCTGATAAAACTGTACAAGAATACTTTTGATTTGCCTTTATTTTTTTAAAAAAGATCTTTATTATTTTTATTTTATGTATAAAGTGTTTTGCCTACATGTATGTCTGTATACCACACGTGTGTCTGGTGCCCACCAAGGCCAGAAGAGGGCATCAGACCTCCTGAAATTAGAGTTATAGTTATGGGTCCTGGGGATTTAACCCATTTCTTTGGAAGAGCAGGCAGTGCTCTTACCCATGGAGCCATTTCACCAGGCCCAGGGATATTTTACAAAACAAAACAACAATAAAAGATACTATGGAAAACAACTGGGCACTGCTGCAAAAGTACTTGATTGTCTCAAATACAGATGAGGAGACACACTGATGGCTAGGAAAGACTGAAACTCAAAAGGGCTGCTAGGGACAAAACTACAATTCTAGCCAGAGGCACAACAGCTGCAAGATTTAGAAATCTAAGCTTTTGCCCTAGGACTTCCCACCACTGTCTGGGAACTGGCATAGCCTTCTTGCTTAAGAGTACTCGCAAGAGGCTTTCTGATGTCACGCAGGCGGAGACATTAAAATCCAAATGGCTCCTGGTTGGCATTGGTGGGTGTCTTCCTAAGCAGTTGTGCATTTTACTGGAAGTGGGCGCTGGGGGTCAAGAACCAGAGAGAAAGGTAACTGCTGGTATGGGGTTAACTCTGTTCCTGCTAAGAAACTCTGTGGCATCAGAGACCTGGGGCGGCATCTGCCAGGTTCTGGGTTCAGGGATCAGTAAGTTTGTGTGGGCAGCGCCTGGAGAGGGAAAAGAGGATGCTGATTGCTGACCAAGGTGTTCCGCAGGGAGGGGGAGAAGGGGAGGACTGCCTGGGAGGGACAGGTTAAAACACTGCGTTCCTGTGGTAATGCAGCATCTGAAAAGCCATGTAAGAAGAAAAAGTCTGGGAAACTGAAGGCTTGAGAATAAGACCTAAGTGGAATGTAAGCAGTCGAACAAGGAGTGATGTGACTCAGTGCACAGCCTATTGTGCTAAAGTCCCCAGCTCAAACAAACAATAAAGTGGGTGTTATTATTTGGTGTTAGTATTTGGGAATCTGCATTGGCCTGCCTGTCCTTAGGGTCCTGACAGGAAACCTCCTCACCTGTAGCCACTAAGAGCACTTCACCTGTAGCCACTTCTGGGCACATTTGCTATGGTTCCTTGTAACAGGTGGACCTACCCCTAACCTCCCCCTTCTCCTGTGTCTACCTCCCTCTCTCTCCCGCACTCTTTACCCCATGGGACTAGTCTGCTCCCCTCTCTGCCTTCTCTGTCCCTTCTCTCTCATCTTCCAATAAGCCTCCTGTATAAGCCTTATCGCATAGCGTGTCTTCTCTTCACTATATATATATATATATATATATATATATATATATATATATATAATTTTATCAACAGTGAGCTCTGTCTTATCCTAGAAAGAAGCCAGGGCAGGACCAGAAAAAGCTGAGTGGCTAGCGTCTAGTGCTGCAGAGACGAAGACAGGGTCTGACATAGGTATGCTTATGATACTAAAATATTTTGAGAATGGAAGCAGCCACTACATTATGTTATGGAACGGATTGCTTGTCTTTACTGAAAGGGAGATTAGAACCAGAAAGACAATAGTGGGTATTAAACTTTGGGGTTAAACATAAAGCAAGAAAAGTAGATATTAGGAAAAGAGAATGAATCCTGATTTTGAAGCCAAAGGAAACATTTTGAGGAGAGTTAAGGAGCCTGAGATTTCTTGTCAAGCAGTCTGTGAGTTACCATTGAAATAGACATAAGAGATACCAGTGATGTATTCGGGATAACACATTGAAATTTTGCGATCATGGATTGCCGTGTGATGCAGGAATCATATATGTTCATTTTTGCATTGTCTTGCTCGAGTGTATTGAATACTTGAAGTTGCATAGGTGTTATCTTTAGTGAGGACTTAAGTATACATGACAAACAAATACAGCACACAGGGAAAATACTATTGTAAAGGAATAAACTTAGTTACTCTTCTACTTCAGAATAAAAGTGACAATTATTGCTTAATGATCCACTTGCATCTGGAACATTTTTCTGATATTGAAATCATGAATTAGGTTCTGAGCATGAAGCGCAGTTCCATTTCCACCGGTGGTGCTGGCTGCCTCTCCACACAGGAATTAAGATCTCAGGACCTCGACGAACCAGACCTTTATACCCGTCAAGCGTAAGTGCCTCCAACTATGGATCTCAGCTGCATGCTGCCATGTTCTGTACCTAGTTCTCAGAAACTGTAGAATCAGATGGTGAAAGTGGGTCTTCTCTAGTTCCACACTTGAGTCGCGCACTCTCCAAAGGTTAGTAAATCCTTCAGAGAGCTTTGGTTTTACTGTCTAAGTCTGGCAGTATTAATTATATTAGCAATTAAACTAAGAAAATGTCAATATAAACTCAATTCAAAATAACAATCTTATTATAAGGTTTCAAAACTAAAATGGTTTTATTTATTTATTTGCTTCTTTGTTTGTTTTGGTTTGTTTTGGAGACAAGATTTCTCGATGCAGCCCTAGTTTTCCTGGCATTCACTCTGTAGACCAGGTTAGCATCGAACTTTGGGATATACCTTTCTCTGCTTCCAAAGTGCTCAGATTAAAGGTGCGTGCCACCACCACCTACAATGCTTTTAATTTAAAAAAAAATCTGGGTAAGCAAGATGACTCAGCAGGTAAAGGCACTTATCAACAAATCCAAACACCTGCTTTCAATCCCCAGACCCACATGGTAGAAGAGAACCTGCTGCATCAGCAGCTAGTGACCACCAGCTGCTCGCTCTCTTTCTGTCTCTCTCTCTCTCTCTCTCTCTCTCTCTCTCTCTCTCTCTCTCACACACACACACACACACACACACACAATAATGAATGTAATAAAGTTAAAATATTTCCAATGCAAAACAATTTCATTGGGCAGCAAAACATGGTCTCCCCTTTTAACGTCAGATCCCTTTAATATCTGACTAATGAAAGACAGTTAGAATCTATTCTGCTGCTGCATTCAGACTGTCCTAGCAGCCAGTCTCTAGGTAGCAATGTATGCATGAAAGGATGAGCATGAGAAGAACAAACAACATCTTAGTTTTGATGTAGTGATACCTAGATATACATACCTTGGAGAACATGTCTAGTCTAGATCAGCAGTTGTCTGGATTGGAGGTGGGGAAGTTTGATACAGATTGACAGGAAACAGTCTGTTATTTGTATGACCTGGGGTATGACCTCACCTTTTTGTACTTTGAATCCCTTGTGTATAAGAATGGGGATAGGTTGAGCGGTGGTGCACGTATTTAATTAAATGGAGGCAGTCTAATCTCTGGGTTTGAGGCCAGCCTGGTCTACAGACAAATTCCAAGACAACCAGAGCTACACAGAAAAACCTGTCTTCCAAAAAAAGAAAGAAAAAGAGTGGAGATACTGGGAGATTGCTCAGTGGTTTAGAGTCGTTCCTATTCTACCACAGGACCCAAATTCAGTTCCCAGTACCCACATTGGGCAGGTCACAACCGCCTGTGACTCCAGCTCAAGGAGATCTGGTGCCCCTTTTGTGACCTCCATAGGCACTCTCATGCATGTGTGGTTATGCCTATACAAACAAAATATACATAGAATATAAAATAGAACTTTTCACTTTTTTAATGGAGATAATGGCAGACTCTCCTTTACAAGTTGTTCTGAATATTTATTGAGTGTTTATATAGGTCAACTGCTCTTAAGTTCTTCATGCATATTAACTCTTGATACTCGGTGACAACTTTCCCTTAAGGCACAATGGCAAACAAGGGAGTACAAAAAAGGGAGCAGTTATAGGGGCATAAATAGAGACGAAAGTGTTTAGGTTATTGAACAGGCCTTTAGACTACTTGGTACAGAAGATCTATGGGCCTGAAACACACCTTTAAGGATAATATATGTGTTGATAATGTCATGCACAAGGAAATTTGGTTTGTTATTTGTGGTGCTGAGGATTGAGCACAAGCTGAACAAAACACTGAGATATATCCCTGTCACAGAAGTACATTTCATTCCCCCCATATTTTATACCTAAAACTGCTGTAACTTCATGGTATGCTCTCCTGCTTTAAGGAATGCATTGTCTTTAGTTATTTAAAGCTTAAAGACTAATGTTTGATGCTGTTCTTACGATGTGTGTGTGTGTTTGTGTGTGTGATGGATAGCCTTGAAATAATGCAGACTTGAACAGAGGAGGAAATGTTTTTGATTGCCTTCTTAATATGCAACTTGGTATGTTTTCAAGTTCTAAAAATATAAAGGATACAAGACCTATCCATGATAAAGTATTTATTCAGAAAAATATCCATCATCTATATAAGGTATTAAATTGTCTGATTTGAGTGATTTTGCAGTGTGGTTTAAATTCTGGTTTGTCTGAGACAGGGTTTCTCTGTCTAGCTCTGGCTGTCAGTGGAACTCACTCTGTAGACCAGGCTGGCCTTGAACTCACAGACATCTGCCTGCCTCTGGCTCAGGAGTGCTGGGATTTGCTGGGATTAAAGGTGTGAGCCACTAGCACCCAGTTTTATTGTTTTTTTAAAAGCAATATATAAGTAAAACCCACAGTTTTACAAAAATAGCTATTCAAGTAATCCACACAAAGTTGTTTTCACCCTTAACAATTTCTATGGCATTTGACATGGGCTACAAACATGGCCCTGTGGTAAAGTACTTTCTTAGCATGTGGCTTCAGACCTGGGCTCAATTCCCAGTACCACCAAAAAGAACAAAACAAAACAACTACTTTTTACTAGGAAGACCCTTTTCCCTTCCTCAATAAAAGAGAGGTCAGGAGTGTGCCTTGTATCATCAATTCCAGCACTTTCTTATCAGACACTGGGGGGATTGCAAGTTCCAGGTCAGGCAGGGTCACATAGTAAGACCCTATCTAAAATACATAACAGCCAGGAAATCTTAAAATGAAAAATGGTCTTTGTTTAGTAATAGTGCAAGTTAGTTTGAGTCATGAAAAATTTAAACAAAAATCAGTCTATAAGAAAATGTTGATGAGGGTCTGAAGAGGTGGCTCAGCATCTAAGAACACTGCTTACTCTTCCAGAGGTGCTGAGTTCAGTTCCCAGTAACCACATACTGGCTCACAACTGTCTATAGTGTGATCCCATGTCCTCGTCTGACATAAAGTTGGACGTGCAGGTAGAGTACTCATATAAATAAAAATAAGTTTTTAAAGAAAAAAAGGAAGGAAGGAAGGAAGGAAGGAAAAGAAATGAAGGAAGAAAAAGTTGATGAAGCCTGGTGGTGGTAGTGGTGGGAGCACATGCCTTTAATCCCAGCACTCAGGAGCCAGAGGCAGGAAGAGCTCTATGCGTTAGAGGCCAGCCTGGGCTACAGAGTGAGCTCCAAGACAGCCAAGCCTACACAAAGAAACCCTGTCCCATAAAACCAAAAGAGTTGATGATCTAAATATTTGTGCAGTAGGACATACCTATAATCCCAGATTTGGAAAGCAGGAGAATCCATTGTTCTGGGCTATGTAAACTCATGAATCAAAAAAAAAAAGAAGAAGAAAAGAAAAGAAAAACTATATGTATGTAGGACTGGAGGGTTTTTTCTGTGATTAAGAAAACTGTTTGCTCTTGCAGAGGACCTGAATTCAATTTCTGGCACTCACACAGAAACTCAAACCATCTGTAACTCCAGTTCTTCTCATCTAGGAGAACACAACACACATGCTTACATGCAGTGAAGATGTTTATATGCATAAATATACATGTACATAATAATTGACGAGAGGCTGAAGAGGTAGCTCAGCAGTTAAGAGCACTTGTTCTTCCAAAGGGCCTGTGTTCATTGCCAGCACCTGCTTGGTCAATCACAACCCTCAGTAACTCCAGTCCCCTGGATCTGATGCCCTCTTCTGGCCTACCTGAACATTGTGTGCTCATGATGTACAAAGTTTACAAAACACCTAGACACATAATTTATTTTAAAAATAATTGAGCAAGACATGGTGGTGCATGCCAGTAATCCCAGCACTCTGGAAGCTGAGAGGAGAATCTTGAGTTCAAGGTTAGCCTGAGCTACATAACAAGTCCAAGGTTACCCTGGTATGTATAGCAAAAACCTTTCTAAATTTTAGAAAATAGATATTAAGAGGGATTACAGCATAAACAATAAAATATCAAAATGGAAAAGTCAAAATAACCAGAAAAAAATCAAATATTAACTCTCACAAAATGATTTATTAACAAATTATTTTACAGATGAATGCTTTCAAATAATTAAAGGTCAGATGGTTTTTAAACATGAGAGTTGTCATAGAACATAAACACAATTATCAAGAGGCTACTATATGCGTGTACAACAACTTATAGGCATCATAATAAAATCAAACCAATCACCGACAGACATAATATACAAAGCTCAATAATTGCTATCAAAATGTATTTGGCAAATAGGCAATTATTATTTAAGATAAGGTCTTGCTCAGATTAGGTGAGTCTCTAGCCAGAATCTTTGGGCCTTCCTTAGTCCTCTAAATGCTGGAATTAGATGCATGCATGGCAACAACTGGCTCAGCAAATGCTTTACGCATGACCATATGCCTGGTACTGTAATAGATGTCTGAACTAATATAGCACAACACCTGCCCCATGGACTCCATTTCAAGTGGGACAATGGCTACAGGAACAAGTATTTCCCATTACAAGATTATTAAGTTAGCTACAAAGTAGTAGATTTCATAATGGCATTTTTTTTTCTTTTTTTTTCTTTTCTTTTATTTTTTTTAATTAAAATTTCCAACTGCTCCCCGTTTCCCATTTCCCTCCCATCCTCCCACACATTGCCCCCTCCCCCCACTCCCCTCCCCCATCCCCACTCCTCTTCTCCTCCCCCCAGTCCATTCCCCCTCCCTCTCGATACTGAAGAGCAGTCCAAATTCCCTGCCCTACAGGAAGACCAAGGTCCTCCCACTTCCATCCAGGCCCAGGAAGGTGAACATCCAAACAGGCTAAGCTCCCACAAAGCCAGTTCATGTATTAGGATCGAAACCTAGTGCCATTGTCCTTGGCTTCTCATCAGCCTTCATTGTCCGCCATGTTCAGAGAGTCCAGTTTCAACCCATGCTTATTCAGTCCCAGTCCAGCTGGCCTTGAAGAGCTCCCAATAGATCAGTTCCACTGTCACAGTGGGTGTGTGCACGCCTCGTGGTCCTGATTTCCTTGCTCATGTTCTCCCTCCTTCTGCTCCTCATTTGGACCTTAAGAGCTCAGACCGTTGCTCCAATTTGGGTCTCTGTCTCTCTCTCGATCTATCGCCAGTTGAAAGTTCCTGTGCCATTCTCCTTGGCCTCTCGTCAGCTCTCATTGTCCGCCACATTCCGAGAGTCCGGTTTTATCCCATGTTTTTTCAGTAGCAGTCCAGCTGACCTTGGTGAGCTCCCAATAGATCGGCCCCACTGTCTCAGTGGTTGGGTGCACCCCTCATGGTCCTGACTTCCTTGTTCATGTTCTCTCTCCTTCTGCTCCTCATTATAACCTTGGGAGCTCAGTCCGGTGCTCCAGTGTGGGTCTCTGGCTCTATCTCCATCCATCGCTAGATGAAGGTTCTATGGCGATATGCAAGATATTCATCAGTATGATAATAGGATAGGTTCATTTCAGGTTCCCTATCCTCAGGTGCCCCAATGAACTAACTGGGGACATTGCCCTGGGCATCTGGTAGCCATTCCAAGTTCAAGTCTCTTGCCACCCCTTAGGTGGCTCCCTTACCTAAGGTATGAGTTTCCCTGCTCCCCTATCCAAACTTCCTTTATCCCCAATCACCCCGATTCCCCCAGTTCCCCTCATCCTCTCCTTCACAGTTTTCTTTCCCCATCACCCCTCATCCCCATCCCACCCCACCCCCAAGATTCCAATTTTTTGCCCATCAGTCATGTCTCTTTCCCATAGCTGGGAGGATATCTATATGTTTTTCCTTGGGTTTACCCTCTTGTTTAGCTTCTTTAGGATCACAAATTATAGACTCAGTGGCCCCTATCCATGGCTAGAAACCAATTATGAGTGAGTACATCCCATGTTCTTCTTTTTGGGTCTGGGTTACCTCACTAAGGATCGTATTTTCTATTTCCATCCATTTGCATGCAAAATTCGAGAAGTCATTGTTTTTTACTGCAGAGTAGTACTCTAATGTGTATATATTCCACACTTTCTTCATCCATTCTTCCATTGAAGGGCATCTAGGTTGCTTCCAGGTTCTGGCTATTACAAATAATGCTGCTATGAACATAGTTGGACAAATGCTTTTGTCATATGATAGGGCATCTCTTGGGTATATTCCCAAGAGTGGTATTGCTGGGTCCAGGGGTAGGTTGATCCCAATTTTTCTGAGAAACCGCCACACTGATTTCCAAAGTGGTTGCACAAGTCTGCAGTCCCACCAGCAATGGATGAGGGTACCCCTTTCTCCACAACCTCTCCAGCAAAGGCTATCCTGGGTGTTTTTGATTTTAGCCATTCTCACAGGTGTAAGATGATATCTCAAAATTGTTTTGATTTGCATTTCTCTGATCGCTAAGGAGGTTGAGCATGACCTTAAGTATCTTTTGGCCATTTTAACTTCTTCTGTTGAGAATTCTCTGTTCAGTTCAGTGCCCCATTTTTTAATTGGGTTAATTATCCTTTTAAAGTCTAGTTTCTTGAGTTCTTTATATATTTTGGAGATCAGACCTTTGTCTGTTGCGGGGTTGGTGAAGATCTCCCAGTCAGTAGGCTGCCTTTTTGTCTTAATGACAGTGTCCTTTGCTTTACAGAAGCTTCTCAGTTTCAGGAGGTCCCATTTATTCAATGTTGCCCTTAATGTCTGTGCTGCTGGGGTTATACATAGGAAGCGATCTCCAGTGCCCATATGTTGTAGGGTACTTCCCATTTTCTCTTCTATCAGGTTCAGTGTGTTCAGATTGATATTGAGGTCTTTGATCCATTTGGACTTGAGTTTTGTGCATGGTGATAGATATGGGTCTATTTTCATTCTTCTACAGGTTAACATCCAATTGTGCCAGCACCATTTGTTGAAGATGCTTTCTTTCTTCCATTGTATACTTTTAGCTCCTTTATCGAAAATCAGTTGTTCATAGGTTTGTGGGTTAAAATCCGGGTCTTCTATACGATTCCATTGGTCGACTTCTCTGTTTTTATGCCAGTACCACGCTGTTTTCATTACTGTAGCTCTGTAATAGAGTTTGAAGTCAGGGATGGTAATGCCTCCAGAAGTTCCTTTATTGTATAAGATTGTTTTGGCTATCCTGGGTTTTTTGTTTCTCCAAAAAGTTGATTATTTTCCTTTCAAGATCTGTGAAGAATTTTGATGGGATTTTAATGGGGATTGCATTGAATCTATAAATTGCCCTTGGTAGAATTGCCATTTTTACTATGTTGATTCTCCCAATCCAAGAGCAAGGGAGATCCTTCCATTTTCTGGTATCCTTTTCAATTTCTTTCTTCAATGCCTTAAAGTTTTTGTCAAATAGATCTTTCACTTCCTTGGTTAGAGTTACCCCAAGATATTTTATGCTGTTTGTGGCTATCGTGAAAGGTGATGATTCTCTTATTTCTCTCTCTGCTTCCAGATCCTTTGTGTATAAGAGGGCGACTGATTTTTTGGAGTTGATCTTGTATCCTGCCACGTTACTAAAGGCGTTTATCAGCTGTAGGAGTTCTTTGGAGGAGTTTTTGGGGTCGCTCATGTACACTATCATATCATCTGCAAATAATGCAAGTTTAACTTCTTCCTTTCCAATTTGAATCCCCTTTATCCCTTTATGTTGTCTTATTGCTATTGCTAAAACTTCGAGAACTATATTGAAGAGGTATGGAGAGAGTGGACAGCCTTGGCGTGTTTCTGATTTTAGTGGGATGGCTTTAAGTTTCTCTCCATTTAGTTTGATATTAGCTGTCGGCTTGCTGTATATAGCTTTAATTATATTTAGGTATGACCCTTGTATCCCTAATCTCTCCAAGACTTTTATCATAAAGGGATGTTGAATTTTGTCAAATGCTTTTTCAGCATCTAATGAAACGATCATATGGTTTTTTTCTTTCAGTTTATTTATATGATGTATTACATTGATAGATTTGCGTATGTTAAACCAGCCCTGCATCTCTGGTATGAAGCCTACTTGATCATAATGGATAATTTTTCTAATGTGTTCT
The DNA here is from genome assembly GCF_950005125.1 of Chionomys nivalis. Classification (NCBI taxonomy): domain Eukaryota; kingdom Metazoa; phylum Chordata; class Mammalia; order Rodentia; family Cricetidae; genus Chionomys; species Chionomys nivalis. The sequence goes on along the minus strand of NW_026646879.1, from coordinate 156,905 downwards.
TGGATTCGGTTTGCCAGAATTTTGTTGAGGATTTTTGCGTCGATGTTCATGAGTGAGATTGGCCTGTAATTCTCTTTCTTGGTTGGGTCTTTGTGTGGTTTTGGTATCAGAGTTACTGTAGCTTCATAAAAGGAATTTGGCAATGACTCTTCTGTTTCTATATTGTGAAATACATTAAGGAGAATAGGTATTAGGTCTTCTTGGAAGTTCTGGTAGAATTCCGCATTGAAACCATCTGGTCCTGGACTTTTTTTGGAAGGGAGGTTTTTGATAACCGCTTCTAATTCTTCACGACTAACAGGTCTATTTAGGTTGTTCACCTGGTCCTGGTTTAACTTTGGTAAATGGTATTTATCTAAAAAAGCGTCCATTTCTTTTGCATTTTCCAGTTTTGTGGCATACAGGCTTTTGTAGTAAGATCTAATGAGTCTCTGAATTTCCTCTGTGTCTGTGGTTATGTCTCCCTTTTCATTTCTGATCTTATTAATTTGCAAATTCTCTCTCTGCCGTTTGATTAGTTTGGATAGGGGTTTATCAATCTTGTTGATTTTCTCCAGGAACCAGCTTTTTGATTCATTGATTCTTTCAATTGTTTTCTGTGTTTCTATTTTGTTGATTTCAGCCCTCAGTTTGATTATTTCCAGTCTTCTACCCCTTCTAGGTGAGTCTGCTTCTTTTTTTTCTAGAGCTTTCAGGTGGGCTGTTAAGTCTCCAATGTGTGCTTTCTCTGTTTTCTTTAAGTGGGCAGTTAGTGCTATGAACTTTCCTCTCGGAACTGCTTTCATAGTGTCCCATAGGTTTGAGTATGTTGTTTCTTTATTTTCATTGTCTTCAAGGAAGAGTTTAATTTCTTTCTTTATTTCTTCCTTAATCCAGGTATGGTTCAGTAGTTGACTATTCAGTTTCCATGAGTTTGTAGGCTTTCTGGGGGTAGCATTGTTGCTGAATTCTAGCTTTAATCCATGGTGATCTGATAAGATACAGGTGGTTATGAATATTTTTTTGTAACTGTGGATGTTTGCTTTGTTACTGAGTATGTGGTCGATTTTTGAGAAGGTTCCATGATCTGCAGAGAAGAAGGTATATTCTTTCCTATTTGGGTGGAATATTCTATAGATGTCTGTTAAGTCCATTTGATTCATTACCTCCATTAATTCTCTTATTTCTCTGTTAGGTTTCTGTCTACTTGACCTGTCCATTGGTGAGAGAGGAGTATTAAAGTCTCCTACTATTAATGTGTGCGGTTTGATGGCTGCCTTGAGTTTTAACAATGTTTCTTTTACGTACGTGGGTGCTTTTATATTAGGGGCATAGATATTCAGGATTGAGACTTCATCCTGATGAATTGTTCCTGTTATGAGTAGAAAATGTCCCTCTCCATCTCTCCTGAATGATTTAAGTTTGAAGTCAACTTTGTTAGAAATTAGTATGGCCACCCCTGCTTGTTTCTTAGGTCCATTTACTTGATAAGCCTTATCCCAACCCTTTACTCTGAGTAGGTGCCTGTCTTTGTGGTTGAGGTGTGTTTCTTGTAAACAGCAGAATGTTGGATCCTGTTTTCGTATCCAATCTCTTAGTCTGTGCCTTTTTATAGGAGAGTTGAGTCCATTGACATTAAGTGATATTAATGACCAGTGGTTGTTAACTCCGGTCATTTTTTAAGTTGTAAATTTTGTGTGTTCCCCTTCTTTGTGTTGCGCTGGTGAAGGGTCTCTAGTTGTCTGAGATATTGTGGTCATTGTTGGACTCCTTGGTTAGTGATTTTCCTTCTATTACTTTCTGTAAGGCTGGATTTGTGGCTACGTATTGTTTAAATTTGTTTTTATCCTGGAAAATTTTGTTTTCTCCATTTATAGTGAACGAAACCTTGGCTGGGTATAGTAGTCTGGGCTTGCATCCATGGTCTCTTAGTTTCTGCAGTACATCTATCCAGGACCTTCTGGCTTTCATGGTTTCCATAGAGAAGTCAGGTGTAAGTCTGATAGGTTTACCTTTATAAGTAACTTGGCCTTTTTCCTTCGCTGCTCTTAGTATTCTTTCTTTATTCTGTATGCTTTGTGTTTTGATTATTATATGGCGAGAGGATGTTTTTTTTTTGATCCAGCCTATTCGGTGTTCTGTATGCTTCTTGAACCTTCATAGGTATATCTTTCTTTAGGTTGGGAAAGTTTTCTTCTATAATTTTATTAAATATATTTTCTGGACCGTTGAGCTGCACTTCTTCTCCTTCTTCTATTCCTATTATTCTTAGGTTTGGTCTTTTTATTTTGTCCCATATTTCCTGAATGTTTTGTGATGAGAATTTGTTGGCCTTGCTGTTTTCTTTGATCAGCGTGTTTATTTTCTCTATGGTATCTTCAGAATCTGAGATTCTTTCTTCTATCTCTTGTATTCTGTTGGTTATGCTTGCTTCTGTAGTCTCTATTCGTTTACCTAGATTTTCCCTGTCCAGCTGGCCTTCTGTTTGTGTTTTCTTCTTTGCCTCCATTTCAGTTTTTAAGTCTTGAACTGTTTCCATTATCTGTTTGATTGTTTTTCCTTGGTTTCCTAGGGTATCATTCACTGATTTACTCAATTCTTCAAACTTTCTGTTATACTTCTCATCCATTTCTATAAGGGCATTTTTTACATGTTGTTTAAGGGCGTCAATCACTTTCATAAAGTCAATTTTATCTACTTCTTCATGATTAAGGTGTTCATGTCCACCTGTTGGGATGTCGCTGGGTTCTGGTGGTTTCATATAGTTTTTCAGATTGTTAGGTGAATTCTTGCATTGGCGCCTGCCCATCTCTTTGTCCGAATGCTCCCCTCTGGATCTTCTTTTACCGGATCAGGTCTCCTTGCCTACTGATGTACCTTCCCAGTGATGGCTCTCTGCAGTGCTAGCTCTCCTGGTGTTCTAGTGATGTCTCTCCTTGCTTGTTGCAGGCAGGCCAGTGAAACAAAGGAAGTCTCGCCTGCCTACTTGCCCTGAGGATATGCACCCAGCGCCAGACAGACTGAGCTGGATGGTGTTATGTGCCCAAAGAGGAAAGGGGACAGAAGGAAGAAGGGTTCTGGATGCAAGCTGGGTGGGACAAGAAGAGAGAGGCATTATGGGGGGGTAGAGCCCCTGCAGGGAGCCCGGGGAGTATAGGGAGGGGGATGAGGAACTTCAGAGTTCCCTGTCCAGGGCTGCTTCCGCCGCCGCTGGTCACAAACTCCCCACACTGCTGTCTCTCCTGGTGCCGAGATCAGATCTCCGTGCAGGTTGGGTAGTTCGTAAACAAAGCGCCTACCTTGGTTGGTGCAGGCGGGCCAGTGAAACAAAGGAGGTCTCGCCTGCCTACTTGCCCTGAGGATTTGCCCCCAGCGCCAGACAGACTGAGCTGGATGGTGATATGTGCCCAAAGAGGAAAGGGGACAGAGGGAAGAAGGGTTCTGGATGCAAGCTGTGTGGGGCAAGAAGAGAGAGGCAGTATGGGGGGGGGGTAGAGCCCGTGCAGGGAGCCCGGGGAGTATAGGGAGGGGGATGAGGAACTTCAGAGTTCCCTGTCCAGGGCTGCTTCCGCCGCTGCTGGTCACAAACTCACCTCACTGCTGTCTCTCCTGGTGCCGAGATCAGATCTCCGTGCAGGTTGGGTAGTTCGTAAACAAAGCGCCTACCTTGGTTGGTGTAGGCGGGCCAGTGAGACAAAGGAGGTCTCGCCTGCCTACTTACCCTGAGGATTTGCCCCCAGCGCCAGACAGACTGAGCTGGATGCCCTTATGTGCCCAAAGAGGAAAGGGGACAGAAGGAAGAAGGGTTCTGGATGCAAGCTGGATGGGACAAGCTCATAATGGCATTTTTACACATGTTTTCTTCTTCCACACCCTGCCCTCTGGCCTTTGCCTTGCCCTCCCCTCTGTCCCATTCTTGCTGTTTTTCCATTGCCCACAACAACCTAATTTCTGCTCTCCCAGTACAATATTGCATTATCTTCTGTCAGTGTTCCTGTACCCTAATCCTTCAGGTCTCTTTTTCCCTCTCAGAGTTCTCTAGTTTCATGAGTCATCCACACATGGACACCGACCCACTCACACATAGAAACTTCAATCAAGGCTACACACATGAGAGAAAACATAGTGCTTATCTGAACGCAGTTTATTTCAGCTAACATTCTGAATTGAAATTTCACCCATTTTCCTACAAATGTCGTTTTTTTTACTTTTAAATCTGTGTGTGTGTGTGTGTGTGTGACCACAGAGATGAGAGATGTCAGACCCTCCTGGGGCTTGTGTTACAGGTGGTTGTGAACTGCCTGGTTTGAGTGTTGGGAATCAAATGCTGGTCCTCTGGAAGAACAAGAAGTGCTCTTTATCACTGAGGCATATAGGCAGATCATGTGATAGTTTTGGTTGTCGTCCTCAAAGATTTGTTTATCTTTTATTTTTATGTGTGGGAATATTTTTCCTGCAATATATGTGTACATCCGTGGTGACTGTGGAGGCCGGAAAGGGATTCCCTGGAACTGGAGTTATAGATGGTTCTGAGCCACCAAGTGGGTGCTGGGAACCAAACCCAGTTCCTCTGTAAGAGCAGCCAGTGCTTTTCCCTGAGACATCTGTCCCACCACTTTCTCATTTTTGACAAACCTACTTACTGATTTCCTCAGTAGCTGCAATTTATGCTCACTAGCAGTGAGTAAAGTTTCCTCTTTCCTCAAATTCCTGCCAGCATCTGTTGTTCTGTTTTCTTGATGAAAGTCATTCTGAGCTAGTAAGGTGACAGTATAAATCATTTTAATTTCACCTTTCCCTGATGGCTTAGGATGTTGAACCCATCATCAAATATTATTTGCCATTTCTATTTCTTCCTTTGAGGACTGTCTGCTCACCTCATTACCTCATGTATGGATTGGATTTGGTTTAATCTTGGCTGTTTTTACATAATAGAACCCTATGCGATACAGAGTTGGCAATGATTTCTCAAATCTGTAAGCTGTCTCTTCAGTTGTGAGGTTCCTTCCATTGTTAGGCAGGTTTTTAGTTTGCTATAATCCATGTGTCAGTCCTTGGGTTGTGTTCTCTGCTGTCACAGTCCATTCAGAAGTTCCTACCTCTGCATAGGATGATTGTTGACACGGGACATAGTTGATGTGTCTTCCCTGCAGTTTCAGCATGTCCTGTCTTCACATGAAGTCTGTGATCTATTTTCAATGTTTCATGTAGTTTGAGACTCGACCTGATTTCATTCTTCTACAGGTACATACCCAGTTTTCTCAGCACCATCTGTAAAAGGATATTTCCTAATGACATCTGGGTTTAAGGGAAAAAATGAAGTACCTTCTAGGGCTGGGTTGATGAATCCATGATTAAGAGCACTTGCCGCTCTTGCAGAGGACAAAGGTTCAGTTAACAGCACCCATATGGCAGCTCACAATCCCTTATATCTCTAATTCTAAGGTATCTGATGTCATCTTCTGGAGAGTAGTTGACTGTTCAGTTTTCATGAGTTTGTAGGCATTCTGGGGGTAGAATTGTTGTTGAATTCTAGCATTATTCCATGGTAATCCAATAGTACACAGCTGGTTACTACATTTTCTTTTGTATCTGTGAATGTTTGCTTTGTTACTGATTATGTGATCAATTTTTGAGAAGGTTCCATGAGATGCTGAGAAGAAGGTATTTTCTTTTCTGTTGGGTGGAATGTTCTATAGATGTCTATTAATTTCATTTGTTTCACTACATCTGTGATATCTCTTATTGCTCCATTAAGTTTCTGTCTGTTTAGCCTGTCCATTGGTGAGAGAGGAGTGTTGAAACCTACTATTAGAGTGTGTGTTTCCCTTCTTTGAGTTGTGGTGGTGGAGAGTTGTCAGATGTCTGTGTTATTATGGGTGTTCTTAGCTTCCTTGGTTTGTGCTTTGCCTTCTAGTAGTTTCTGTAAGGCTGGGTTTGTGGCTACCTATTATTTAAATCTGTTTTTGTCCTGGAATATCTTTTTTCTCCATTGATGGTGAATGCAAGCTTTGCTGCGAATAGTACTCTGGGATTGCCTTCATGGTCTCTTAGTGTTGGCAGCACATCTATCTAAGACATTCTGGCTTTCATGGTTTCCACTGAGAAGTCAGGTGTAATTCAAGTGCCTGCGGACTCCTGATCTTTGATGAAGAAACCAGAAATACATGGGAGACCATTCTCTCCCTTATAAGAGATCATGTCAGCACACAGAAGCCACCCTATTGCTGACACACCCCCACATCCCAAAAAATATTTAATGGTAAGGAATTCCCACACAGACCTCAACCTAAAACCAGATATCTTGAACCTAACAGAAGAAAAAGAAGGGAAGATCCCTGAAATCAATGACATAGGAAAAGACTTTCTGAGCAGAACACTATTAACACAGACACTAATTTCAACAATTAATAAATGGGATCTCATGAAACTGAAAAGCTTCTGCATGACAAACGATCCCATCATTCAGACAAAGTGGCAGCTTACAGAATGGTAAAATATTTTTTTATCAACTACACACCCAATAGAGGGCTAATATCCAAAATTCTACAAAAAAACTCAAACAAAATGTATAAAGAACTCAAAAGGCTAGATATCAAGAAAACAAATGACTCAATTAAAACTGGGAATTTTTAAACAGAGAATTCTCAATAGGGAATCTTAAGTGGCTGAGAAAGACTTAAATGTTCAACATTCTCAGTCATTAGTGAAATGCAAACCAAGTCTGCTTTGAGAGTCCATTTTACACCTGTCAGAATCCTTAGGATCAATAATACGATTGACAGTTCCTGCTGGCAAGGACATAGAATAAGGGGTACACTCATCCACTGCTGGTAGGAGTGCAGACTCATACAGTCACTATGGAAATGAGTGTGGATTTACCTTAGAGAGATGGGAACTGATCTACCTTGTGATCCAGCTCTATCACTCTTGGGCATTTACCCAAAGGAAACTTCATCCTACCACAGAGACGCTTACTCAACCATGTCCATTGCTGCTCTATTAATAATGCCCAGAAATTGGATAACATATTCAAGACATGAATATGAATGGATAATAAAAATTGGAACCTTTATACAAATGAATATTACTCAGCCATTAAAAAGAATTAAATTCACAGTAAATGGGTAGAACTAGGGGGAGAAATCACCCTGAGTGAGGTACCCAGACACAGAAAGCCAAATGTGGCATGTATTAGCTTACATGTGGATATACAGAATCACAGAGATTAAGCATAGAGTAACAGACTAAGGAGGAGAGAAGCATCTCATCAGGAAAGAAGAAATAGAATAGAAAGGTACAGGCTGGTGAGGGGAGGTGCAAGGAGAGAAATAGAGGGACGAGGGAGTGTATACAGGGAGAAACAGCTAAAACTAAGGCCACGGAAGTAGTGTGCAGTGGCATGGGTATTGATACAGTCGATGCTTCCTGAAATAAATGCATATGTAAAGGCAATCTAACAGAGAAATCAAATAACAGGGTGATGAGACTGTGTCTGAGAGCTTTCTCCTTCTGTCTTGCATTCCATTCTTTAGGTTGGGATTAAAGATGTGCACCACTGGGATTAAAGGCGTGCACCGCCAGGTTTCTATGGCAAACTAGTGTGGCTACTGAGATTAAAGGTGTGTGCTACCACTTACTCTCTGATCTTCAGCTAAACTTTCTTTATTAAAATACAAATGAAATCTCACTACACGTAAGTATCACGAAACATTGTAAAGGAGGGGACACATAGATTTTAAGAGCCAGAGCATCATGGAGTTTGCTGTGACATTGTATCTCCTAGGAATGTCAGAATCTACACCAATAAAATCTTATTAACATGGCTGCTTAAGTATGAGCTGAATAAGGACAAGAGGCAATCTATAAGGGACAAGGGGCCAACCAGCCCTACACAAAGAACTATAGGGAACTCACAAATGCCGGGAGTGGAGAAACAGTTTTAGTCCTACTGTGGGAAGAGTACACGAAATGCTTATCCAATACCAAATGGTGAGCCCTGAATCATACATACAAATAACATTATACTAAATTAAAGTATGCGTGTGTTATAGTTTCTTAGGTACTTAACAGTATGAATCCTTGTGATTTTTTTCACATATCCATACTATTATTTTGCTCTCCTTTCTCCCTGTGTATTTATCTCCCTTCAACCTAATTATAACCCTGACAGCATACAGACAAGTAACATACAGATCGGGCAGGTTACATACACATACGCATGTAACAAAATTAATGAAAAATCCATGAATTTGAAAGGGAACAAGGAGGCATATAAGAGCGTGTTTGAAGAAAAAAAGTAAAAGGAGAAATGATGTTTCATTGTTACAAAATATTTGTATAACTATGTAAAGACGTGTTGCATTTGTTGAATAATAAGTAAAAATGTGTTGCTGTTTTACCTTGTCTGCCTAAGGCACCTGATTAGTCTAACAAAAAGCTAAATGGCCAATAGCAAGAAAGAGGTATAGGCAGGACTTGCAGGCAGGGAAACTGAGTAGCAGGAGGAATTTAGGCTTAGAAAGGAAGAAAGAAAAAGAGATACCAGGGAGAAACCAGTGGCCAATCAGACACACATGGAGGAAGCAGGAAACCAAGACATACAGAATAAAAGAAAGGTAAAAAGCCCCAAGGAAAAATGTAGATGAATAGAAACAGGTTAAATTAAGTTCAAAAAGCTAGCAGGACGAGCCTAAGCTAAGACTAAGCACTTATAATTAATAAGAAGCATTCATAATAAATTATTTGGGAGTTTCTTGGTGGCCCAAAGGAAAATTCCAACTACACATAATACAATAAATAAAATAAAGAAGTAGTTGTTTTTAAAGAATTAACATAAAAGGTAAAAAAGGGACACAGCCAAGACTGTTAAATAGACAAGCTTGTCTCAGAAAAAAAAAAAAAGAAGGAGATGTAACATATCCCTATTACCTGCTCTGAAGAATTTTTCACAGATACTACCACGGCATAACCACATGGGAATAAGGTGGCCTGCATTAATTAAAAGAGTTTCTAATAGTAAAGTATATTACAGTTGTTTATGACTTAAAATGTCATTATAAAATATCTAGCAAATTAAATTCAACTTGATTACATTGTCATTTCTTCCCACTACAATCCTTAGGATGAATTTTAATTTATTAACGCCATGTATCACTAAGCTAAAATCCTGATACAATTATCTCACTTGATCCTGAGTGGCATTCAGAAGTAGACATAGAAAGCAAGCTTGTCAGGTTTTTGTGTGTCTATGACTACCAGCCTGATGACTGTAGACTTCAACTTTTTAAAATTTGTACAAAAAAAATGTTTCAATGAGTTCTTTGATGAGGAATGATTTTAGAAGGACTAGTATGTGAAAACTTGCTTTATTTAAGCACCCGTAGAACATTAATCCTTTCTCACTTCAGTCTTCTATAAAAAGAATCCAGGAGTAGTTAATGCATAAGCAATAGCTATTACAATAGTCTTGCTAATTGACCTTGTAATGACAAAATATGGGAGATCTTGGTCAAACAGAGATAATACTTCCAATTCAAATGTCTTAGCTAAAGTGATTTTGTATTTCTTCTGTAGACTCTTCTCAAACTCACAGAGATCCCCCTGCCTCTGCCTCTTGAGTACTGGGAGTAAAGGAATGTACCACCACTGACCAGCAAATTTTGTACTTCTTAAGGCATCTTGAAACTAAGATGAGTGTTGAAATGAATTTTGAGAACTTAGGTCCTGATAAAACTGTACAAGAATACTTTTGATTTGCCTTTATTTTTTTAAAAAAGATCTTTATTATTTTTATTTTAGGTATAAAGTGTTTTGCCTACATGTATGTCTGTATACCACACGTGTGTCTGGTGCCCACCAAGGCCAGAAGAGGGCATCAGACCTCCTGAAATTAGAGTTATAGTTATGGGTCCTGGGGATTTAACCCATTTCTTTGGAAGAGCAGGCAGTGCTCTTACCCATGGAGCCATTTCACCAGGCCCAGGGATATTTTACAAAACAAAACAACAATAAAAGATACTATGGAAAACAACTGGGCACTGCTGCAAAAGTACTTGATTGTCTCAAATACAGATGAGGAGACACACTGATGGCTAGGAAAGACTGAAACTCAAAAGGGCTGCTAGGGACAAAACTACAATTCTAGCCAGAGGCACAACAGCTGCAAGATTTAGAAATCTAAGCTTTTGCCCTAGGACTTCCCACCACTGTCTGGGAACTGGCATAGCCTTCTTGCTTAAGAGTACTCGCAAGAGGCTTTCTGACGTCACGCAGGTGGAGACTTTAAAATCCAAATGGCTCCTGGTTGGCATTGGTGGGTGTCTTCCTAAGCAGTTGTGCATTTTACTGGAAGTGGGCGCTGGGGGTCAAGAACCAGAGAGAAAGGTAACTGCTGGTATGGGGTTAACTCTGTTCCTGCTAAGAAACTCTGTGGCATCAGAGACCTGGGGCGGCATCTGCCAGGTTCTGGGTTCAGGGATCAGTAAGTTTGTGTGGGCAGCGCCTGGAGAGGGAAAAGAGGATGCTGATTGCTGACCAAGGTGTTCCGCAGGGAGGGGGAGAAGGGGAGGACTGCCTGGGAGGGACAGGTTAAAACACTGCGTTCCTGTGGTAATGCAGCATCTGAAAAGCCATGTAAGAAGAAAAAGTCTGGGAAACTGAAGGCTTGAGAATAAGACCTAAGTGGAATGTAAGCAGTCGAACAAGGAGTGATGTGACTCAGTGCACAGCCTATTGTGCTAAAGTCCCCAGCTCAAACAAACAATAAAGTGGGTGTTATTATTTGGTGTTAGTATTTGGGAATCTGCATTGGCCTGCCTGTCCTTAGGGTCCTGACAGGAAACCTCCTCACCTGTAGCCACTAAGAGCACTTCACCTGTAGCCACTTCTGGGCACATTTGCTATGGTTCCTTGTAACAGGTGGACCTACCCCTAACCTCCCCCTTCTCCTGTGTCTACCTCCCTCTCTCTCCCGCACTCTTTACCCCATGGGACTAGTCTGCTCCCCTCTCTGCCTTCTCTGTCCCTTCTCTCTCATCTTCCAATAAGCCTCCTGTATAAGCCTTATCGCATAGCGTGACTTCTCTTCACTACATATATATATATATATATATAATTTTATCAACAGTGAGTTCTGTCTTATCCTAGAAAGAAGCCAGGGCAGGACCAGAAAAAGCTGAGTGGCTAGCGTCTAGTGCTGCAGAGACGAAGACAGGGTCTGACATAGGTATGCTTATGATACTAAAATATTTTGAGAATGGAAGCAGCCTCTACATTATGTTATGGAACGGATTGCTTGTCTTTACTGAAAGGGAGATTAGAACCAGAAAGACAATAGTGGGTATTAAACTATGGGGTTAAACATAAAGCAAGAAAAGTAGATATTAGGAAAAGAGAATGAATCCTGATTTTGAAGCCAAAGGAAACATTTTGAGGAGAGTTAAGGAGCCTGAGATTTCTTGTCAAGCAGTCTGTGAGTTACCATTGAAATAGACATAAGAGATACCAGTGATGTATTCGGGATAACACATTGAAATTTTGCGATCATGGATTGCCGTGTGATGCAGGAATCATATATGTTCATTTTTGCATTGTCTTGCTCGAGTGTATTGAATACCTGAAGTTGCATAGGTGTTATCTTTAGTGAGGACTTAAGTATACATGACAAACAAATACAGCACACAGGGAAAATACTATCATAAAGGAATAAACTTAGTTACTCTTCTACTTCAGAATAAAAGTGACAATTATTGCTTAATGATCCACTTGCATCTGGAACATTTTTCTGATATTGAAATCATGAATTAGGTTCTGAGCATGAAGCGCAGTTCCATTTCCACCGGTGGTGCTGGCTGCCTCTCCACACAGGAATTAAGATCTCAGGACCTCGACGAACCAGACCTTTATACCCGTCAAGCGTAAGTGCCTCCAACTATGGATCTCAGCTGCATGCTGCCATGTTCTGTACCTAGTTCTCAGAAACTGTAGAATCAGATGGTGAAAGTGGGTCTTCTCTAGTTCCACACTTGAGTCGCTCACTCTCCAAAGGTTAGTAATTCCTTCAGAGAGCTTTGGTTTTACTGTCTAAGTCTGGCAGTATTAATTATATTAGCAATTAAACTAAGAAAATGCCAATATAAACTCAATTTAAAATAACAATCTTATTATAAGGTTTCAAAACTAAAATGGTTTTATTTATTTATTTGCTTCTTTGTTTGTTTTGGTTTGTTTTGGAGACAAGATTTCTCGATGCAGCCCTAGTTTTCCTGGCATTCACTCTGTAGACCAGGTTAGCATCGAACTTTGGGATATACCTTTCTCTGCTTCCAAAGTGCTCAGATAAAAGGTGCGTGCCACCACCACCTACAATGCTTTTAATTTAAAAAAAAATCTGGGTAAGCAAGATGACTCAGCAGGTAAAGGCACTTATCAACAAACCCAAACACCTGCTTTCAATCCCCAGACCCACATGGTAGAAGAGAACCTGCTGCATCAGCAGCTAGTGACCACCAGCTGCTTGCTCTCTTTCTGTCTCTCTCTCTCTCTCTCTCTCTCACACACACACACACACACACACACAATAATAAATGTAATAAAGTTAAAATATTTCCAATGCAAAACAATTTCATTGGGCAGCAAAACATGGTCTCCCCTTTTAACGTCAGATCCCTTTAATATCTGACTAATGAAAGACAGTTAGAATCTATTCTGCTGCTGCATTCAGACTGTCCTAGCAGCCAGTCTCTAGGTAGCAATGTATGCATGAAAGGATGAGCATGAGAAGAACAAACAACATCTTAGTTTTGATGTAGTGATACCTAGATATACATACCTTGGAGAACATGTCTAGTCTAGATCAGCAGTTGTCTGGATTGTAGGTGGGGAAGTTTGATACAGATTGACAGGAAACAGTCTGTTATTTGTATGACCTGGGGTATGACCTCACCATTTTGTACTTTGAATCCCTTGTGTATAAGAATGGGGATAGGTTGAGCGGTGGTGCACGTATTTAATTAAACAGAGGCAGTCTAATCTCTGGGTTTGAGGCCAGCCTGGTCTACAGACAAATTCCAAGACAACCAGAGCTACACAGAAAAACCTGTCTTCCAAAAAAAGAAAGAAAAAGAGTGGAGATACTGGGAGATTGCTCAGTGGTTTAGAGTCGTTCCTATTCTACCACAGGACCCAAATTCAGTTCCCAGTACCCACATTGGGCAGGTCACAACCGCCTGTGACTCCAGCTCAAGGAGATCTGGTGCCCCTTTTGTGACCTCCATAGGCACTCTCGTGCATGTGTGGTTATGCCTATACAAACAAAATATACATAGAATATAAAATAGAACTTTTCACTTTTTTAATGGAGATAATGGCAGACTCTCCTTTACAAGTTGTTCTGAATATTTATTGAGTGTTTATATAGGTCAACTGCTCTTAAGTTCTTCATGCATATTAACTCTTGATACTCGGTGACAACTTTCCCTTAAGGCACAATGGCAAACAAGGGAGTACAAAAAAGGGAGCAGTTATAGGGGCATAAATAGAGACGAAAGTGTTTAGGTTATTGAACAGGCCTTTAGACTACTTGGTACAGAAGATCTATGGGCCTGAAACACACCTTTAAGGATAATATATGTGTTGATAATGTCATGCACAAGGAAATTTGGTTTGTTATTTGTGGTGCTGAGGATTGAGCACAAGCTGAACAAAACACTGAGATATATCCCTGTCACAGAAGTACATTTCATTCCCCCCATATTTTATACCTAAAACTGCTGTAACTTCATGGTATGCTCTCCTGCTTTTAGGAATGCATTGTCTTTAGTTATTTAAAGCTTAAAGACTAATGTTTGATGCTGTTCTTACGATGTGTGTGTGTGTGGGTGTGTGTGTGTGTGTGATGGATAGCCTTAAAATAATGCAGACTTGAACAGAGGAGGAAATGTTTTTGATTGCCTTCTTAATATGCAACTTGGTATGTTTTCAAGTTCTAAAAATATAAAGGATACAAGACCTATCCATGATAAAGTATTTATTCAGAAAAATATCCAACATCTATATAAGGTATTAAATTGTCTGATTTGAGTGATTTTGCAGTGTGGTTTAAATTCTGGTTTGTCTGAGACAGGGTTTCTCTGTCTAGCTCTGGCTGTCAGTGGAACTCACTCTGTAGACCAGGCTGGCCTTGAACTCACAGACATCTGCCTGCCTCTGGCTCAGGAGTGCTGGGATTTGCTGGGATTAAAGGTGTGAGCCACTAGCACCTAGTTTTATTGTTTTTTTAAAAGCAATGTATAAGTAAAACCCACAGTTTTACAAAAATAGCTATTCAAGTAATCCACACAAAGTTGTTTTCACCGTTAACAATTTCTATGGCATTTGACATGGGCTACAAACATGGCCCTGTGGTAAAGTACTTTCTTAGCATGTGGCTTCAGACCTGGGCTCAATTCCCAGTACCACCAAAAAGAACAAAACAAAACAAAACAAAACAACTACTTTTTACTAGGAAGACCCTTTTCCCTTCCTCAATAAAAGAGAGGTCAGAAGTGTGCCTTGTATCAGCAATTCCAGCACTTTGTTATCAGACACTGGGGGGATTGCAAGTTCCAGGTCAGGCAGGGTCATATAGTAAGACCCTATCTAAAATACATAACAACCAGGAAATCTTAAAATGAAAAATGGTCTATGTTTAGTAATAGTGCAAGTTAGTTTGAGTCATGAAAAATTTAAAGAAAAATCAGTCTATAAGAAAATGTTGATGAGGGTCTGAAGAGGTGGCTCAGCATCTAAGAACACTGCTTACTCTTCCAGAGGTGCTGAGTTCAGTTCCCAGTAACCACATACTGGCTCACAACTGTCTATAGTGTGATCCCATGTCCTCGTCTGACAAAGTTGGACGTGCGGGTAGAGTACTCATATAAATAAAAATAAGTTTTTAAAGAAAAAAAGGAAGGAAGGAAGGAAGGAAAAGAAATGAAGGAAGAAAAAGTTGATGAAGCCCGGTGGTGGTAGTGGTGGGAGCACATGCCTTTAATCCCAGCACTCAGGAGCCAGAGGCAGGAAGAGCTCTATGCGTTAGAGGCCAGCCTGGGCTACAGAGTGAGCTCCAAGACAGCCAAGCCTACACAAAGAAACCCTGTCCCATAAAACCAAAAGAGTTGATGATCTAAATATTTGTGCAGTAGGACATACCTATAATCCCAGATTTGGAAAGCAGGAGAATCCATTGTTCTGGGCTATGTAAACTCATGACTCAAAAAAAAAAGAAGAATAAAAGAAAAGAAAAACTATATGTATGTAGGACTGGAGGGTTTTTTCTGTGATTAAGAAAACTGTTTGCTCTTGCAGAGGACCTGAATTCAATTTCTGGCACTCACACAGAAACTCAAACCATCTGTAACTGCAGTTCTTCTCATCTAGGAGCACACAACACACATGCTTACATGCAGTGAAGATGTTTATATGCATAAATATACATGTACATAATAATTGACGAGAGGCTGAAGAGGTAGCTCAGCAGTTAAGAGCACTTGTTCTTCCAAAGGGCCTGTGTTCATTGCCAGCACCTGCTTGGTCAATCACAACCCTCAGTAACTCCAGTCCCCTGGATCTGATGCCCTCTTCTGGCCTACCTGAACATTGTGTGCACATGATGTACAGAGTTTACAAAACACCTAGACACATAATTTATTTAAAAAATAATTGAGCAAGACATGGTGGTGCATGCCAGTAATCCCAGCACTCTGGAAGCTGAGAGGAGAATCTTGAGTTCAAGGTTAGCCTGAGCTACATAACAAGTCCAAGGTTACCCTGGTATGTATAGCAAAAACCTTTCTAAATTTTAGAAAATAGATATTAAGAGGGATTACAGCATAAACAATAAAATATCAAAATGGAAAAGTCAAAATAACCAGAAAAAAATCAAATATTAACTCTCACAAAATGATTTATTAACAAATTATTTTACAGATGAATGCTTTCAAATAATTAAAGGTCAGATGGTTTTTAAACATGAGAGTTGTCATAGAACATAAACACAATTATCAAGAGGCTACTATATGCGTGTACAACAACTTATAGGCATCATAATAAAATCAAACCAATCACCGACAGACATAATATACAAAGCTCAATAATTGCTATCAAAATGTATTTGGCAAATAGGCAATTATTATTTAAGATAAGGTCTTGCTCAGATTAGGTGAGTCTCTAGCCAGAATCTTTGGGCCTTCCTTAGTCCTCTAAATGCTGGAATTAGATGCATGCATGGCAACAACTGGCTCAGCAAATGCTTTACGCATGACCATATGCCTGGTACTGTAATAGATGTCTGAACTAATATAGCACAACACCTGCCCCAAGGACTCCATTTCAAGTGGGACGATGGCTACAGGAACAAGTATTTCCCATTACAAGATTATTAAGTTAGCTACAAAGTAGTAGATTTCATAATGGCATTTTTACACGTTTTCTTCTTCCACACCCTGCCCTCTGGCCTTTGCCTTGCCCTCCCCTCGGTCCCATTCTTGCTGTTTTTCCATTGCCCACAACAACCTAATTTCTGCTCTCCCAGTACAATATTGCATTATCTTCTGTCAGTGTTCCTGTACCCTAATCCTTCAGGTCTCTTTTTCCCTCTCACAGTTCTCTAGTTTCATGAGTCATCCACACATGGACACCGACCCACTCACACATAGAAACTTCAATCAAGGCTACACACATGAGAGAAAACATAGTGCTTATCTGAACGCAGTTTATTTCAGCTAATATTCTGAATTGAAATTTCACCCATTTTCCTACAAATGTCATTTTTTTACTTTTAAATCTCTCTGTGTGTGTGTGTGTGTGTGTGACCACAGAGATGAGAGATGTCAGACCCTCCTGGGGCTTGTGTTACAGGTGGTTGTGAACTGCCTGGTTTGAGTGTTGGGAATCAAATGCTGGTCCTCTGGAAGAACAAGAAGTGCTCTTTATCACTGAGGCACATAGGCAGATCATGTGATAGTTTTGGTTGTCGTCCTCAAAGATTTGTTTATCTTTTATTTTTATGTGTATGAATATTTTTCCTGCAATATATGTGTACATCCGTGGTGACTGTGGAGGCCAGAAAGGGATTCCCTGGAACTGGAGTTATAGATGGTTCTGAGCCACCAAGTGGGTGCTGGGAACCAAACCCAGTTCCTCTGTAAGAGCAGCCAGTGCTTTTCCCTGAGACATCTGTCCCACCACTTTCTCATTTTTGACAAACCTACTTACTGATTTCCTCAGTAGCTGCAATTTATGCTCACTAGCAGTGAGTAAAGTTTCCTCTTTCCTCAAATTCCTGCCAGCATCTGTTGTTCTGTTTTCTTGATGAAAGTCATTCTGAGCTAGTAAGGTGACAGTATAAATCATTTTAATTTCACCTTTCCCTGATGGCTTAGGATGTTGAACCCATCATCAAATATTATTTGCCATTTCTATTTCTTCCTTTGAGGACTGTCTGCTCACCTCATTACCTCATGTATGGATTGGATTTGGTTTAATCTTGGCTGTTTTTACATAATAGAACCCTATGCGATACAGAGTTGGCAATGATTTCTCAAATCTGTAAGCTGTCTCTTCAGTTGTGAGGTTCCTTCCATTGTTAGGCAGGTTTTTAGTTTGCTATAATCCATGTGTCAGTCCTTGGGTTGTGTTCTCTGCTGTCACAGTCCATTCAGAAGTTCCTACCTCTGCATAGGATGATTGTTGACACGGGACATAGTTGATGTGTCTTCCCTGCAGTTTCAGCATGTCCTGTCTTCACATGAAGTCTCTGATCTATTTTCAATGTTTCATGTAGTTTGAGACTCGACCTGATTTCATTCTTCTACAGGTACATACCCAGTTTTCTCAGCACCATCTGTAAAAGGATCTTTCCTAATGACATCTGGGTTTAAGGGAAAAAATGAAGTACCTTCTAGGGCTGGGTTGATGAATCCATGATTAAGAGCACTTGCCGCTCTTGCAGAGGACAAAGGTTCAGTTAACAGCACCCATATGGCAGCTCACAATCCCTTATATCTCTAATTCTAAGGTATCTGATGTCATCTTCTGGAGAGTAGTTGACTGTTCAGTTTTCATGAGTTTGTAGGCATTCTGGGGGTAGAATTGTTGTTGAATTCTAGCATTATTCCATGGTAATCCAATAGTACACAGCTGGTTACTACATTTTCTTTTGTATCTGTGAATGTTTGCTTTGTTACTGATTATGTGATCAATTTTTGAGAAGGTTCCATGAGATGCTGAGAAGAAGGTATTTTCTTTTCTGTTGGGTGGAATGTTCTATAGATGTCTATTAATTTCATTTGTTTCACTACATCTGTGATATCTCTTATTGCTCCATTAAGTTTCTGTCTGTTTAGCCTGTCCATTGGTGAGAGAGGAGTGTTGAAACCTACTATTAGAGTGTGTGTTTCCCTTCTTTGAGTTGTGGTGGTGGAGAGTTGTCAGATGTCTGTGTTATTATGGGTGTTCTTAGCTTCCTTGGTTTGTGCTTTGCCTTCTAGTAGTTTCTGTAAGGCTGGGTTTGTGGCTACCTATTATTTAAATCTGTTTTTGTCCTGGAATATCTTTTTTCTCCATTGATGGTGAATGCAAGCTTTGCTGTGAATAGTACTCTGGGATTGCCTTCATGGTCTCTTAGTGTTGGCAGCACATCTATCTAAGACATTCTGGCTTTCATGGTTTCCACTGAGAAGTCAGGTGTAATTCAAGTGCCTACGGACTCCTGATCTTTGATGAAGAAACCAGAAATACATGGGAGACCATTCTCTCCCTTATAAGAGATCATGTCAGCACACAGAAGCCACCCTATTGCTGACACACCCCCACATCCCAAAAAATATTTAATGGAAAGGAATTCCCACACAGACCTCAACCTAAAACCAGATATCTTGAACCTAACAGAAGAAAAAGAAGGGAAGATCCCTGAAATCAATGACATAGGAAAAGACTTTCTGAGCAGAACACTATTAACACAGACACTAATTTCAACAATTAATAAATGGGATCTCATGAAACTGAAAAGCTTCTGCATGACAAAAGATCCCATCATTCAGACAAAGTGGCAGCTTACAGAATGGTAAAATATTTTTTTATCAACTACACACCCAATAGAGGGCTAATATCCAAAATTATACAAAAAAACTCAAACAAAATGTATAAAGAACTCAAAAGGCTAGATATCAAGAAAACAAATGACTCAATTAAAACTGGGAATTTTTAAACAGAGAATTCTCAATAGGGAATCTTAAGTGGCTGAGAAAGACTTAAATGTTCAACATTCTCAGTCATTCGTGAAATGCAAACCAAGTCTGCTTTGAAAGTCCATTTTACACCTGTCAGAATCCCTAGGATCAATAATACGAGTGACAGTTCCTGCTGGCAAGGACATAGAATAAGGGGTACACTCATCCACTGCTGGTAGCAGTGCAGACTCATACAGTCACTATGGAAATGAGTGTGGATTTACCTTAGAGAGATGGGAACTGATCTACCTCATGATCCAGCTCTATCACTCTTGGGCATTTACCCAAAGGAAACTTCATCCTACCACAGAGACGCTTACTCAACCATGTCCATTGCTGCTCTATTAATAATGCCCAGAAATTGGATAACATATTCAAGATATGAATATGAATGGATAATAAAAATTGGAACCTTTATACAAATGAATATTACTCAGCCATTATAAAGAATTAAATTCACAGTAAATGGGTAGAACTAGGGGGAGAAATCACCCTGAGTGAGGTACCCAGACACAGAAAGCCAAATGTGGCATGTATTAGCTTACATGTGGATATACAGAATCACAGAGATTAAGCATAGAGTAACAGACTAAGGAGGAGAGAGGCATCTCATCAGGAAAGAAGAAATAGAATAGAAAGGTACAGGCTGGTGAGGGGAGGTGCAAGGAGAGAAATAGAGGGACGAGGGAGTGTATACAGGGAGAAACAGCTAAAACTAAGGCCACGGAAGTAGTGTGCAGTGGCATGGGTATTGATACAGTCGATGCTTCCTGAAATAAATGCATATGTGAAGGCAATCTAACAGAGAAATCAAATAACAGGGTGATGAGACTGTGTCTGAGAGCTTTCTCCTTCTGTCTTGCATTCCATTCTTTAGGTTGGGATTAAAGATGTGCACCACTGGGATTAAAGGCGTGCACCGCCAGGTTTCTATGGCAAACTAGTGTGGCTACTGAGATTAAAGGTGTGTGCTACCACTTACTCTCTGATCTTCAGCTAAACTTTCTTTATTAAAATACAAATGAAATATCACTACACGTAAGTATCACGAAACATTGTAAAGGAGGGGACACATAGATTATAAGAGCCAGAGCATCATGGAGTTTGCTGTGACATTGTATCTCCTAGGAATGTCAGAATCTACACCAATAAAATCTTATTAACATGGCTGCTTAAGTATGAGCTGAATAAGGACAAGAGGGAATCTATAAGGGACAAGGGGCCAACCAGCCCTACACAAAGAACTATAGGGAACTCACAAATGCCGGGAGTGGAGAAACAGTTTTAGTCCTACTGTGGGAAGAGTACACGAAATGCTTATCCAATACCAAATGGTGAGCCCTGAATCATACATACAAATAACATTAAACTAAATTAAAGTATGTGTGTGTTATAGTTTCTTAGGTACTTAACAGTATGAGTCCTTGTGATTTTTTTCACATATCCATACTATTATTTTGCTCTCCTTTCTCCCTGTGTATTTATCTCCCTTCAACCTAATTATAACCCTGACAGCATACAGACAAGTAACATACAGATTGGGCAGGTTACATACACATATGCATGTAACAAAATTAATGAAAAATCCATGAATTTGAAAGGGAACAAGGAGGCATATAAGAGCGGGTTTGAAGAAAAAAAGTAAAAGGAGAAATGATGTTTCATTGTTACAAAATATTTGTATAACTATGTAAAGACGTGTTGCATTTGTTGAATTATATGTAAAAATGTGTTGCTGTTTTACCTTGTCTGCCTAAGGCACCTGATTAGTCTAACAAAAAGCTGAATGGCCAATAGCAAGAAAGAGGTATAGGCAGGACTTGCAGGCAGGGAAACTGAGTAGCAGGAGGAATTTAGGCTTAGAAAGGAAGAAAGAAAAGAGATACCAGGGAGAAACCAGTGACCAATCAGACACACATGGAGGAAGCAGGAAACCAAGACATACAGAATAAAAGTAAGGTAAAAAGCCCCAAGGAAAAATGTAGATGAATAGAAACAGGTTAAATTAAGTTCAAAAAGCTAGCAGGACGAGCCTAAGCTAAGACTAAGCACTTATAATTAATAAGAAGCATTCATAATAAATTATTTGGGAGTTTCTTGGTGGCCCAAAGGAAAATTCCAACTACACATAATACAATAAATAAAATAAAGAAGTAGTTGTTTTTAAAGAATTAACATAAAAGGTAAAAAAGGGACACAGCCAAGACTGTTAAATAGACAAGCTTGTCTCAGAAAAAAAAAAGAAGATAAAAAGAGATGTAACATATCCCTATTACCTGCTCTGAAGAATTTTTCACAGATACTGCCATGGCATAACCACATGGGAATAAGGTGGCCTGCATTAATTAAAAGAGTTTCTAATAGTAAAGTATATTACAGTTGCTTATGACTTAAAATGTCATTATAAAATATCTAGCAAATTAAATTCAACTTGATTACATTATCATTTCTTCCCACTACATTCCTTAGGATGAATTTTAATTTATTAACGCCATGTATCACTAAGCTAAAATCCTGATACACTTATCTCACTTGATCCTGAGTGGCATTCAGAAGTAGACATAGAAAGCAAGCTTGTCAGGTTTTTGTGTGTCTATGACTACCAGCCTGATGACTGTAGACTTCAACTTTTTAAAATTTGTACAAAAAAAATGTTTCAATGAGTTCTTTGATGAGGAATGATTTTAGAAGGACTAGTATGTGAAAACTTGCTTTATTTAAGCACCCGTAGAACATTAATCCTTTCTCACTTCAGTCTTCTATAAAAAGAATCCAGGAGTAGTTAATGCATAAGCAATAGCTATTACAATAGTCTTGCTAATTGACCTTGTAATGACAAAATATGGGAGATCTTGGTCAAACAGAGATAATACTTCCAATTCAAATGTCTTAGCTAAAGTGATTTTGTATTTCTTCTGTAGACTCTTCTCAACTCACAGAGATCCCCCTGCCTCTGCCTCTTGAGTACTGGGAGTAAAGGAATGTACCACCACTGACCAGCAAATTTTGTACTTCTTAAGGCATCTTGAAACTAAGATGAGTGTTGAAATGAATTTTGAGAACTTAGGTCCTGATAAAACTGTACAAGAATACTTTTTATTTGCCTTTATTTTTTTAAAAAAGATCTTTATTATTTTTATTTTATGTATAAAGTGTTTTGCCTACATGTATGTCTGTATACCACACGTGTGTCTGGTGCCCACCAAGGCCAGAAGAGGGCATCAGACCTCCTGAAATTAGAGTTATAGTTATGGGTCCTGGGGATTTAACCCATTTCTTTGGAAGAGCAGGCAGTGCTCTTACCCATGGAGCCATTTCACCAGGCCCAGGGATATTTTACAAAACAAAACAACAATAAAAGATACTATGGAAAACAACTGGGCACTGCTGCAAAAGTACTTGATTGTCTCAAATACAGATGAGGAGACACACTGATGGCTAGGAAAGACTGAAACTCAAAAGGGCTGCTAGGGACAAAACTACAATTCTAGCCAGAGGCACAACAGCTGCAAGATTTAGAAATCTAAGCTTTTGCCCTAGGACTTCCCACCACTGTCTGGGAACTGGCATAGCCTTCTTGCTTAAGAGTACTCGCAAGAGGCTTTCTGACGTCACGCAGGTGGAGACTTTAAAATCCAAATGGCTCCTGGTTGGCATTGGTGGGTGTCTTCCTAAGCAGTTGTGCATTTTACTGGAAGTGGGCGCTGGGGGTCAAGAACCAGAGAGAAAGGTAACTGCTGGTATGGGGTTAACTCTGTTCCTGCTAAGAAACTCTGTGGCATCAGAGACCTGGGGCGGCATCTGCCAGGTTCTGGGTTCAGGGATCAGTAAGTTTGTGTGGGCAGCGCCTGGAGAGGGAAAAGAGGATGCTGATTGCTGACCAAGGTGTTCCGCAGGGAGGGGGAGAAGGGGAGGACTGCCTGGGAGGGACAGGTTAAAACACTGCGTTCTTGTGGTAATGCAGCATCTGAAAAGCCATGTAAGAAGAAAAAGTCTGGGAAACTGAAGGCTTGAGAATAAGACCTAAGTGGAATGTAAGCAGTCGAACAAGGAGTGATGTGACTCAGTGCACAGCCTATTGTGCTAAAGTCCCCAGCTCAAACAAACAATAAAGTGGGTGTTATTATTTGGTGTTAGTATTTGGGAATCTGCATTGGCCTGCCTGTCCTTAGGGTCCTGACAGGAAACCTCCTCACCTGTAGCCACTAAGAGCACTTCACCTGTAGCCACTTCTGGGCACATTTGCTATGGTTCCTTGTAACAGGTGGACCTACCCCTAACCTCCCCCTTCTCCTGTGTCTACCTCCCTCTCTCTCCCGCACTCTTTACCCCATGGGACTAGTCTGCTCCCCTCTCTGCCTTCTCTGTCCCTTCTCTCTCATCTTCCAATAAGCCTCCTGTATAAGCCTTATCGCATAGCGTGACTTCTCTTCACTACATATATATATATATATATATATATATATATATATATATATATATAATTTTATCAACAGTGAGTTCTGTCTTATCCTAGAAAGAAGCCAGGGCAGGACCAGAAAAAGCTGAGTGGCTAGCGTCTAGTGCTGCAGAGACGAAGACAGGGTCTGACATAGGTATGCTTATGATACTAAAATATTTTGAGAATGGAAGCAGCCTCTACATTATGTTATGGAACGGATTGCTTGTCTTTACTGAAAGGGAGATTAGAACCAGAAAGACAATAGTGGGTATTAAACTATGGGGTTAAACATAAAGCAAGAAAAGTAAATATTAGGAAAAGAGAATGAATCCTGATTTTGAAGCCAAAGGAAACATTTTGAGGAGAGTTAAGGAGCCTGAGATTTCTTGTCAAGCAGTCTGTGAGTTACCATTGAAATAGACATAAGAGATACCAGTGATGTATTCGGGATAACACATTGAAATTTTGCGATCATGGATTGCCGTGTGATGCAGGAATCATATATGTTCATTTTTGCATTGTCTTGCTCGAGTGTATTGAATACCTGAAGTTGCATAGGTGTTATCTTTAGTGAGGACTTAAGTATACATGACAAACAAATACAGCACACAGGGAAAATACTATCGTAAAGGAATAAACTTAGTTACTCTTCTACTTCAGAATAAAAGTGACAATTATTGCTTAATGATCCACTTGCATCTGGAACATTTTTCTGATATTGAAATCATGAATTAGGTTCTGAGCATGAAGCGCAGTTCCATTTCCACCGGTGGTGCTGGCTGCCTCTCCACACAGGAATTAAGATCTCAGGACCTCGACGAACCAGACCTTTATACCCGTCAAGCGTAAGTGCCTCCAACTATGGATCTCAGCTGCATGCTGCCATGTTCTGTACCTAGTTCTCAGAAACTGTAGAATCAGATGGTGAAAGTGGGTCTTCTCTAGTTCCACACTTGAGTCGCTCACTCTCCAAAGGTTAGTAATTCCTTCAGAGAGCTTTGGTTTTACTGTCTAAGTCTGGCAGTATTAATTATATTAGCAATTAAACTAAGAAAATGCCAATATAAACTCAATTTAAAATAACAATCTTATTATAAGGTTTCAAAACTAAAATGGTTTTATTTATTTATTTGCTTCTTTGTTTGTTTTGGTTTGTTTTGGAGACAAGATTTCTCGATGCAGCCCTAGTTTTCCTGGCATTCACTCTGTAGACCAGGTTAGCATCGAACTTTGGGATATACCTTTCTCTGCTTCCAAAGTGCTCAGATTAAAGGTGCGTGCCACCACCACCTACAATGCTTTTAATTTAAAAAAAAATCTGGGTAAGCAAGATGACTCAGCAGGTAAAGGCACTTATCAACAAACCCAAACACCTGCTTTCAATCCCCAGACCCACATGGTAGAAGAGAACCTGCTGCATCAGCAGCTACTGACCACCAGCTGCTCGCTCTCTTTCTGTCTCTCTCTCTCTCTCTCTCTCTCACACACAATAATAAATGTAATAAAGTTAAAATATTTCCAATGCAAAACAATTTCATTGGGCAGCAAAACATGGTCTCCCCTTTTAACGTCAGATCCCTTTAATATCTGACTAATGAAAGACAGTTAGAATCTATTCTGCTGCTGCATTCAGACTGTCCTAGCAGCCAGTCTCTAGGTAGCAATGTATGCATGAAAGGATGAGCATGAGAAGAACAAACAACATCTTAGTTTTGATGTAGTGATACCTAGATATACATACCTTGGAGAACATGTCTAGTCTAGATCAGCAGTTGTCTGGATTGTAGGTGGGGAAGTTTGATACAGATTGACAGGAAACAGTCTGTTATTTGTATGACCTGGGGTATGACCTCACCATTTTGTACTTTGAATCCCTTGTGTATAAGAATGGGGATAGGTTGAGCGGTGGTGCACGTATTTAATTAAACGGAGGCAGTCTAATCTCTGGGTTTGAGGCCAGCCTGGTCTACAGACAAATTCCAAGACAACCAGAGCTACACAGAAAAACCTGTCTTCCAAAAAAAGAAAGAAAAAGAGTGGAGATACTGGGAGATTGCTCAGTGGTTTAGAGTCGTTCCTATTCTACCACAGGACCCAAATTCAGTTCCCAGTACCCACATTGGGCAGGTCACAACCGCCTGTGACTCCAGCTCAAGGAGATCTGGTGCCCCTTTAGTGACCTCCATAGGCACTCTCGTGCATGTGTGGTTATGCCTATACAAACAAAATATACATAGAATATAAAATAGAACTTTTCACTTTTTTAATGGAGATAATGGCAGACTCTCCTTTACAAGTTGTTCTGAATATTTATTGAGTGTTTATATAGGTCAACTGCTCTTAAGTTCTTCATGCATATTAACTCTTGATACTCGGTGACAACTTTCCCTTAAGGCACAATGGCAAACAAGGGAGTACAAAAAAGGGAGCAGTTATAGGGGCATAAATAGAGACGAAAGTGTTTAGGTTATTGAACAGGCCTTTAGACTACTTGGTACAGAAGATCTATGGGCCTGAAACACACCTTTAAGGATAATATATGTGTTGATAATGTCATGCACAAGGAAATTTGGTTTGTTATTTGTGGTGCTGAGGATTGAGCACAAGCTGAACAAAACACTGAGATATATCCCTGTCACAGAAGTACATTTCATTCCCCCCATATTTTATACCTAAAACTGCTGTAACTTCATGGTATGCTCTCCTGCTTTTAGGAATGCATTGTCTTTAGTTATTTAAAGCTTAAAGACTAATGTTTGATGCTGTTCTTACGATGTGTGTGTGTGTGTGTGTGTGTGTGTGTGTGATGGATAGCCTTGAAATAATGCAGACTTGAACAGAGGAGGAAATGTTTTTGATTGCCTTCTTAATATGCAACTTGGTATGTTTTCAAGTTCTAAAAATATAAAGGATACAAGACCTATCCATGATAAAGTATTTATTCAGAAAAATATCCAACATCTATATAAGGTATTAAATTGTCTGATTTGAGTGATTTTGCAGTGTGGTTTAAATTCTGGTTTGTCTGAGACAGGGTTTCTCTGTCTAGCTCTGGCTGTCAGTGGAACTCACTCTGTAGACCAGGCTGGCCTTGAACTCACAGACATCTGCCTGCCTCTGGCTCAGGAGTGCTGGGATTTGCTGGGATTAAAGGTGTGAGCCACTAGCACCCAGTTTTATTGTTTTTTTAAAAGCAATGTATAAGTAAAACCCACAGTTTTACAAAAATAGCTATTCAAGTAATCCACACAAAGTTGTTTTCACCGTTAACAATTTCTATGGCATTTGACATGGGCTACAAACATGGCCCTGTGGTAAAGTACTTTCTTAGCATGTGGCTTCAGACCTGGGCTCAATTCCCAGTACCACCAAAAAGAACAAAACAAAACAAAACAAAACAACTACTTTTTACTAGGAAGACCCTTTTCCCTTCCTCAATAAAAGAGAGGTCAGAAGTGTGCCTTGTATCAGCAATTCCAGCACTTTGTTATCAGACACTGGGGGGATTGCAAGTTCCAGGTCAGGCAGGGTCACATAGTAAGACCCTATCTAAAATACATAACAGCCAGGAAATCTTAAAATGAAAAATGGTCTATGTTTAGTAATAGTGCAAGTTAGTTTGAGTCATGAAAAATTTAAACAAAAATCAGTCTATAAGAAAATGTTGATGAGGGTCTGAAGAGGTGGCTCAGCATCTAAGAACACTGCTTACTCTTCCAGAGGTGCTGAGTTCAGTTCCCAGTAACCACATACTGGCTCACAACTGTCTATAGTGTGATCCCATGTCCTCGTCTGACAAAGTTGGACGTGCAGGTAGAGTACTCATATAAATAAAAATAAGTTTTTAAAGAAAAAAAGGAAGGAAGGAAGGAAGGAAGGAAGGAAGGAAGGAAGGAAGGAAGGAAAAGAAATGAAGGAAGAAAAAGTTGATGAAGCCCGGTGGTGGTAGTGGTGGGAGCACATGCCTTTAATCCCAGCACTCAGGAGCCAGAGGCAGGAAGAGCTCTATGCGTTAGAGGCCAGCCTGGGCTACAGAGTGAGCTCCAAGACAGCCAAGCCTACACAAAGAAACCCTGTCCCATAAAACCAAAAGAGTTGATGATCTAAATATTTGTGCAGTAGGACATACCTATAATCCCAGATTTGGAAAGCAGGAGAATCCATTGTTCTGGGCTATGTAAACTCATGACTCAAAAAAAAAAGAAGAATAAAAGAAAAGAAAAACTATATGTATGTAGGACTGGAGGGTTTTTTCTGTGATTAAGAAAACTGTTTGCTCTTGCAGAGGACCTGAATTCAATTTCTGGCACTCACACAGAAACTCAAACCATCTGTAACTGCAGTTCTTCTCATCTAGGAGCACACAACACACATGCTTACATGCAGTGAAGATGTTTATATGCATAAATATACATGTACATAATAATTGACGAGAGGCTGAAGAGGTAGCTCAGCAGTTAAGAGCACTTGTTCTTCCAAAGGGCCTGTGTTCATTGCCAGCACCTGCTTGGTCAATCACAACCCTCAGTAACTCCAGTCCCCTGGATCTGATGCCCTCTTCTGGCCTACCTGAACATTGTGTGCACATGATGTACAGAGTTTACAAAGCACCTAGACACATAATTTATTTAAAAAATAATTGAGCAAGACATGGTGGTGCATGCCAGTAATCCCAGCACTCTGGAAGCTGAGAGGAGAATCTTGAGTTCAAGGTTAGCCTGAGCTACATAACAAGTCCAAGGTTACCCTGGTATGTATAGCAAAAACCTTTCTAAATTTTAGAAAATAGATATTAAGAGGGATTACAGCATAAACAATAAAATATCAAAATGGAAAAGTCAAAATAACCAGAAAAAAATCAAATATTAACTCTCACAAAATGATTTATTAACAAATTATTTTACAGATGAATGCTTTCAAATAATTAAAGGTCAGATGGTTTTTAAACATGAGAGTTGTCATAGAACATAAACACAATTATCAAGAGGCTACTATATGCGTGTACAACAACTTATAGGCATCATAATAAAATCAAACCAATCACCGACAGACATAATATACAAAGCTCAATAATTGCTATCAAAATGTATTTGGCAAATAGGCAATTATTATTTAAGATAAGGTCTTGCTCAGATTAGGTGAGTCTCTAGCCAGAATCTTTGGGCCTTCCTTAGTCCTCTAAATGCTGGAATTAGATGCATGCATGGCAACAACTGGCTCAGCAAATGCTTTACGCATGACCATATGCCTGGTACTGTAATAGATGTCTGAACTAATATAGCACAACACCTGCCCCAAGGACTCCATTTCAAGTGGGACGATGGCTACAGGAACAAGTATTTCCCATTACAAGATTATTAAGTTAGCTACAAAGTAGTAGATTTCATAATGGCATTTTTACACGTTTTCTTCTTCCACACCCTGCCCTCTGGCCTTTGCCTTACCCTCCCCTCGGTCCCATTCTTGCTGTTTTTCCATTGCCCACAACAACCTAATTTCTGCTCTCCCAGTACAATATTGCATTATCTTCTGTCAGTGTTCCTGTACCCTAATCCTTCAGGTCTCTTTTTCCCTCTCACAGTTCTCTAGTTTCATGAGTCATCCACACATGGACACCGACCCACTCACACATAGAAACTTCAATCAAGGCTACACACATGAGAGAAAACATAGTGCTTATCTGAACGCAGTTTATTTCAGCTAACATTCTGAATTGAAATTTCACCCATTTTCCTACAAATGTCATTTTTTTACTTTTAAATCTCTGTGTGTGTGTGTGTGTGTGTGTGACCACAGAGATGAGAGATGTCAGACCCTCCTGGGGCTTGTGTTACAGGTGGTTGTGAACTGCCTGGTTTGAGTGTTGGGAATCAAATGCTGGTCCTCTGGAAGAACAAGAAGTGCTCTTTATCACTGAGGCACATAGGCAGATCATGTGATAGTTTTGGTTGTCGTCCTCAAAGATTTGTTTATCTTTTATTTTTATGTGTATGAATATTTTTCCTGCAATATATGTGTACATCCGTGGTGACTGTGGAGGCCAGAAAGGGATTCCCTGGAACTGGAGTTATAGATGGTTCTGAGCCACCAAGTGGGTGCTGGGAACCAAACCCAGTTCCTCTGTAAGAGCAGCCAGTGCTTTTCCCTGAGACATCTGTCCCACCACTTTCTCATTTTTGACAAACCTACTTACTGATTTCCTCAGTAGCTGCAATTTATGCTCACTAGCAGTGAGTAAAGTTTCCTCTTTCCTCAAATTCCTGCCAGCATCTGTTGTTCTGTTTTCTTGATGAAAGTCATTCTGAGCTAGTAAGGTGACAGTATAAATCATTTTAATTTCACCTTTCCCTGATGGCTTAGGATGTTGAACCCATCATCAAATATTATTTGCCATTTCTATTTCTTCCTTTGAGGACTGTCTGCTCACCTCATTACCTCATGTATGGATTGGATTTGGTTTAATCTTGGCTGTTTTTACATAATAGAACCCTATGCGATACAGAGTTGGCAATGATTTCTCAAATCTGTAAGCTGTCTCTTCAGTTGTGAGGTTCCTTCCATTGTTAGGCAGGTTTTTAGTTTGCTATAATCCATGTGTCAGTCCTTGGGTTGTGTTCTCTGCTGTCACAGTCCATTCAGAAGTTCCTACCTCTGCATAGGATGATTGTTGACACGGGACATAGTTGATGTGTCTTCCCTGCAGTTTCAGCATGTCCTGTCTTCACATGAAGTCTCTGATCTATTTTCAATGTTTCATGTAGTTTGAGACTCGACCTGATTTCATTCTTCTACAGGTACATACCCAGTTTTCTCAGCACCATCTGTAAAAGGATCTTTCCTAATGACATCTGGGTTTAAGGGAAAAAATGAAGTACCTTCTAGGGCTGGGTTGATGAATCCATGATTAAGAGCACTTGCCGCTCTTGCAGAGGACAAAGGTTCAGTTAACAGCACCCATATGGCAGCTCACAATCCCTTATATCTCTAATTCTAAGGTATCTGATGTCATCTTCTGGAGAGTAGTTGACTGTTCAGTTTTCATGAGTTTGTAGGCATTCTGGGGGTAGAATTGTTGTTGAATTCTAGCATTATTCCATGGTAATCCAATAGTACACAGCTGGTTACTACATTTTCTTTTGTATCTGTGAATGTTTGCTTTGTTACTGATTATGTGATCAATTTTTGAGAAGGTTCCATGAGATGCTGAGAAGAAGGTATTTTCTTTTCTGTTGGGTGGAATGTTCTATAGATGTCTATTAATTTCATTTGTTTCACTACATCTGTGATATCTCTTATTGCTCCATTAAGTTTCTGTCTGTTTAGCCTGTCCATTGGTGAGAGAGGAGTGTTGAAACCTACTATTAGTGTGTGTGTTTCCCTTCTTTGAGTTGTGGTGGTGGAGAGTTGTCAGATGTCTGTGTTATTATGGGTGTTCTTAGCTTCCTTGGTTTGTGCTTTGCCTTCTAGTAGTTTCTGTAAGGCTGGGTTTGTGGCTACCTATTATTTAAATCTGTTTTTGTCCTGGAATATCTTTTTTCTCCATTGATGGTGAATGCAAGCTTTGCTGTGAATAGTACTCTGGGATTGCCTTCATGGTCTCTTAGTGTTGGCAGCACATCTATCTAAGACATTCTGGCTTTCATGGTTTCCACTGAGAAGTCAGGTGTAATTCAAGTGCCTACGGACTCCTGATCTTTGATGAAGAAACCAGAAATACATGGGAGACCATTCTCTCCCTTATAAGAGATCATGTCAGCACACAGAAGCCACCCTATTGCTGACACACCCCCACATCCCAAAAAATATTTAATGGAAAGGAATTCCCACACAGACCTCAACCTAAAACCAGATATCTTGAACCTAACAGAAGAAAAAGAAGGGAAGATCCCTGAAATCAATGACATAGGAAAAGACTTTCTGAGCAGAACACTATTAACACAGACACTAATTTCAACAATTAATAAATGGGATCTCATGAAACTGAAAAGCTTCTGCATGACAAAAGATCCCATCATTCAGACAAAGTGGCAGCTTACAGAATGGTAAAATATTTTTTTATCAACTACACACCCAATAGAGGGCTAATATCCAAAATTATACAAAAAAACTCAAACAAAATGTATAAAGAACTCAAAAGGCTAGATATCAAGAAAACAAATGACTCAATTAAAACTGGGAATTTTTAAACAGAGAATTCTCAATAGGGAATCTTAAGTGGCTGAGAAAGACTTAAATGTTCAACATTCTCAGTCATTCGTGAAATGCAAACCAAGTCTGCTTTGAAAGTCCATTTTACACCTGTCAGAATCCCTAGGATCAATAATACGAGTGACAGTTCCTGCTGGCAAGGACATAGAATAAGGGGTACACTCATCCACTGCTGGTAGCAGTGCAGACTCATACAGTCACTATGGAAATGAGTGTGGATTTACCTTAGAGAGATGGGAACTGATCTACCTCATGATCCAGCTCTATCACTCTTGGGCATTTACCCAAAGGAAACTTCATCCTACCACAGAGACGCTTACTCAACCATGTCCATTGCTGCTCTATTAATAATGCCCAGAAATTGGATAACATATTCAAGATATGAATATGAATGGATAATAAAAATTGGAACCTTTATACAAATGAATATTACTCAGCCATTATAAAGAATTAAATTCACAGTAAATGGGTAGAACTAGGGGGAGAAATCACCCTGAGTGAGGTACCCAGACACAGAAAGCCAAATGTGGCATGTATTAGCTTACATGTGGATATACAGAATCACAGAGATTAAGCATAGAGTAACAGACTAAGGAGGAGAGAGGCATCTCATCAGGAAAGAAGAAATAGAATAGAAAGGTACAGGCTGGTGAGGGGAGGTGCAAGGAGAGAAATAGAGGGACGAGGGAGTGTATACAGGGAGAAACAGCTAAAACTAAGGCCACGGAAGTAGTGTGCAGTGGCATGGGTATTGATACAGTCGATGCTTCCTGAAATAAATGCATATGTGAAGGCAATCTAACAGAGAAATCAAATAACAGGGTGATGAGACTGTGTCTGAGAGCTTTCTCCTTCTGTCTTGCATTCCATTCTTTAGGTTGGGATTAAAGATGTGCACCACTGGGATTAAAGGCGTGCACCGCCAGGTTTCTATGGCAAACTAGTGTGGCTACTGAGATTAAAGGTGTGTGCTACCACTTACTCTCTGATCTTCAGCTAAACTTTCTTTATTAAAATACAAATGAAATATCACTACACGTAAGTATCACGAAACATTGTAAAGGAGGGGACACATAGATTATAAGAGCCAGAGCATCATGGAGTTTGCTGTGACATTGTATCTCCTAGGAATGTCAGAATCTACACCAATAAAATCTTATTAACATGGCTGCTTAAGTATGAGCTGAATAAGGACAAGAGGGAATCTATAAGGGACAAGGGGCCAACCAGCCCTACACAAAGAACTATAGGGAACTCACAAATGCCGGGAGTGGAGAAACAGTTTTAGTCCTACTGTGGGAAGAGTACACGAAATGCTTATCCAATACCAAATGGTGAGCCCTGAATCATACATACAAATAACATTAAACTAAATTAAAGTATGTGTGTGTTATAGTTTCTTAGGTACTTAACAGTATGAGTCCTTGTGATTTTTTTCACATATCCATACTATTATTTTGCTCTCCTTTCTCCCTGTGTATTTATCTCCCTTCAACCTAATTATAACCCTGACAGCATACAGACAAGTAACATACAGATTGGGCAGGTTACATACACATATGCATGTAACAAAATTAATGAAAAATCCATGAATTTGAAAGGGAACAAGGAGGCATATAAGAGCGGGTTTGAAGAAAAAAAGTAAAAGGAGAAATGATGTTTCATTGTTACAAAATATTTGTATAACTATGTAAAGACGTGTTGCATTTGTTGAATTATATGTAAAAATGTGTTGCTGTTTTACCTTGTCTGCCTAAGGCACCTGATTAGTCTAACAAAAAGCTGAATGGCCAATAGCAAGAAAGAGGTATAGGCAGGACTTGCAGGCAGGGAAACTGAGTAGCAGGAGGAATTTAGGCTTAGAAAGGAAGAAAGAAAAGAGATACCAGGGAGAAACCAGTGACCAATCAGACACACATGGAGGAAGCAGGAAACCAAGACATACAGAATAAAAGTAAGGTAAAAAGCCCCAAGGAAAAATGTAGATGAATAGAAACAGGTTAAATTAAGTTCAAAAAGCTAGCAGGACGAGCCTAAGCTAAGACTAAGCACTTATAATTAATAAGAAGCATTCATAATAAATTATTTGGGAGTTTCTTGGTGGCCCAAAGGAAAATTCCAACTACACATAATACAATAAATAAAATAAAGAAGTAGTTGTTTTTAAAGAATTAACATAAAAGGTAAAAAAGGGACACAGCCAAGACTGTTAAATAGACAAGCTTGTCTCAGAAAAAAAAAAAGAAGATAAAAAGAGATGTAACATATCCCTATTACCTGCTCTGAAGAATTTTTCACAGATACTGCCATGGCATAACCACATGGGAATAAGGTGGCCTGCATTAATTAAAAGAGTTTCTAATAGTAAAGTATATTACAGTTGCTTATGACTTAAAATGTCATTATAAAATATCTAGCAAATTAAATTCAACTTGATTACATTATCATTTCTTCCCACTACATTCCTTAGGATGAATTTTAATTTATTAACGCCATGTATCACTAAGCTAAAATCCTGATACACTTATCTCACTTGATCCTGAGTGGCATTCAGAAGTAGACATAGAAAGCAAGCTTGTCAGGTTTTTGTGTGTCTATGACTACCAGCCTGATGACTGTAGACTTCAACTTTTTAAAATTTGTACAAAAAAAATGTTTCAATGAGTTCTTTGATGAGGAATGATTTTAGAAGGACTAGTATGTGAAAACTTGCTTTATTTAAGCACCCGTAGAACATTAATCCTTTCTCACTTCAGTCTTCTATAAAAAGAATCCAGGAGTAGTTAATGCATAAGCAATAGCTATTACAATAGTCTTGCTAATTGACCTTGTAATGACAAAATATGGGAGATCTTGGTCAAACAGAGATAATACTTCCAATTCAAATGTCTTAGCTAAAGTGATTTTGTATTTCTTCTGTAGACTCTTCTCAACTCACAGAGATCCCCCTGCCTCTGCCTCTTGAGTACTGGGAGTAAAGGAATGTACCACCACTGACCAGCAAATTTTGTACTTCTTAAGGCATCTTGAAACTAAGATGAGTGTTGAAATGAATTTTGAGAACTTAGGTCCTGATAAAACTGTACAAGAATACTTTTTATTTGCCTTTATTTTTTTAAAAAAGATCTTTATTATTTTTATTTTATGTATAAAGTGTTTTGCCTACATGTATGTCTGTATACCACACGTGTGTCTGGTGCCCACCAAGGCCAGAAGAGGGCATCAGACCTCCTGAAATTAGAGTTATAGTTATGGGTCCTGGGGATTTAACCCATTTCTTTGGAAGAGCAGGCAGTGCTCTTACCCATGGAGCCATTTCACCAGGCCCAGGGATATTTTACAAAACAAAACAACAATAAAAGATACTATGGAAAACAACTGGGCACTGCTGCAAAAGTACTTGATTGTCTCAAATACAGATGAGGAGACACACTGATGGCTAGGAAAGACTGAAACTCAAAAGGGCTGCTAGGGACAAAACTACAATTCTAGCCAGAGGCACAACAGCTGCAAGATTTAGAAATCTAAGCTTTTGCCCTAGGACTTCCCACCACTGTCTGGGAACTGGCATAGCCTTCTTGCTTAAGAGTACTCGCAAGAGGCTTTCTGACGTCACGCAGGTGGAGACTTTAAAATCCAAATGGCTCCTGGTTGGCATTGGTGGGTGTCTTCCTAAGCAGTTGTGCATTTTACTGGAAGTGGGCGCTGGGGGTCAAGAACCAGAGAGAAAGGTAACTGCTGGTATGGGGTTAACTCTGTTCCTGCTAAGAAACTCTGTGGCATCAGAGACCTGGGGCGGCATCTGCCAGGTTCTGGGTTCAGGGATCAGTAAGTTTGTGTGGGCAGCGCCTGGAGAGGGAAAAGAGGATGCTGATTGCTGACCAAGGTGTTCCGCAGGGAGGGGGAGAAGGGGAGGACTGCCTGGGAGGGACAGGTTAAAACACTGCGTTCTTGTGGTAATGCAGCATCTGAAAAGCCATGTAAGAAGAAAAAGTCTGGGAAACTGAAGGCTTGAGAATAAGACCTAAGTGGAATGTAAGCAGTCGAACAAGGAGTGATGTGACTCAGTGCACAGCCTATTGTGCTAAAGTCCCCAGCTCAAACAAACAATAAAGTGGGTGTTATTATTTGGTGTTAGTATTTGGGAATCTGCATTGGCCTGCCTGTCCTTAGGGTCCTGACAGGAAACCTCCTCACCTGTAGCCACTAAGAGCACTTCACCTGTAGCCACTTCTGGGCACATTTGCTATGGTTCCTTGTAACAGGTGGACCTACCCCTAACCTCCCCCTTCTCCTGTGTCTACCTCCCTCTCTCTCCCGCACTCTTTACCCCATGGGACTAGTCTGCTCCCCTCTCTGCCTTCTCTGTCCCTTCTCTCTCATCTTCCAATAAGCCTCCTGTATAAGCCTTATCGCATAGCGTGACTTCTCTTCACTACATATATATATATATATATATAATTTTATCAACAGTGAGTTCTGTCTTATCCTAGAAAGAAGCCAGGGCAGGACCAGAAAAAGCTGAGTGGCTAGCGTCTAGTGCTGCAGAGACGAAGACAGGGTCTGACATAGGTATGCTTATGATACTAAAATATTTTGAGAATGGAAGCAGCCTCTACATTATGTTATGGAACGGATTGCTTGTCTTTACTGAAAGGGAGATTAGAACCAGAAAGACAATAGTGGGTATTAAACTATGGGGTTAAACATAAAGCAAGAAAAGTAAATATTAGGAAAAGAGAATGAATCCTGATTTTGAAGCCAAAGGAAACATTTTGAGGAGAGTTAAGGAGCCTGAGATTTCTTGTCAAGCAGTCTGTGAGTTACCATTGAAATAGACATAAGAGATACCAGTGATGTATTCGGGATAACACATTGAAATTTTGCGATCATGGATTGCCGTGTGATGCAGGAATCATATATGTTCATTTTTGCATTGTCTTGCTCGAGTGTATTGAATACCTGAAGTTGCATAGGTGTTATCTTTAGTGAGGACTTAAGTATACATGACAAACAAATACAGCACACAGGGAAAATACTATCGTAAAGGAATAAACTTAGTTACTCTTCTACTTCAGAATAAAAGTGACAATTATTGCTTAATGATCCACTTGCATCTGGAACATTTTTCTGATATTGAAATCATGAATTAGGTTCTGAGCATGAAGCGCAGTTCCATTTCCACCGGTGGTGCTGGCTGCCTCTCCACACAGGAATTAAGATCTCAGGACCTCGACGAACCAGACCTTTATACCCGTCAAGCGTAAGTGCCTCCAACTATGGATCTCAGCTGCATGCTGCCATGTTCTGTACCTAGTTCTCAGAAACTGTAGAATCAGATGGTGAAAGTGGGTCTTCTCTAGTTCCACACTTGAGTCGCTCACTCTCCAAAGGTTAGTAATTCC
This sequence comes from Chionomys nivalis, assembly GCF_950005125.1. Classification (NCBI taxonomy): domain Eukaryota; kingdom Metazoa; phylum Chordata; class Mammalia; order Rodentia; family Cricetidae; genus Chionomys; species Chionomys nivalis. Next base: position 119,601 of record NW_026646879.1, on the reverse strand, counting down.
TTCAGAGAGCTTTGGTTTTACTGTCTAAGTCTGGCAGTATTAATTATATTAGCAATTAAACTAAGAAAATGCCAATATAAACTCAATTTAAAATAACAATCTTATTATAAGGTTTCAAAACTAAAATGGTTTTATTTATTTATTTGCTTCTTTGTTTGTTTTGGTTTGTTTTGGAGACAAGATTTCTCGATGCAGCCCTAGTTTTCCTGGCATTCACTCTGTAGACCAGGTTAGCATCGAACTTTGGGATATACCTTTCTCTGCTTCCAAAGTGCTCAGATTAAAGGTGCGTGCCACCACCACCTACAATGCTTTTAATTTAAAAAAAAATCTGGGTAAGCAAGATGACTCAGCAGGTAAAGGCACTTATCAACAAACCCAAACACCTGCTTTCAATCCCCAGACCCACATGGTAGAAGAGAACCTGCTGCATCAGCAGCTACTGAACACCAGCTGCTCGCTCTCTTTCTGTCTCTCTCTCTCTCTCTCTCTCTCTCTCTCTCTCTCTCACAATAATAAATGTAATAAAGTTAAAATATTTCCAATGCAAAACAATTTCATTGGGCAGCAAAACATGGTCTCCCCTTTTAACGTCAGATCCCTTTAATATCTGACTAATGAAAGACAGTTAGAATCTATTCTGCTGCTGCATTCAGACTGTCCTAGCAGCCAGTCTCTAGGTAGCAATGTATGCATGAAAGGATGAGCATGAGAAGAACAAACAACATCTTAGTTTTGTTGTAGTGATACCTAGATATACATACCTTGGAGAACATGTCTAGTCTAGATCAGCAGTTGTCTGGATTGTAGGTGGGGAAGTTTGATACAGATTGACAGGAAACAGTCTGTTATTTGTATGACCTGGGGTATGACCTCACCATTTTGTACTTTGAATCCCTTGTGTATAAGAATGGGGATAGGTTGAGCGGTGGTGCACGTATTTAATTAAACGGAGGCAGTCTAATCTCTGGGTTTGAGGCCAGCCTGGTCTACAGACAAATTCCAAGACAACCAGAGCTACACAGAAAAACCTGTCTTCCAAAAAAAGAAAGAAAAAGAGTGGAGATACTGGGAGATTGCTCAGTGGTTTAGAGTCGTTCCTATTCTACCACAGGACCCAAATTCAGTTCCCAGTACCCACATTGGGCAGGTCACAACCGCCTGTGACTCCAGCTCAAGGAGATCTGGTGCCCCTTTAGTGACCTCCATAGGCACTCTCGTGCATGTGTGGTTATGCCTATACAAACAAAATATACATAGAATATAAAATAGAACTTTTCACTTTTTTAATGGAGATAATGGCAGACTCTCCTTTACAAGTTGTTCTGAATATTTATTGAGTGTTTATATAGGTCAACTGCTCTTAAGTTCTTCATGCATATTAACTCTTGATACTCGGTGACAACTTTCCCTTAAGGCACAATGGCAAACAAGGGAGTACAAAAAAGGGAGCAGTTATAGGGGCATAAATAGAGACGAAAGTGTTTAGGTTATTGAACAGGCCTTTAGACTACTTGGTACAGAAGATCTATGGGCCTGAAACACACCTTTAAGGATAATATATGTGTTGATAATGTCATGCACAAGGAAATTTGGTTTGTTATTTGTGGTGCTGAGGATTGAGCACAAGATGAACAAAACACTGAGATATATCCCTGTCACAGAAGTACATTTCATTCCCCCCATATTTTATACCTAAAACTGCTGTAACTTCATGGTATGCTCTCCTGCTTTTAGGAATGCATTGTCTTTAGTTATTTAAAGCTTAAAGACTAATGTTTGATGCTGTTCTTACGATGTGTGTGTGTGTGTGTGTGTGTGTATGTGTGTGTGATGGATAGCCTTGAAATAATGCAGACTTGAACAGAGGAGGAAATGTTTTTGATTGCCTTCTTAATATGCAACTTGGTATGTTTTCAAGTTCTAAAAATATAAAGGATACAAGACCTATCCATGATAAAGTATTTATTCAGAAAAATATCCAACATCTATATAAGGTATTAAATTGTCTGATTTGAGTGATTTTGCAGTGTGGTTTAAATTCTGGTTTGTCTGAGACAGGGTTTCTCTGTCTAGCTCTGGCTGTCAGTGGAACTCACTCTGTAGACCAGGCTGGCCTTGAACTCACAGACATCTGCCTGCCTCTGGCTCAGGAGTGCTGGGATTTGCTGGGATTAAAGGTGTGAGCCACTAGCACCCAGTTTTATTGTTTTTTTAAAAGCAATGTATAAGTAAAACCCACAGTTTTACAAAAATAGCTATTCAAGTAATCCACACAAAGTTGTTTTCACCGTTAACAATTTCTATGGCATTTGACATGGGCTACAAACATGGCCCTGTGGTAAAGTACTTTCTTAGCATGTGGCTTCAGACCTGGGCTCAATTCCCAGTACCACCAAAAAGAACAAAACAAAACAAAACAAAACAACTACTTTTTACTAGGAAGACCCTTTTCCCTTCCTCAATAAAAGAGAGGTCAGAAGTGTGCCTTGTATCAGCAATTCCAGCACTTTGTTATCAGACACTGGGGGGATTGCAAGTTCCAGGTCAGGCAGGGTCACATAGTAAGACCCTATCTAAAATACATAACAGCCAGGAAATCTTAAAATGAAAAATGGTCTATGTTTAGTAATAGTGCAAGTTAGTTTGAGTCATGAAAAATTTAAAGAAAAATCAGTCTATAAGAAAATGTTGATGAGGGTCTGAAGAGGTGGCTCAGCATCTAAGAACACTGCTTACTCTTCCAGAGGTGCTGAGTTCAGTTCCCAGTAACCACATACTGGCTCACAACTGTCTATAGTGTGATCCCATGTCCTCGTCTGACAAAGTTGGACGTGCAGGTAGAGTACTCATATGAATAAAAATAAGTTTTTAAAGAAAAAAAGGAAGGAAGGAAGGAAGGAAGTAAGGAAGGAAGGAAGGAAGGAAGGAAGGAAGGAAGGAAAAGAAATGAAGGAAGAAAAAGTTGATGAAGCCCGGTGGTGGTAGTGGTGGGAGCACATGCCTTTAATCCCAGCACTCAGGAGCCAGAGGCAGGAAGAGCTCTATGCGTTAGAGGCCAGCCTGGGCTACAGAGTGAGCTCCAAGACAGCCAAGCCTACACAAAGAAACCCTGTCCCATAAAACCAAAAGAGTTGATGATCTAAATATTTGTGCAGTAGGACATACCTATAATCCCAGATTTGGAAAGCAGGAGAATCCATTGTTCTGGGCTATGTAAACTCATGACTCAAAAAAAAAAGAAGAATAAAAGAAAAGAAAAACTATATGTATGTAGGACTGGAGGGTTTTTTCTGTGATTAAGAAAACTGTTTGCTCTTGCAGAGGACCTGAATTCAATTTCTGGCACTCACACAGAAACTCAAACCATCTGTAACTGCAGTTCTTCTCATCTAGGAGCACACAACACACATGCTTACATGCAGTGAAGATGTTTATATGCATAAATATACATGTACATAATAATTGACGAGAGGCTGAAGAGGTAGCTCAGCAGTTAAGAGCACTTGTTCTTCCAAAGGGCCTGTGTTCATTGCCAGCACCTGCTTGGTCAATCACAACCCTCAGTAACTCCAGTCCCCTGGATCTGATGCCCTCTTCTGGCCTACCTGAACATTGTGTGCACATGATGTACAGAGTTTACAAAGCACCTAGACACATAATTTATTTAAAAAATAATTGAGCAAGACATGGTGGTGCATGCCAGTAATCCCAGCACTCTGGAAGCTGAGAGGAGAATCTTGAGTTCAAGGTTAGCCTGAGCTACATAACAAGTCCAAGGTTACCCTGGTATGTATAGCAAAAACCTTTCTAAATTTTAGAAAATAGATATTAAGAGGGATTACAGCATAAACAATAAAATATCAAAATGGAAAAGTCAAAATAACCAGAAAAAAATCAAATATTAACTCTCACAAAATGATTTATTAACAAATTATTTTACAGATGAATGCTTTCAAATAATTAAAGGTCAGATGGTTTTTAAACATGAGAGTTGTCATAGAACATAAACACAATTATCAAGAGGCTACTATATGCGTGTACAACAACTTATAGGCATCATAATAAAATCAAACCAATCACCGACAGACATAATATACAAAGCTCAATAATTGCTATCAAAATGTATTTGGCAAATAGGCAATTATTATTTAAGATAAGGTCTTGCTCAGATTAGGTGAGTCTCTAGCCAGAATCTTTGGGCCTTCCTTAGTCCTCTAAATGCTGGAATTAGATGCATGCATGGCAACAACTGGCTCAGCAAATGCTTTACGCATGACCATATGCCTGGTACTGTAATAGATGTCTGAACTAATATAGCACAACACCTGCCCCAAGGACTCCATTTCAAGTGGGACGATGGCTACAGGAACAAGTATTTCCCATTACAAGATTATTAAGTTAGCTACAAAGTAGTAGATTTCATAATGGCATTTTTACACGTTTTCTTCTTCCACACCCTGCCCTCTGGCCTTTGCCTTACCCTCCCCTCGGTCCCATTCTTGCTGTTTTTCCATTGCCCACAACAACCTAATTTCTGCTCTCCCAGTACAATATTGCATTATCTTCTGTCAGTGTTCCTGTACCCTAATCCTTCAGGTCTCTTTTTCCCTCTCACAGTTCTCTAGTTTCATGAGTCATCCACACATGGACACCGACCCACTCACACATAGAAACTTCAATCAAGGCTACACACATGAGAGAAAACATAGTGCTTATCTGAACGCAGTTTATTTCAGCTAACATTCTGAATTGAAATTTCACCCATTTTCCTACAAATGTCATTTTTTTACTTTTAAATCTCTGTGTGTGTGTGTGTGTGTGTGTGTGACCACAGAGATGAGAGATGTCAGACCCTCCTGGGGCTTGTGTTACAGGTGGTTGTGAACTGCCTGGTTTGAGTGTTGGGAATCAAATGCTGGTCCTCTGGAAGAACAAGAAGTGCTCTTTATCACTGAGGCACATAGGCAGATCATGTGATAGTTTTGGTTGTCGTCCTCAAAGATTTGTTTATCTTTTATTTTTATGTGTATGAATATTTTTCCTGCAATATATGTGTACATCCGTGGTGACTGTGGAGGCCAGAAAGGGATTCCCTGGAACTGGAGTTATAGATGGTTCTGAGCCACCAAGTGGGTGCTGGGAACCAAACCCAGTTCCTCTGTAAGAGCAGCCAGTGCTTTTCCCTGAGACATCTGTCCCACCACTTTCTCATTTTTGACAAACCTACTTACTGATTTCCTCAGTAGCTGCAATTTATGCTCACTAGCAGTGAGTAAAGTTTCCTCTTTCCTCAAATTCCTGCCAGCATCTGTTGTTCTGTTTTCTTGATGAAAGTCATTCTGAGCTAGTAAGGTGACAGTATAAATCATTTTAATTTCACCTTTCCCTGATGGCTTAGGATGTTGAACCCATCATCAAATATTATTTGCCATTTCTATTTCTTCCTTTGAGGACTGTCTGCTCACCTCATTACCTCATGTATGGATTGGATTTGGTTTAATCTTGGCTGTTTTTACATAATAGAACCCTATGCGATACAGAGTTGGCAATGATTTCTCAAATCTGTAAGCTGTCTCTTCAGTTGTGAGGTTCCTTCCATTGTTAGGCAGGTTTTTAGTTTGCTATAATCCATGTGTCAGTCCTTGGGTTGTGTTCTCTGCTGTCACAGTCCATTCAGAAGTTCCTACCTCTGCATAGGATGATTGTTGACACGGGACATAGTTGATGTGTCTTCCCTGCAGTTTCAGCATGTCCTGTCTTCACATGAAGTCTCTGATCTATTTTCAATGTTTCATGTAGTTTGAGACTCGACCTGATTTCATTCTTCTACAGGTACATACCCAGTTTTCTCAGCACCATCTGTAAAAGGATCTTTCCTAATGACATCTGGGTTTAAGGGAAAAAATGAAGTACCTTCTAGGGCTGGGTTGATGAATCCATGATTAAGAGCACTTGCCGCTCTTGCAGAGGACAAAGGTTCAGTTAACAGCACCCATATGGCAGCTCACAATCCCTTATATCTCTAATTCTAAGGTATCTGATGTCATCTTCTGGAGAGTAGTTGACTGTTCAGTTTTCATGAGTTTGTAGGCATTCTGGGGGTAGAATTGTTGTTGAATTCTAGCATTATTCCATGGTAATCCAATAGTACACAGCTGGTTACTACATTTTCTTTTGTATCTGTGAATGTTTGCTTTGTTACTGATTATGTGATCAATTTTTGAGAAGGTTCCATGAGATGCTGAGAAGAAGGTATTTTCTTTTCTGTTGGGTGGAATGTTCTATAGATGTCTATTAATTTCATTTGTTTCACTACATCTGTGATATCTCTTATTGCTCCATTAAGTTTCTGTCTGTTTAGCCTGTCCATTGGTGAGAGAGGAGTGTTGAAACCTACTATTAGAGTGTGTGTTTCCCTTCTTTGAGTTGTGGTGGTGGAGAGTTGTCAGATGTCTGTGTTATTATGGGTGTTCTTAGCTTCCTTGGTTTGTGCTTTGCCTTCTAGTAGTTTCTGTAAGGCTGGGTTTGTGGCTACCTATTATTTAAATCTGTTTTTGTCCTGGAATATCTTTTTTCTCCATTGATGGTGAATGCAAGCTTTGCTGTGAATAGTACTCTGGGATTGCCTTCATGGTCTCTTAGTGTTGGCAGCACATCTATCTAAGACATTCTGGCTTTCATGGTTTCCACTGAGAAGTCAGGTGTAATTCAAGTGCCTACGGACTCCTGATCTTTGATGAAGAAACCAGAAATACATGGGAGACCATTCTCTCCCTTATAAGAGATCATGTCAGCACACAGAAGCCACCCTATTGCTGACACACCCCCACATCCCAAAAAATATTTAATGGAAAGGAATTCCCACACAGACCTCAACCTAAAACCAGATATCTTGAACCTAACAGAAGAAAAAGAAGGGAAGATCCCTGAAATCAATGACATAGGAAAAGACTTTCTGAGCAGAACACTATTAACACAGACACTAATTTCAACAATTAATAAATGGGATCTCATGAAACTGAAAAGCTTCTGCATGACAAAAGATCCCATCATTCAGACAAAGTGGCAGCTTACAGAATGGTAAAATATTTTTTTATCAACTACACACCCAATAGAGGGCTAATATCCAAAATTATACAAAAAAACTCAAACAAAATGTATAAAGAACTCAAAAGGCTAGATATCAAGAAAACAAATGACTCAATTAAAACTGGGAATTTTTAAACAGAGAATTCTCAATAGGGAATCTTAAGTGGCTGAGAAAGACTTAAATGTTCAACATTCTCAGTCATTCATGAAATGCAAACCAAGTCTGCTTTGAAAGTCCATTTTACACCTGTCAGAATCCCTAGGATCAATAATACGAGTGACAGTTCCTGCTGGCAAGGACATAGAATAAGGGGTACACTCATCCACTGCTGGTAGCAGTGCAGACTCATACAGTCACTATGGAAATGAGTGTGGATTTACCTTAGAGAGATGGGAACTGATCTACCTCATGATCCAGCTCTATCACTCTTGGGCATTTACCCAAAGGAAACTTCATCCTACCACAGAGACGCTTACTCAACCATGTCCATTGCTGCTCTATTAATAATGCCCAGAAATTGGATAACATATTCAAGATATGAATATGAATGGATAATAAAAATTGGAACCTTTATACAAATGAATATTACTCAGCCATTATAAAGAATTAAATTCACAGTAAATGGGTAGAACTAGGGGGAGAAATCACCCTGAGTGAGGTACCCAGACACAGAAAGCCAAATGTGGCATGTATTAGCTTACATGTGGATATACAGAATCACAGAGATTAAGCATAGAGTAACAGACTAAGGAGGAGAGAGGCATCTCATCAGGAAAGAAGAAATAGAATAGAAAGGTACAGGCTGGTGAGGGGAGGTGCAAGGAGAGAAATAGAGGGACGAGGGAGTGTATACAGGGAGAAACAGCTAAAACTAAGGCCACGGAAGTAGTGTGCAGTGGCATGGGTATTGATACAGTCGATGCTTCCTGAAATAAATGCATATGTGAAGGCAATCTAACAGAGAAATCAAATAACAGGGTGATGAGACTGTGTCTGAGAGCTTTCTCCTTCTGTCTTGCATTCCATTCTTTAGGTTGGGATTAAAGATGTGCACCACTGGGATTAAAGGCGTGCACCGCCAGGTTTCTATGGCAAACTAGTGTGGCTACTGAGATTAAAGGTGTGTGCTACCACTTACTCTCTGATCTTCAGCTAAACTTTCTTTATTAAAATACAAATGAAATATCACTACACGTAAGTATCACGAAACATTGTAAAGGAGGGGACACATAGATTATAAGAGCCAGAGCATCATGGAGTTTGCTGTGACATTGTATCTCCTAGGAATGTCAGAATCTACACCAATAAAATCTTATTAACATGGCTGCTTAAGTATGAGCTGAATAAGGACAAGAGGGAATCTATAAGGGACAAGGGGCCAACCAGCCCTACACAAAGAACTATAGGGAACTCACAAATGCCGGGAGTGGAGAAACAGTTTTAGTCCTACTGTGGGAAGAGTACACGAAATGCTTATCCAATACCAAATGGTGAGCCCTGAATCATACATACAAATAACATTAAACTAAATTAAAGTATTGTGTGTTATAGTTTCTTAGGTACTTAACAGTATGAGTCCTTGTGATTTTTTTCACATATCCATACTATTATTTTGCTCTCCTTTCTCCCTGTGTATTTATCTCCCTTCAACCTAATTATAACCCTGACAGCATACAGACAAGTAACATACAGATTGGGCAGGTTACATACACATATGCATGTAACAAAATTAATGAAAAATCCATGAATTTGAAAGGGAACAAGGAGGCATATAAGAGCGGGTTTGAAGAAAAAAAGTAAAAGGAGAAATGATGTTTCATTGTTACAAAATATTTGTATAACTATGTAAAGACGTGTTGCATTTGTTGAATTATATGTAAAAATGTGTTGCTGTTTTACCTTGTCTGCCTAAGGCACCTGATTAGTCTAACAAAAAGCTGAATGGCCAATAGCAAGAAAGAGGTATAGGCAGGACTTGCAGGCAGGGAAACTGAGTAGCAGGAGGAATTTAGGCTTAGAAAGGAAGAAAGAAAAGAGATACCAGGGAGAAACCAGTGACCAATCAGACACACATGGAGGAAGCAGGAAACCAAGACATACAGAATAAAAGTAAGGTAAAAAGCCCCAAGGAAAAATGTAGATGAATAGAAACAGGTTAAATTAAGTTCAAAAAGCTAGCAGGACGAGCCTAAGCTAAGACTAAGCACTTATAATTAATAAGAAGCATTCATAATAAATTATTTGGGAGTTTCTTGGTGGCCCAAAGGAAAATTCCAACTACACATAATACAATAAATAAAATAAAGAAGTAGTTGTTTTTAAAGAATTAACATAAAAGGTAAAAAAGGGACACAGCCAAGACTGTTAAATAGACAAGCTTGTCTCAGAAAAAAAAAAAAGAAGATAAAAAGAGATGTAACATATCCCTATTACCTGCTCTGAAGAATTTTTCACAGATACTGCCATGGCATAACCACATGGGAATAAGGTGGCCTGCATTAATTAAAAGAGTTTCTAATAGTAAAGTATATTACAGTTGCTTATGACTTAAAATGTCATTATAAAATATCTAGCAAATTAAATTCAACTTGATTACATTATCATTTCTTCCCACTACATTCCTTAGGATGAATTTTAATTTATTAACGCCATGTATCACTAAGCTAAAATCCTGATACAATTATCTCACTTGATCCTGAGTGGCATTCAGAAGTAGACATAGAAAGCAAGCTTGTCAGGTTTTTGTGTGTCTATGACTACCAGCCTGATGACTGTAGACTTCAACTTTTTAAAATTTGTACAAAAATAATGTTTCAATGAGTTCTTTGATGAGGAATGATTTTAGAAGGACTAGTATGTGAAAACTTGCTTTATTTAAGCACCCGTAGAACATTAATCCTTTCTCACTTCAGTCTTCTATAAAAAGAATCCAGGAGTAGTTAATGCATAAGCAATAGCTATTACAATAGTCTTACTAATTGACCTTGTAATGACAAAATATGGGAGATCTTGGTCAAACAGAGATAATACTTCCAATTCAAATGTCTTAGCTAAAGTGATTTTGTATTTCTTCTGTAGACTCTTCTCAAACTCACAGAGATCCCCCTGCCTCTGCCTCTTGAGTACTGGGAGTAAAGGAATGTACCACCACTGACCAGCAAATTTTGTACTTCTTAAGGCATCTTGAAACTAAGATGAGTGTTGAAATGAATTTTGAGAACTTAGGTCCTGATAAAACTGTACAAGAATACTTTTTATTTGCCTTTATTTTTTTAAAAAAGATCTTTATTATTTTTATTTTATGTATAAAGTGTTTTGCCTACATGTATGTCTGTATACCACACGTGTGTCTGGTGCCCACCAAGGCCAGAAGAGGGCATCAGACCTCCTGAAATTAGAGTTATAGTTATGGGTCCTGGGGATTTAACCCATTTCTTTGGAAGAGCAGGCAGTGCTCTTACCCATGGAGCCATTTCACCAGGCCCAGGGATATTTTACAAAACAAAACAACAATAAAAGATACTATGGAAAACAACTGGGCACTGCTGCAAAAGTACTTGATTGTCTCAAATACAGATGAGGAGACACACTGATGGCTAGGAAAGACTGAAACTCAAAAGGGCTGCTAGGGACAAAACTACAATTCTAGCCAGAGGCACAACAGCTGCAAGATTTAGAAATCTAAGCTTTTGCCCTAGGACTTCCCACCACTGTCTGGGAACTGGCATAGCCTTCTTGCTTAAGAGTACTCGCAAGAGGCTTTCTGATGTCACGCAGGCAGAGACTTTAAAATCCAAATGGCTCCTGGTTGGCATTGGTGGGTGTCTTCCTAAGCAGTTGTGCATTTTACTGGAAGTGGGCGCTGGGGGTCAAGAACCAGAGAGAAAGGTAACTGCTGGTATGGGGTTAACTCTGTTCCTGCTAAGAAACTCTGTGGCATCAGAGACCTGGGGCGGCATCTGCCAGGTTCTGGGTTCAGGGATCAGTAAGTTTGTGTGGGCAGCGCCTGGAGAGGGAAAAGAGGATGCTGATTGCTGACCAAGGTGTTCCGCAGGGAGGGGGAGAAGGGGAGGACTGCCTGGGAGGGACAGGTTAAAACACTGCGTTCCTGTGGTAATGCAGCATCTGAAAAGCCATGTAAGAAGAAAAAGTCTGGGAAACTGAAGGCTTGAGAATAAGACCTAAGTGGAATGTAAGCAGTCGAACAAGGAGTGATGTGACTCAGTGCACAGCCTATTGTGCTAAAGTCCCCAGCTCAAACAAACAATAAAGTGGGTGTTATTATTTGGTGTTAGTATTTGGGAATCTGCATTGGCCTGCCTGTCCTTAGGGTCCTGACAGGAAACCTCCTCACCTGTAGCCACTAAGAGCACTTCACCTGTAGCCACTTCTGGGCACATTTGCTATGGTTCCTTGTAACAGGTGGACCTACCCCTAACCTCCCCCTTCTCCTGTGTCTACCTCCCTCTCTCTCCCGCACTCTTTACCCCATGGGACTAGTCTGCTCCCCTCTCTGCCTTCTCTGTCCCTTCTCTCTCATCTTCCAATAAGCCTCCTGTATAAGCCTTATCGCATAGCGTGTCTTCTCTTCACTATATATATATATATATATATATATATATATATATATATATATAATTTTATCAACAGTGAGCTCTGTCTTATCCTAGAAAGAAGCCAGGGCAGGACCAGAAAAAGCTGAGTGGCTAGCGTCTAGTGCTGCAGAGACGAAGACAGGGTCTGACATAGGTATGCTTATGATACTAAAATATTTTGAGAATGGAAGCAGCCACTACATTATGTTATGGAACGGATTGCTTGTCTTTACTGAAAGGGAGATTAGAACCAGAAAGACAATAGTGGGTATTAAACTATGGGGTTAAACATAAAGCAAGAAAAGTAGATATTAGGAAAAGAGAATGAATCCTGATTTTGAAGCCAAAGGAAACATTTTGAGGAGAGTTAAGGAGCCTGAGATTTCTTGTCAAGCAGTCTGTGAGTTACCATTGAAATAGACATAAGAGATACCAGTGATGTATTCGGGATAACACATTGAAATTTTGCGATCATGGATTGCCGTGTGATGCAGGAATCATATATGTTCATTTTTGCATTGTCTTGCTCGAGTGTATTGAATACTTGAAGTTGCATAGGTGTTATCTTTAGTGAGGACTTAAGTATACATGACAAACAAATACAGCACACAGGGAAAATACTATCGTAAAGGAATAAACTTAGTTACTCTTCTACTTCAGAATAAAAGTGACAATTATTGCTTAATGATCCACTTGCATCTGGAACATTTTTCTGATATTGAAATCATGAATTAGGTTCTGAGCATGAAGCGCAGTTCCATTTCCACCGGTGGTGCTGGCTGCCTCTCCACACAGGAATTAAGATCTCAGGACCTCGACGAACCAGACCTTTATACCCATCAAGCGTAAGTGCCTCCAACTATGGATCTCAGCTGCATGCTGCCATGTTCTGTACCTAGTTCTCAGATACTGTAGAATCAGATGGTGAAAGTGGGTCTTCTCTAGTTCCACACTTGAGTCGCTCACTCTCCAAAGGTTAGTAATTCCTTCAGAGAGCTTTGGTTTTACTGTCTAAGTCTGGCAGTATTAATTATATTAGCAATTAAACTAAGAAAATGTCAATATAAACTCAATTCAAAATAACAATCTTATTATAAGGTTTCAAAACTAAAATGGTTTTATTTATTTATTTGCTTCTTTGTTTGTTTTGGTTTGTTTTGGAGACAAGATTTCTCGATGCAGCCCTAGTTTTCCTGGCATTCACTCTGTAGACCAGGTTAGCATCGAACTTTGGGATATACCTTTCTCTGCTTCCAAAGTGCTCAGATTAAAGGTGCGTGCCACCACCACCTACAATGCTTTTAATTTAAAAAAAAATCTGGGTAAGCAAGATGACTCAGCAGGTAAAGGCACTTATCAACAAACCCAAACACCTGCTTTCAATCCCCAGACCCACATGGTAGAAGAGAACCTGCTGCATCAGCAGCTACTGACCACCAGCTGCTCGCTCTCTTTCTGTCTCTCTCTCTCTCTCTCTCTCTCTCTCTCACACACACACACACACAATAATAAATGTAATAAAGTTAAAATATTTCCAATGCAAAACAATTTCATTGGGCAGCAAAACATGGTCTCCCCTTTTAACGTCAGATCCCTTTAATATCTGACTAATGAAAGACAGTTAGAATCTATTCTGCTGCTGCATTCAGACTGTCCTAGCAGCCAGTCTCTAGGTAGCAATGTATGCATGAAAGGATGAGCATGAGAAGAACAAACAACATCTTAGTTTTGATGTAGTGATACCTAGATATACATACCTTGGAGAACATGTCTAGTCTAGATCAGCAGTTGTCTGGATTGTAGGTGGGGAAGTTTGATACAGATTGACAGGAAACAGTCTGTTATTTGTATGACCTGGGGTATGACCTCACCTTTTTGTACTTTGAATCCCTTGTGTATAAGAATGGGGATAGGTTGAGCGGTGGTGCACGTATTTAATTAAATGGAGGCAGTCTAATCTCTGGGTTTGAGGCCAGCCTGGTCTACAGACAAATTCCAAGACAACCAGAGCTACACAGAAAAACCTGTCTTCCAAAAAAAGAAAGAAAAAGAGTGGAGATACTGGGAGATTGCTCAGTGGTTTAGAGTCGTTCCTATTCTACCACAGGACCCAAATTCAGTTCCCAGTACCCACATTGGGCAGGTCACAACCGCCTGTGACTCCAGCTCAAGGAGATCTGGTGCCCCTTTTGTGACCTCCATAGGCACTCTCATGCATGTGTGGTTATGCCTATACAAACAAAATATACATAGAATATAAAATAGAACTTTTCACTTTTTTAATGGAGATAATGGCAGACTCTCCTTTACAAGTTGTTCTGAATATTTATTGAGTGTTTATATAGGTCAACTGCTCTTAAGTTCTTCATGCATATTAACTCTTGATACTCGGTGACAACTTTCCCTTAAGGCACAATGGCAAACAAGGGAGTACAAAAAAGGGAGCAGTTATAGGGGCATAAATAGAGACGAAAGTGTTTAGGTTATTGAACAGGCCTTTAGACTACTTGGTACAGAAGATCTATGGGCCTGAAACACACCTTTAAGGATAATATATGTGTTGATAATGTCATGCACAAGGAAATTTGGTTTGTTATTTGTGGTGCTGAGGATTGAGCACAAGCTGAACAAAACACTGAGATATATCCCTGTCACAGAAGTACATTTCATTCCCCCCATATTTTATACCTAAAACTGCTGTAACTTCATGGTATGCTCTCCTGCTTTAAGGAATGCATTGTCTTTAGTTATTTAAAGCTTAAAGACTAATGTTTGATGCTGTTCTTACGATGTGTGTGTGTGTGTGTGTGTTTGTGTGTGTGATGGATAGCCTTGAAATAATGCAGACTTGAACAGAGGAGGAAATGTTTTTGATTGCCTTCTTAATATGCAACTTGGTATGTTTTCAAGTTCTAAAAATATAAAGGATACAAGACCTATCCATGATAAAGTATTTATTCAGAAAAATATCCAACATCTATATAAGGTATTAAATTGTCTGATTTGAGTGATTTTGCAGTGTGGTTTAAATTCTGGTTTGTCTGAGACAGGGTTTCTCTGTCTAGCTCTGGCTGTCAGTGGAACTCACTCTGTAGACCAGGCTGGCCTTGAACTCACAGACATCTGCCTGCCTCTGGCTCAGGAGTGCTGGGATTTGCTGGGATTAAAGGTGTGAGCCACTAGCACCCAGTTTTATTGTTTTTTTAAAAGCAATGTATAAGTAAAACCCACAGTTTTACAAAAATAGCTATTCAAGTAATCCACACAAAGTTGTTTTCACCGTTAACAATTTCTATGGCATTTGACATGGGCTACAAACATGGCCCTGTGGTAAAGTACTTTCTTAGCATGTGGCTTCAGACCTGGGCTCAATTCCCAGTACCACCAAAAAGAACAAAACAAAACAACTACTTTTTACTAGGAAGACCCTTTTCCCTTCCTCAATAAAAGAGAGGTCAGGAGTGTGCCTTGTATCATCAATTCCAGCACTTTCTTATCAGACACTGGGGGGATTGCAAGTTCCAGGTCAGGCAGGGTCACATAGTAAGACCCTATCTAAAATACATAACAGCCAGGAAATCTTAAAATGAAAAATGGTCTATGTTTAGTAATAGTGCAAGTTAGTTTGAGTCATGAAAAATTTAAACAAAAATCAGTCTATAAGAAAATGTTGATGAGGGTCTGAAGAGGTGGCTCAGCATCTAAGAACACTGCTTACTCTTCCAGAGGTGCTGAGTTCAGTTCCCAGTAACCACATACTGGCTCACAACTGTCTATAGTGTGATCCCATGTCCTCGTCTGACATAAAGTTGGACGTGCAGGTAGAGTACTCATATAAATAAAAATAAGTTTTTAAAGAAAAAAAGGAAGGAAGGAAGGAAGGAAGGAAAAGAAATGAAGGAAGAAAAAGTTGATGAAGCCTGGTGGTGGTAGTGGTGGGAGCACATGCCTTTAATCCCAGCACTCAGGAGCCAGAGGCAGGAAGAGCTCTATGCGTTAGAGGCCAGCCTGGGCTACAGAGTGAGCTCCAAGACAGCCAAGCCTACACAAAGAAACCCTGTCCCATAAAACCAAAAGAGTTGATGATCTAAATATTTGTGCAGTAGGACATACCTATAATCCCAGATTTGGAAAGCAGGAGAATCCATTGTTCTGGGCTATGTAAACTCATGAATCAAAAAAAAAAGAAGAAGAAAAGAAAAGAAAAACTATATGTATGTAGGACTGGAGGGTTTTTTCTGTGATTAAGAAAACTGTTTGCTCTTGCAGAGGACCTGAATTCAATTTCTGGCACTCACACAGAAACTCAAACCATCTGTAACTCCAGTTCTTCTCATCTAGGAGAACACAACACACATGCTTACATGCAGTGAAGATGTTTATATGCATAAATATACATGTACATAATAATTGACGAGAGGCTGAAGAGGTAGCTCAGCAGTTAAGAGCACTTGTTCTTCCAAAGGGCCTGTGTTCATTGCCAGCACCTGCTTGGTCAATCACAACCCTCAGTAACTCCAGTCCCCTGGATCTGATGCCCTCTTCTGGCCTACCTGAACATTGTGTGCTCATGATGTACAAAGTTTACAAAACACCTAGACACATAATTTATTTTAAAAATAATTGAGCAAGACATGGTGGTGCATGCCAGTAATCCCAGCACTCTGGAAGCTGAGAGGAGAATCTTGAGTTCAAGGTTAGCCTGAGCTACATAACAAGTCCAAGGTTACCCTGGTATGTATAGCAAAAACCTTTCTAAATTTTAGAAAATAGATATTAAGAGGGATTACAGCATAAACAATAAAATATCAAAATGGAAAAGTCAAAATAACCAGAAAAAAATCAAATATTAACTCTCACAAAATGATTTATTAACAAATTATTTTACAGATGAATGCTTTCAAATAATTAAAGGTCAGATGGTTTTTAAACATGAGAGTTGTCATAGAACATAAACATAATTATCAAGAGGCTACTATATGCGTGTACAACAACTTATAGGCATCATAATAAAATCAAACCAATCACCGACAGACATAATATACAAAGCTCAATAATTGCTATCAAAATGTATTTGGCAAATAGGCAATTATTATTTAAGATAAGGTCTTGCTCAGATTAGGTGAGTCTCTAGCCAGAATCTTTGGGCCTTCCTTAGTCCTCTAAATGCTGGAATTAGATGCATGCATGGCAACAACTGGCTCAGCAAATGCTTTACGCATGACCATATGCCTGGTACTGTAATAGATGTCTGAACTAATATAGCACAACACCTGCCCCATGGACTCCATTTCAAGTGGGACGATGGCTACAGGAACAAGTATTTCCCATTACAAGATTATTAAGTTAGCTACAAAGTAGTAGATTTCATAATGGCATTTTTTTTCTTTTTTTTTCTTTTCTTTTATTTTTTTTAATTAAAATTTCCAACTGCTCCCCGTTTCCCATTTCCCTCCCATCCTCCCACACATTGCCCCCTCCCCCCACTCCCCTCCCCCATCCCCACTCCTCTTCTCCTCCCCCCAGTCCATTCCCCCTCCCTCTCGATACTGAAGAGCAGTCCAAATTCCCTGCCCTAGAGGAAGACCAAGGTCCTCCCACTTCCATCCAGGCCCAGGAAGGTGAACATCCAAACAGGCTAAGCTCCCACAAAGCCAGTTCATGTATTAGGATCGAAACCTAGTGCCATTGTCCTTGGCTTCTCATCAGCCTTCATTGTCCGCCATGTTCAGAGAGTCCAGTTTCAACCCATGCTTATTCAGTCCCAGTCCAGCTGGCCTTGAAGAGCTCCCAATAGATCAGTTCCACTGTCACAGTGGGTGGGTGCACGCCTCGTGGTCCTGATTTCCTTGCTCATGTTCTCCCTCCTTCTGCTCCTCATTTGGACCTTAAGAGCTCAGACCGTTGCTCCAATTTGGGTCTCTGTCTCTCTCTCGATCTATCGCCAGTTGAAAGTTCCTGTGCCATTCTCCTTGGCCTCTCGTCAGCTCTCATTGTCCGCCACATTCCGAGAGTCCGGTTTTATCCCATGTTTTTTCAGTAGCAGTCCAGCTGACCTTGGTGAGCTCCCAATAGATCGGCCCCACTGTCTCAGTGGTTGGGTGCACCCCTCATGGTCCTGACTTCCTTGTTCATGTTCTCTCTCCTTCTGCTCCTCATTATAACCTTGGGAGCTCAGTCCGGTGCTCCAGTGTGGGTCTCTGGCTCTATCTCCATCCATCGCTAGATGAAGGTTCTATGGCGATATGCAAGATATTCATCAGTATGATAATAGGATAGGTTCATTTCAGGTTCCCTATCCTCAGGTACCCCAATGAACTAACTGGGGACATTGCCCTGGGCATCTGGTAGCCATTCCAAGTTCAAGTCTCTTGCCACCCCTTAGGTGGCTCCCTTACCTAAGGTATGAGTTTCCCTGCTCCCCTATCCAAACTTCCTTTATCCCCAATCACCCCGATTCCCCCAGTTCCCCTCATCCTCTCCTTCACAGTTTTCTTTCCCCATCACCCCTCATCCCCATCCCACCCCACCCCCAAGATTCCAATTTTTTGCCCATCAGTCATGTCTCTTTCCCATAGCTGGGAGGATATCTATATGTTTTTCCTTGGGTTTACCCTCTTGTTTAGCTTCTTTAGGATCACAAATTATAGACTCAGTGGCCCCTATCCATGGCTAGAAACCAATTATGAGTGAGTACATCCCATGTTCTTCTTTTTGGGTCTGGGTTACCTCACTAAGGATCGTATTTTCTATTTCCATCCATTTGCATGCAAAATTCGAGAAGTCATTGTTTTTTACTGCAGAGTAGTACTCTAATGTGTATTTATTCCACACTTTCTTCATCCATTCTTCCATTGAAGGGCATCTAGGTTGCTTCCAGGTTCTGGCTATTACAAATAATGCTGCTATGAACATAGTTGGACAAATGCTTTTGTCATATGATAGGGCATCTCTTGGGTATATTCCCAAGAGTGGTATTGCTGGGTCCAGGGGTAGGTTGATCCCAATTTTTCTGAGAAACCGCCACACTGATTTCCAAAGTGGTTGCACAAGTTTGCAGTCCCACCAGCAATGGATGAGGGTACCCCTTTCTCCACAACCTCTCCAGCAAAGGCTATCCTGGGTGTTTTTGATTTTAGCCATTCTGACAGGTGTAAGATGATATCTCAAAGTTGTTTTGATTTGCATTTCTCTGATCGCTAAGGAGGTTGAGCATGACCTTAAGTATCTTTTGGCCATTTTAACTTCTTCTGTTGAGAATTCTCTGTTCAGTTCAGTGCCCCATTTTTTAATTGGGTTAATTATCCTTTTAAAGTCTAGTTTCTTGAGTTCTTTATATATTTTGGAGATCAGACCTTTGTCTGTTGCGGGGTTGGTGAAGATCTTCTCCCAGTCAGTAGGCTGCCTTTTTGTCTTAATGACAGTGTCCTTTGCTTTACAGAAGCTTCTCAGTTTCAGGAGGTCCCATTTATTCAATGTTGCCCTTAATGTCTGTGCTGCTGGGGTTATACATAGGAAGCGATCTCCAGTGCCCATATGTTGTAGGGTACTTCCCATTTTCTCTTCTATCAGGTTCAGTGTGTTCAGATTGATATTGAGGTCTTTGATCCATTTGGACTTGAGTTTTGTGCATGGTGATAGATATGGGTCTATTTTCATTCTTCTACAGGTTGACATCCAATTGTGCCAGCACCATTTGTTGAAGATGCTTTCTTTCTTCCATTGTATACTTTTAGCTCCTTTATCGAAAATCAGTTGTTCATAGGTTTGTGGGTTAAAATCCGGGTCTTCTATACGATTCCATTGGTCGACTTCTCTGTTTTTATGCCAGTACCACGCTGTTTTCATTACTGTAGCTCTGTAATAGAGTTTGAAGTCAGGGATGGTAATGCCTCCAGAAGTTCCTTTATTGTATAAGATTGTTTTGGCTATCCTGGGTTTTTTGTTTCTCCAAAAAGTTGATTATTTTCCTTTCAAGATCTGTGAAGAATTTTGATGGGATTTTAATGGGGATTGCATTGAATCTATAAATTGCCCTTGGTAGAATTGCCATTTTTACTATGTTGATTCTCCCAATCCAAGAGCAAGGGAGATCCTTCCATTTTCTGGTATCCTTTTCAATTTCTTTCTTCAATGCCTTAAAGTTTTTGTCAAATAGATCTTTCACTTCCTTGGTTAGAGTTACCCCAAGATATTTTATGCTGTTTGTGGCTATCGTGAAAGGTGATGATTCTCTTATTTCTCTCTCTGCTTCCAGATCCTTTGTGTATAAGAGGGCGACTGATTTTTTGGAGTTGATCTTGTATCCTGCCACGTTACTAAAGGCGTTTATCAGCTGTAGGAGTTCTTTGGAGGAGTTTTTGGGGTCGCTCATGTACACTATCATATCATCTGCAAATAATGCAAGTTTAACTTCTTCCTTTCCAATTTGAATCCCCTTTATCCCCTTATGTTGTCTTATTGCTATTGCTAAAACTTCGAGAACTATATTGAAGAGGTATGGAGAGAGTGGACAGCCTTGGCGTGTTCCTGATTTTAGTGGGATGGCTTTAAGTTTCTCTCCATTTAGTTTGATATTAGCTGTCGGCTTGCTGTATATAGCTTTAATTATATTTAGGTATGACCCTTGTATCCCTAATCTCTCCAAGACTTTTATCATAAAGGGATGTTGAATTTTGTCAAATGCTTTTTCAGCATCTAATGAAACGATCATATGGTTTTTTTCTTTCAGTTTATTTATATGATGTATTACATTGATAGATTTGCGTATGTTAAACCAGCCCTGCATCTCTGGTATGAAGCCTACTTGATCATAATGGATAATTTTTCTAATGTGTTCTTGGATTCGGTTTGCCAGAATTTTGTTGAGGATTTTTGCGTCGATGTTCATGAGTGAGATTGGCCTGTAATTCTCTTTCTTGGTTGGGTCTTTGTGTGGTTTTGGTATCAGAGTTACTGTAGCTTCATAAAAGGAATTTGGCAATGACTCTTCTGTTTCTATATTGTGAAATACATTAAGGAGAATAGGTATTAGGTCTTCTTGGAAGTTCTGGTAGAATTCCGCATTGAAACCATCTGGTCCTGGACTTTTTTTGGAAGGGAGGTTTTTGATAACCGCTTCTAATTCTTCACGACTAACAGGTCTATTTAGGTTGTTCACCTGGTCCTGGTTTAACTTTGGTAAATGGTATTTATCTAAAAAAGCGTCCATTTCTTTTGCATTTTCCAGTTTTGTGGCATACAGGCTTTTGTAGTAAGATCTAATGAGTCTCTGAATTTCCTCTGTGTCTGTGGTTATGTCTCCCTTTTCATTTCTGATCTTATTAATTTGCAAATTCTCTCTCTGCCGTTTGATTAGTTTGGATAGGGGTTTATCAATCTTGTTGATTTTCTCCAGGAACCAGCTTTTTGATTCATTGATTCTTTCAATTGTTTTCTGTGTTTCTATTTTGTTGATTTCAGCCCTCAGTTTGATTATTTCCAGTCTTCTACCCCTTCTAGGTGAGTCTGCTTCTTTTTTTTCTAGAGCTTTCAGGTGGGCTGTTAAGTCTCCAATGTGTGCTTTCTCTGTTTTCTTTAAGTGGGCAGTTAGTGCTATGAACTTTCCTCTCGGAACTGCTTTCATAGTGTCCCATAGGTTTGAGTATGTTGTTTCTTTATTTTCATTGTCTTCAAGGAAGAGTTTAATTTCTTTCTTTATTTCTTCCTTAATCCAGGTATGGTTCAGTAGTTGACTATTCAGTTTCCATGAGTTTGTAGGCTTTCTGGGGGTAGCATTGTTGCTGAATTCTAGCTTTAATCCATGGTGATCTGATAAGATACAGGTGGTTCTTAATATTTTTTTGTAACTGTGGATGTTTGCTTTGTTACCGAGTATGTGGTCGATTTTTGAGAAGGTTCCATGATCTGCAGAGAAGAAGGTATATTCTTTCCTATTTGGGTGGAATATTCTATAGATGTCTGTTAAGTCCATTTGATTCATTACCTCCATTAATTCTCTTATTTCTCTGTTAGGTTTCTGTCTACTTGACCTGTCCATTGGTGAGAGAGGAGTATTAAAGTCTCCTACTATTAATGTGTGCGGTTTGATGGCTGCCTTGAGTTTTAACAATGTTTCTTTTACGTACGTGGGTGCTTTTATATTAGGGGCATAGATATTCAGGATTGAGACTTCATCCTGATGAATTGTTCCTGTTATGAGTAGAAAATGTCCCTCTCCATCTCTCCTGAATGATTTAAGTTTGAAGTCAACTTTGTTAGAAATTAGTATGGCCACCCCTGCTTGTTTCTTAGGTCCATTTACTTGATAAGCCTTATCCCAACCCTTTACTCTGAGTAGGTGCCTGTCTTTGTGGTTGAGGTGTGTTTCTTGTAAACAGCAGAATGTTGGATCCTGTTTTCGTATCCAATCTCTTAGTCTGTGCCTTTTTATAGGAGAGTTGAGTCCATTGACATTAAGTGATATTAATGACCAGTGGTTGTTAACTCCGGTCATTTTTTAAGTTGTAAATTTTGTGTGTTCCCCTTCTTTGTGTTGCGCTGGTGAAGGGTCTCTAGTTGTCTGAGATATTGTGGTCATTGTTGGACTCCTTGGTTAGTGATTTTCCTTCTATTACTTTCTGTAAGGCTGGATTTGTGGCTACGTATTGTTTAAATTTGTTTTTATCCTGGAAAATTTTGTTTTCTCCATTTATAGTGAACGAAACCTTGGCTGGGTATAGTAGTCTGGGCTTGCATCCATGGTCTCTTAGTTTCTGCAGTACATCTATCCAGGACCTTCTGGCTTTCATGGTTTCCATAGAGAAGTCAGGTGTAAGTCTGATAGGTTTACCTTTATAAGTAACTTGGCCTTTTTCCTTCGCTGCTCTTAGTATTCTTTCTTTATTCTGTATGCTTTGTGTTTTGATTATTATATGGCGAGAGGATGTTTTTTTTTTGATCCAGCCTATTCGGTGTTCTGTATGCTTCTTGAACCTTCATAGGTATATCTTTCTTTAGGTTGGGAAAGTTTTCTTCTATAATTTTATTAAATATATTTTCTGGACCGTTGAGCTGCACTTCTTCTCCTTCTTCTATTCCTATTATTCTTAGGTTTGGTCTTTTTATTGTGTCCAATATTTCCTGAATGTTTTGTGATGAGAATTTGTTGGCCTTGCTGTTTTCTTTGATCAGCGTGTTTATTTTCTCTATGGTATCTTCAGAATCTGAGATTCTTTCTTCTATCTCTTGTATTCTGTTGGTTATGCTTGCTTCTGTAGTCTCTATTCGTTTACCTAGATTTTCCCTGTCCAGCTGGCCTTCTGTTTGTGTTTTCTTCTTTGCCTCCATTTCAGTTTTTAAGTCTTGAACTGTTTCCATTATCTGTTTGATTGTTTTTCCTTGGTTTCCTAGGGTATCATTCACTGATTTACTCAATTCTTCAAACTTTCTGTTATACTTCTCATCCATTTCTATAAGGGCATTTTTTACATGTTGTTTAAGGGCGTCAATCACTTTCATAAAGTCAATTTTATCTACTTCTTCATGATTAAGGTGTTCATGTCCACCTGTTGGGATGTCGCTGGGTTCTGGTGGTTTCATATAGTTTTTCAGATTGTTAGGTGAATTCTTGCATTGGCGCCTGCCCATCTCTTTGTCCGAATGCTCCCCTCTGGATCTTCTTTTACCGGATCAGGTCTCCTTGCCTACTGATGTACCTTCCCAGTGATGGCTCTCTGCAGTGCTAGCTCTCCTGGTGTTCTAGTGATGTCTCTCCTTGCTTGTTGCAGGCAGGCCAGTGAAACAAAGGAAGTCTCGCCTGCCTACTTGCCCTGAGGATATGCCCCCAGCGCCAGACAGACTGAGCTGGATGGTGTTATGTGCCCAAAGAGGAAAGGGGACAGAAGGAAGAAGGGTTCTGGATGCAAGCTGGGTGGGACAAGAAGAGAGAGGCAGTATGGGGGGGTAGAGCCCCTGCAGGGAGCCCGGGGAGTATAGGGAGGGGGATGAGGAACTTCAGAGTTCCCTGTCCAGGGCTGCTTCCGCCGCCGCTGGTCACAAACTCCCCACACTGCTGTCTCTCCTGGTGCCGAGATCAGATCTCCGTGCAGGTTGGGTAGTTCGTAAACAAAGCGCCTACCTTGGTTGATGCAGGCGGGCCAGTGAAACAAAGGAGGTCTCGCCTGCCTACTTGCCCTGAGGATTTGCCCCCAGCGCCAGACAGACTGAGCTGGATGGTGATATGTGCCCAAAGAGGAAAGGGGACAGAGGGAAGAAGGGTTCTGGATGCAAGCTGGGTGGGACAAGCTCATAATGGCATTTTTACACATGTTTTCTTCTTCCACACCCTGCCCTCTGGCCTTTGCCTTGCCCTCCCCTCTGTCCCATTCTTGCTGTTTTTCCATTGCCCACAACAACCTAATTTCTGCTCTCCCAGTACAATATTGCATTATCTTCTGTCAGTGTTCCTGTACCCTAATCCTTCAGGTCTCTTTTTCCCTCTCACAGTTCTCTAGTTTCATGAGTCATCCACACATGGACACCGACCCACTCACACATAGAAACTTCAATCAAGGCTACACACATGAGAGAAAACATAGTGCTTATCTGAACGCAGTTTATTTCAGCTAACATTCTGAATTGAAATTTCACCCATTTTCCTACAAATGTCGTTTTTTTTTACTTTTAAATCTGTGTGTGTGTGTGTGTGTGTGTGTGTGTGACCACAGAGATGAGAGATGTCAGACCCTCCTGGGGCTTGTGTTACAGGTGGTTGTGAACTGCCTGGTTTGAGTGTTGGGAATCAAATGCTGGTCCTCTGGAAGAACAAGAAGTGCTCTTTATCACTGAGGCATATAGGCAGATCATGTGATAGTTTTGGTTGTCGTCCTCAAAGATTTGTTTATCTTTTATTTTTATGTGTGTGAATATTTTTCCTGCAATATATGTGTACATCCGTGGTGACTGTGGAGGCCAGAAAGGGATTCCCTGGAACTGGAGTTATAGATGGTTCTGAGCCACCAAGTGGGTGCTGGGAACCAAACCCAGTTCCTCTGTAAGAGCAGCCAGTGCTTTTCCCTGAGACATCTGTCCCACCACTTTCTCATTTTTGACAAACCTACTTACTGATTTCCTCAGTAGCTGCAATTTATGCTCACTAGCAGTGAGTAAAGTTTCCTCTTTCCTCAAATTCCTGCCAGCATCTGTTGTTCTGTTTTCTTGATGAAAGTCATTCTGAGCTAGTAAGGTGACAGTATAAATCATTTTAATTTCACCTTTCCCTGATGGCTTAGGATGTTGAACCCATCATCAAATATTATTTGCCATTTCTATTTCTTCCTTTGAGGACTGTCTGCTCACCTCATTACCTCATGTATGGATTGGATTTGGTTTAATCTTGGCTGTTTTTACATAATAGAACCCTATGCGATACAGAGTTGGCAATGATTTCTCAAATCTGTAAGCTGTCTCTTCAGTTGTGAGGTTCCTTCCATTGTTAGGCAGGTTTTTAGTTTGCTATAATCCATGTGTCAGTCCTTGGGTTGTGTTCTCTGCTGTCACAGTCCATTCAGAAGTTCCTACCTCTGCATAGGATGATTGTTGACACGGGACATAGTTGATGTGTCTTCCCTGCAGTTTCAGCATGTCCTGTCTTCACATGAAGTCTGTGATCTATTTTCAATGTTTCATGTAGTTTGAGACTCGACCTGATTTCATTCTTCTACAGGTACATACCCAGTTTTCTCAGCACCATCTGTAAAAGGATCTTTCCTAATGACATCTGGGTTTAAGGGAAAAAATGAAGTACCTTCTAGGGCTGGGTTGATGAATCCATGATTAAGAGCACTTGCCGCTCTTGCAGAGGACAAAGGTTCAGTTAACAGCACCCATATGGCAGCTCACAATCCCTTATATCTCTAATTCTAAGGTATCTGATGTCATCTTCTGGAGAGTAGTTGACTGTTCAGTTTTCATGAGTTTGTAGGCATTCTGGGGGTAGAATTGTTGTTGAATTCTAGCATTATTCCATGGTAATCCAATAGTACACAGCTGGTTACTACATTTTCTTTTGTATCTGTGAATGTTTGCTTTGTTACTGATTATGTGATCAATTTTTGAGAAGGTTCCATGAGATGCTGAGAAGAAGGTATTTTCTTTTCTGTTGGGTGGAATGTTCTATAGATGTCTATTAATTTCATTTGTTTCACTACATCTGTGATATCTCTTATTGCTCCATTAAGTTTCTGTCTGTTTAGCCTGTCCATTGGTGAGAGAGGAGTGTTGAAACCTACTATTAGAGTGTGTGTTTCCCTTCTTTGAGTTGTGGTGGTGGAGAGTTGTCAGATGTCTGTGTTATTGTGGGTGTTCTTAGCTTCCTTGGTTTGTGCTTTGCCTTCTAGTAGTTTCTGTAAGGCTGGGTTTGTGGCTACCTATTATTTAAATCTGTTTTTGTCCTGGAATATCTTTTTTCTCCATTGATGGTGAATGCAAGCTTTGCTGTGAATAGTACTCTGGGATTGCCTTCATGGTCTCTTAGTGTTGGCAGCACATCTATCTAAGACATTCTGGCTTTCATGGTTTCCACTGAGAAGTCAGGTGTAATTCAAGTGCCTACGGACTCCTGATCTTTGATGAAGAAACCAGAAATACATGGGAGACCATTCTCTCCCTTATAAGAGATCATGTCAGCACACAGAAGCCACCCTATTGCTGACACACCCCCACATCCCAAAAAATATTTAATGGAAAGGAATTCCCACACAGACCTCAACCTAAAACCAGATATCTTGAACCTAACAGAAGAAAAAGAAGGGAAGATCCCTGAAATCAATGACATAGGAAAAGACTTTCTGAGCAGAACACTATTAACACAGACACTAATTTCAACAATTAATAAATGGGATCTCATGAAACTGAAAAGCTTCTGCATGACAAAAGATCCCATCATTCAGACAAAGTGGCAGCTTACAGAATGGTAAAATATTTTTTTATCAACTACACACCCAATAGAGGGCTAATATCCAAAATTATACAAAAAAACTCAAACAAAATGTATAAAGAACTCAAAAGGCTAGATATCAAGAAAACAAATGACTCAATTAAAACTGGGAATTTTTAAACAGAGAATTCTCAATAGGGAATCTTAAGTGGCTGAGAAAGACTTAAATGTTCAACATTCTCAGTCATTAGTGAAATGCAAACCAAGTCTGCTTTGAGAGTCCATTTTACACCTGTCAGAATCCCTAGGATCAATAATACGAGTGACAGTTCCTGCTGGCAAGGACATAGAATAAGGGGTACACTCATCCACTGCTGGTAGCAGTGCAGACTCATACAGTCACTATGGAAATGAGTGTGGATTTACCTTAGAGAGATGGGAACTGATCTACCTCGTGATCCAGCTCTATCACTCTTGGGCATTTACCCAAAGGACACTTCATCCTACCACAGAGACGCTTACTCAACCATGTCCATTGCTGCTCTATTAATAATGCCCAGAAATTGGATAACATATTCAAGACATGAATATGAATGGATAATAAAAATTGGAACCTTTATACAAATGAATATTACTCAGCCATTATAAAGAATTAAATTCACAGTAAATGGGTAGAACTAGGGGGAGAAATCACCCTGAGTGAGGTACCCAGACACAGAAAGCCAAATGTGGCATGTATTAGCTTACATGTGGATATACAGAATCACAGAGATTAAGCATAGAGTAACAGACTAAGGAGGAGAGAAGCATCTCATCAGGAAAGAAGAAATAGAATAGAAAGGTACAGGCTGGTGAGGGGAGGTGCAAGGAGAGAAATAGAGGGACGAGGGAGTGTATACAGGGAGAAACAGCTAAAACTAAGGCCACGGAAGTAGTGTGCAGTGGCATGGGTATTGATACAGTCGATGCTTCCTGAAATAAATGCATATGTGAAGGCAGTCTAACAGAGAAATCAAATAACAGGGTGATGAGACTGTCTGAGAGCTTTCTCCTTCTGTCTTGCATTCCATTCTTTAGGTTGGGATTAAAGATGTGCACCACTGGGATTAAAGGCGTGCACCGCCAGGTTTCTATGGCAAACTAGTGTGGCTACTGAGATTAAAGGTGTGTGCTACCACTTACTCTCTGATCTTCAGCTAAACTTTCTTTATTAAAATACAAATGAAATATCACTACACGTAAGTATCACGAAACATTGTAAAGGAGGGGACACATAGATTATAAGAGCCAGAGCATCATGGAGTTTGCTGTGACATTGTATCTCCTAGGAATGTCAGAATCTACACCAATAAAATATTATTAACATGGCTGCTTAAGTATGAGCTGAATAAGGACAAGAGGCAATCTATAAGGGACAAGGGGCCAACCAGCCCTACACAAAGAACTATAGGGAACTCACAAATGCCGGGAGTGGAGTAACAGGTTTAGTCCTACTGTGGGAAGAGTATACGAAATGCTTATCCAATACCAAATGGTGAGCCCTGAATCATACATACAAATAACATTATACTAAATTAAAGTATGCGTGTGTTATAGTTTCTTAGGTACTTAACAGTATGAATCCGTGTGATTTTTTTCACATATCCATACTATTATTTTGCTCTCCTTTCTCCCTGTGTATTTATCTCCCTTCAACCTAATTATAACCCTGACAGCATACAGACAAGTAACATACAGATTGGGCAGGTTACATACACATATGCATGTAACAAAATTAATGAAAAATCCATGAATTTGAAAGGGAACAAGGAGGCATATAAGAGCGGGTTTGAAGAAAAAAAGTAAAAGGAGAAATGATGTTTCATTGTTACAAAATATTTGTATAACTATGTAAAGACGTGTTGCCTTTGTTGAATTATATGTAAAAATGTGTTGCTGTTTTACCTTGTCTGCCTAAGGCACCTGATTAGTCTAACAAAAAGCTAAATGGCCAATAGCAAGAAAGAGGTATAGGCAGGACTTGCAGGCAGGGAAACTGAGTAGCAGGAGGAATTTAGGCTTAGAAAGGAAGAAAGAAAAAGAGATACCAGGGAGAAACCAGTGACCAATCAGACACACATGGAGGAAGCAGGAAACCAAGACATACAGAATAAAAGTAAGGTAAAAAGCCCCAAGGAAAAATGTAGATGAATAGAAACAGGTTAAATTAAGTTCAAAAAGCTAGCAGGACGAGCCTAAGCTAAGACTAAGCACTTATAATTAATAAGAAGCATTCATAATAAATTATTTGGGAGTTTCTTGGTGGCCCAAAGGAAAATTCCAACTACACATAATACAATAAATAAAATAAAGAAGTAGTTGTTTTTAAAGAATTAACATAAAAGGTAAAAAAGGGACACAGCCAAGACTGTTAAATAGACAAGCTTGTCTCAGAAAAAAAAAAGAAGATAAAAAGAGATGTAACATATCCCTATTACCTGCTCTGAAGAATTTTTCACAGATACTGCCACGGCATAACCACATGGGAATAAGGTGGCCTGCATTAATTAAAAGAGTTTCTAATAGTAAAGTATATTACAGTTGCTTATGACTTAAAATGTCATTATAAAATATCTAGCAAATTAAATTCAACTTGATTACATTATCATTTCTTCCCACTACATTCCTTAGGATGAATTTTAATTTATTAACGCCATGTATCACTAAGCTAAAATCCTGATACAATTATCTCACTTGATCCTGAGTGGCATTCAGAAGTAGACATAGAAAGCAAGCTTGTCAGGTTTTTGTGTGTCTATGACTACCAGCCTGATGACTGTAGACTTCAACTTTTTAAAATTTGTACAAAAATAATGTTTCAATGAGTTCTTTGATGAGGAATGATTTTAGAAGGACTAGTATGTGAAAACTTGCTTTATTTAAGCACCCGTAGAACATTAATCCTTTCTCACTTCAGTCTTCTATAAAAAGAATCCAGGAGTAGTTAATGCATAAGCAATAGCTATTACAATAGTCTTACTAATTGACCTTGTAATGACAAAATATGGGAGATCTTGGTCAAACAGAGATAATATTTCCAATTCAAATGTCTTAGCTAAAGTGATTTTGTATTTCTTCTGTAGACTCTTCTCAAACTCACAGAGATCCCCCTGCCTCTGCCTCTTGAGTACTGGGAGTAAAGGAATGTACCACCACTGACCAGCAAATTTTGTACTTCTTAAGGCATCTTGAAACTAAGATGAGTGTTGAAATGAATTTTGAGAACTTAGGTCCTGATAAAACTGTACAAGAATACTTTTGATTTGCCTTTATTTTTTAAAAAAAGATCTTTATTATTTTTATTTTATGTATAAAGTGTTTTGCCTACATGTATGTCTGTATACCACACGTGTGTCTGGTGCCCACCAAGGCCAGAAGAGGGCATCAGACCTCCTGAAATTAGAGTTATAGTTATGGGTCCTGGGGATTTAACCCATTTCTTTGGAAGAGCAGGCAGTGCTCTTACCCATGGAGCCATTTCACCAGGCCCAGGGATATTTTACAAAACAAAACAACAATAAAAGATACTATGGAAAACAACTGGGCACTGCTGCAAAATTACTTGATTGTCTCAAATACAGATGAGGAGACACACTGATGGCTAGGAAAGACTGAAACTCAAAAGGGCTGCTAGGGACAAAACTACAATTCTAGCCAGAGGCACAACAGCTGCAAGATTTAGAAATCTAAGCTTTTGCCCTAGGACTTCCCACCACTGTCTGGGAACTGGCATAGCCTTCTTGCTTAAGAGTACTCGCAAGAGGCTTTCTGATGTCACGCAGGCGGAGACTTTAAAATCCAAATGGCTCCTGGTTGGCATTGGTGGGTGTCTTCCTAAGCAGTTGTGCATTTTACTGGAAGTGGGCGCTGGGGGTCAAGAACCAGAGAGAAAGGTAACTGCTGGCATGGGGTTAACTCTGTTCCTGCTAAGAAACTCTGTGGCATCAGAGACCTGGGGCGGCATCTGCCAGGTTCTGGGTTCAGGGATCAGTAAGTTTGTGTGGGCAGCGCCTGGAGAAGGAAAAGAGGATGCTGATTGCTGACCAAGGTGTTCCGCAGGGAGGGGGAGAAGGGGAGGACTGCCTGGGAGGGACAGGTTAAAACACTGCGTTCCTGTGGTAATGCAGCATCTGAAAAGCCATGTAAGAAGAAAAAGTCTGGGAAACTGAAGGCTTGAGAATAAGACCTAAGTGGAATGTAAGCAGTCGAACAAGGAGTGATGTGACTCAGTGCACAGCCTATTGTGCTAAAGTCCCCAGCTCAAACAAACAATAAAGTGGGTGTTATTATTTGGTGTTAGTATTTGGGAATCTGCATTGGCCTGCCTGTCCTTAGGGTCCTGACAGGAAACCTCCTCACCTGTAGCCACTAAGAGCACTTCACCTGTAGCCACTTCTGGGCACATTTGCTATGGTTCCTTGTAACAGGTGGACCTACCCCTAACCTCCCCCTTCTCCTGTGTCTACCTCCCTCTCTCTCCCACACTCTTTACCAAATGGGACTAGTCTGCTCCCCTCTCTGCCTTCTCTGTCCCTTCTCTCTCATCTTCCAATAAGCCTCCTGTATAAGCCTTATCGCATAGCGTGACTTCTCTTCACTACATATATATATATATATATAATTTTATCAACAGTGAGTTCTGTCTTATCCTAGAAAGAAGCCAGGGCAGGACCAGAAAAAGCTGAGTGGCTAGCGTCTAGTGCTGCAGAGACGAAGACAGGGTCTGACATAGGTATGCTTATGATACTAAAATATTTTGAGAATGGAAGCAGCCTCTACACTATGTTATGGAACAGATTGCTTGTCTTTACTGAAAGGGAGATTAGAACCAGAAAGACAATAGTGGGTATTAAACTATGGGGTTAAACATAAAGCAAGAAAAGTAGATATTAGGAAAAGAGAATGAATCCTGATTTTGAAGCCAAAGGAAACATTTTGAGGACAGTTAAGGAGCCTGAGATTTCTTGTCAAGCAGTCTGTGAGTTACCATTGAAATAGACATAAGAGATACCAGTGATGTATTCGGGATAACACATTGAAATTTTGCGATCATGGATTGCCGTGTGATGCAGGAATCATATATGTTCATTTTTGCATTGTCTTGCTCGAGTGTATTGAATACCTGAAGTTGCATAGGTGTTATCTTTAGTGAGGACTTAAGTATACATGACAAACAAATACAGCACACAGGGAAAATACTATCGTAAAGGAATAAACTTAGTTACTCTTCTACTTCAGAATAAAAGTGACAATTATTGCTTAATGATCCACTTGCATCTGGAACATTTTTCTGATATTGAAATCATGAATTAGGTTCTGAGCATGAAGCGCAGTTCCATTTCCACCGGTGGTGCTGGCTGCCTCTCCACACAGGAATTAAGATCTCAGGACCTCGACGAACCAGACCTTTATACCCGTCAAGCGTAAGTGCCTCCAACTATGGATCTCAGCTGCATGCTGCCATGTTCTGTACCTAGTTCTCAGAAACTGTAGAATCAGATGGTGAAAGTGGGTCTTCTCTAGTTCCACACTTGAGTCGCTCACTCTCCAAAGGTTAGTAATTCCTTCAGAGAGCTTTGGTTTTACTGTCTAAGTCTGGCAGTATTAATTATATTAGCAATTAAACTAAGAAAATGCCAATATAAACTCAATTTAAAATAACAATCTTATTATAAGGTTTCAAAACTAAAATGGTTTTATTTATTTATTTGCTTCTTTGTTTGTTTTGGTTTGTTTTGGAGACAAGATTTCTCGATGCAGCCCTAGTTTTCCTGGCATTCACTCTGTAGACCAGGTTAGCATCGAACTTTGGGATATACCTTTCTCTGCTTCCAAAGTGCTCAGATTAAAGGTGCGTGCCACCACCACCTACAATGCTTTTAATTTAAAAAAAAATCTGGGTAAGCAAGATGACTCAGCAGGTAAAGGCACTTATCAACAAACCCAAACACCTGCTTTCAATCCCCAGACCCACATGGTAGAAGAGAACCTGCTGCATCAGCAGCTAGTGACCACCAGCTGATCGCTCTCTTTCTGTCTCTCTCTCTCTCTCTCTCTCTCTATCTCTCTCTCTCTCTCTCTCTCTCTCTCACACACACACACACATACACACACACACACACAATAATAAATGTAATAAAGTTAAAATATTTCCAATGCAAAACAATTTCATTGGGCAGCAAAACATGGTCTCCCCTTTTAACGTCAGATCCCTTTAATATCTGACTAATGAAAGACAGTTAGAATCTATTCTGCTGCTGCATTCAGACTGTCCTAGCAGCCAGTCTCTAGGTAGCAATGTATGCATGAAAGGATGAGCATGAGAAGAACAAACAACATCTTAGTTTTGATGTAGTGATACCTAGATATACATACCTTGGAGAACATGTCTAGTCTAGATCAGCAGTTGTCTGGATTGTAGGTGGGGAAGTTTGATACAGATTGACAGGAAACAGTCTGTTATTTGTATGACCTGGGGTATGACCTCACCTTTTTGTACTTTGAATCCCTTGTGTATAAGAATGGGGATAGGTTGAGCGGTGGTGCACGTATTTAATTAAACGGAGGCAGTCTAATCTCTGGGTTTGAGGCCAGCCTGGTCTACAGACAAATTCCAAGACAACCAGAGCTACACAGAAAAACCTGTCTTCCAAAAAAAGAAAGAAAAAGAGT
This sequence comes from Chionomys nivalis, assembly GCF_950005125.1. Taxonomy (NCBI): domain Eukaryota; kingdom Metazoa; phylum Chordata; class Mammalia; order Rodentia; family Cricetidae; genus Chionomys; species Chionomys nivalis. The sequence goes on along the minus strand of NW_026646879.1, from coordinate 86,285 downwards.
GGAGATACTGGGAGATTGCTCAGTGGTTTAGAGTCGTTCCTATTCTACCACAGGACCCAAATTCAGTTCCCAGTACCCACATTGGGCAGGTCACAACCGCCTGTGACTCCAGCTCAAGGAGATCTGGTGCCCCTTTAGTGACCTCCATAGGCACTCTCGTGCATGTGTGGTTATGCCTATACAAACAAAATATACATAGAATATAAAATAGAACTTTTCACTTTTTTAATGGAGATAATGGCAGACTCTCCTTTACAAGTTGTTCTGAATATTTATTGAGTGTTTATATAGGTCAACTGCTCTTAAGTTCTTCATGCATATTAACTCTTGATACTCGGTGACAACTTTCCCTTAAGGCACAATGGCAAACAAGGGAGTACAAAAAAGGGAGCAGTTATAGGGGCATAAATAGAGACGAAAGTGTTTAGGTTATTGAACAGGCCTTTAGACTACTTGGTACAGAAGATCTATGGGCCTGAAACACACCTTTAAGGATAATATATGTGTTGATAATGTCATGCACAAGGAAATTTGGTTTGTTATTTGTGGTGCTGAGGATTGAGCACAAGCTGAACAAAACACTGAGATATATCCCTGTCACAGAAGTACATTTCATTCCCCCCATATTTTATACCTAAAACTGCTGTAACTTCATGGTATGCTCTCCTGCTTTTAGGAATGCATTGTCTTTAGTTATTTAAAGCTTAAAGACTAATGTTTGATGCTGTTCTTACGATGTGTGTGTGTGTGGGTGTGTGTGTGTGTGTGATGGATAGCCTTAAAATAATGCAGACTTGAACAGAGGAGGAAATGTTTTTGATTGCCTTCTTAATATGCAACTTGGTATGTTTTCAAGTTCTAAAAATATAAAGGATACAAGACCTATCCATGATAAAGTATTTATTCAGAAAAATATCCAACATCTATATAAGGTATTAAATTGTCTGATTTGAGTGATTTTGCAGTGTGGTTTAAATTCTGGTTTGTCTGAGACAGGGTTTCTCTGTCTAGCTCTGGCTGTCAGTGGAACTCACTCTGTAGACCAGGCTGGCCTTGAACTCACAGACATCTGCCTGCCTCTGGCTCAGGAGTGCTGGGATTTGCTGGGATTAAAGGTGTGAGCCACTAGCACCCAGTTTTATTGTTTTTTTAAAAGCAATGTATAAGTAAAACCCACAGTTTTACAAAAATAGCTATTCAAGTAATCCACACAAAGTTGTTTTCACCCTTAACAATTTCTATGGCATTTGACATGGGCTACAAACATGGCCCTGTGGTAAAGTACTTTCTTAGCATGTGGCTTCAGACCTGGGCTCAATTCCCAGTACCACCAAAAAGAACAAAACAAAACAAAACAAAACAACTACTTTTTACTAGGAAGACCCTTTTCCCTTCCTCAATAAAAGAGAGGTCAGAAGTGTGCCTTGTATCAGCAATTCCAGCACTTTGTTATCAGACACTGGGGGGATTGCAAGTTCCAGGTCAGGCAGGGTCACATAGTAAGACCCTATCTAAAATACATAACAGCCAGGAAATCTTAAAATGAAAAATGGTCTATGTTTAGTAATAGTGCAAGTTAGTTTGAGTCATGAAAAATTTAAACAAAAATCAGTCTATAAGAAAATGTTGATGAGGGTCTGAAGAGGTGGCTCAGCATCTAAGAACACTGCTTACTCTTCCAGAGGTGCTGAGTTCAGTTCCCAGTAACCACATACTGGCTCACAACTGTCTATAGTGTGATCCCATGTCCTCGTCTGACAAAGTTGGACGTGCAGGTAGAGTACTCATATAAATAAAAATAAGTTTTTAAAGAAAAAAAGGAAGGAAGGAAGGAAGGAAAAGAAATGAAGGAAGAAAAAGTTGATGAAGCCCGGTGGTGGTAGTGGTGGGAGCACATGCCTTTAATCCCAGCACTCAGGAGCCAGAGGCAGGAAGAGCTCTATGCGTTAGAGGCCAGCCTGGGCTACAGAGTGAGCTCCAAGACAGCCAAGCCTACACAAAGAAACCCTGTCCCATAAAACCAAAAGAGTTGATGATCTAAATATTTGTGCAGTAGGACATACCTATAATCCCAGATTTGGAAAGCAGGAGAATCCATTGTTCTGGGCTATGTAAACTCATGAATCAAAAAAAAAAAATAAGAAGAAAAGAAAAGAAAAACTATATGTATGTAGGACTGGAGGGTTTTTTCTGTGATTAAGAAAACTGTTTGCTCTTGCAGAGGACCTGAATTCAATTTCTGGCACTCACACAGAAACTCAAACCATCTGTAACTCCAGTTCTTCTCATCTAGGAGAACACAACACACATGCTTACATGCAGTGAAGATGTTTATATGCATAAATATACATGTACATAATAATTGACGAGAGGCTGAAGAGGTAGCTCAGCAGTTAAGAGCACTTGTTCTTCCAAAGGGCCTGTGTTCATTGCCAGCACCTGCTTGGTCAATCACAACCCTCAGTAACTCCAGTCCCCTGGATCTGATGCCCTCTTCTGGCCTACCTGAACATTGTGTGCTCATGATGTACAAAGTTTACAAAACACCTAGACACATAATTTATTTTAAAAATAATTGAGCAAGACATGGTGGTGCATGCCAGTAATCCCAGCACTCTGGAAGCTGAGAGGAGAATCTTGAGTTCAAGGTTAGCCTGAGCTACATAACAAGTCCAAGGTTACCCTGGTATGTATAGCAAAAACCTTTCTAAATTTTAGAAAATAGATATTAAGAGGGATTACAGCATAAACAATAAAATATCAAAATGGAAAAGTCAAAATAACCAGAAAAAAATCAAATATTAACTCTCACAAAATGATTTATTAACAAATTATTTTACAGATGAATGCTTTCAAATAATTAAAGGTCAGATGGTTTTTAAACATGAGAGTTGTCATAGAACATAAACACAATTATCAAGAGGCTACTATATGCGTGTACAACAACTTATAGGCATCATAATAAAATCAAACCAATCACCGACAGACATAATATACAAAGCTCAATAATTGCTATCAAAATGTATTTGGCAAATAGGCAATTATTATTTAAGATAAGGTCTTGCTCAGATTAGGTGAGTCTCTAGCCAGAATCTTTGGGCCTTCCTTAGTCCTCTAAATGCTGGAATTAGATGCATGCATGGCAACAACTGGCTCAGCAAATGCTTTACGCATGACCATATGCCTGGTACTGTAATAGATGTCTGAACTAATATAGCACAACACCTGCCCCATGGACTCCATTTCAAGTGGGACGATGGCTACAGGAACAAGTATTTCCCATTACAAGATTATTAAGTTAGCTACAAAGTAGTAGATTTCATAATGGCATTTTTTTTTCTTTTTTTTTCTTTTCTTTTATTTTTTTTAATTAAAATTTCCAACTGCTCCCCGTTTCCCATTTCCCTCCCATCCTCCCACACATTGCCCCCTCCCCCCACTCCCCTCCCCCATCCCCACTCCTCTTCTCCTCCCCCCAGTCCATTCCCCCTCCCTCTCGATACTGAAGAGCAGTCCAAATTCCCTGCCCTAGAGGAAGACCAAGGTCCTCCCACTTCCATCCAGGCCCAGGAAGGTGAACATCCAAACAGGCTAAGCTCCCACAAAGCCAGTTCATGTATTAGGATCGAAACCTAGTGCCATTGTCCTTGGCTTCTCATCAGCCTTCATTGTCCGCCATGTTCAGAGAGTCCAGTTTCAACCCATGCTTATTCAGTCCCAGTCCAGCTGGCCTTGAAGAGCTCCCAATAGATCAGTTCCACTGTCACAGTGGGTGGGTGCACGCCTCGTGGTCCTGATTTCCTTGCTCATGTTCTCCCTCCTTCTGCTCCTCATTTGGACCTTAAGAGCTCAGACCGTTGCTCCAATTTGGGTCTCTGTCTCTCTCTCGATCTATCGCCAGTTGAAAGTTCCTGTGCCATTCTCCTTGGCCTCTCGTCAGCTCTCATTGTCCACCACATTCCGAGAGTCCGGTTTTATCCCATGTTTTTTCAGTAGCAGTCCAGCTGACCTTGGTGAGCTCCCAATAGATCGGCCCCACTGTCTCAGTGGTTGGGTGCACCCCTCATGGTCCTGACTTCCTTGTTCATGTTCTCTCTCCTTCTGCTCCTCATTATAACCTTGGGAGCTCAGTCCGGTGCTCCAGTGTGGGTCTCTGGCTCTATCTCCATCCATCGCTAGATGAAGGTTCTATGGCGATATGCAAGATATTCATCAGTATGATAATAGGATAGGTTCATTTCAGGTTCCCTATCCTCAGGTGCCCCAATGAACTAACTGGGGACATTGCCCTGGGCATCTGGTAGCCATTCCAAGTTCAAGTCTCTTGCCACCCCTTAGGTGGCTCCCTTACCTAAGGTATGAGTTTCCCTGCTCCCCTATCCAAACTTCCTTTATCCCCAATCACCCCGATTCCCCCAGTTCCCCTCATCCTCTCCTTCACAGTTTTCTTTCCCCATCACCCCTCATCCCCATCCCACCCCACCCCCAAGATTCCAATTTTTTGCCCATCAGTCATGTCTATTTCCCATAGCTGGGAGGATATCTATATGTTTTTCCTTGGGTTTACCCTCTTGTTTAGCTTCTTTAGGATCACAAATTATAGACTCAGTGGCCCCTATCCATGGCTAGAAACCAATTATGAGTGAGTACATCCCATGTTCTTCTTTTTGGGTCTGGGTTACCTCACTAAGTATCGTATTTTCTATTTCCATCCATTTGCATGCAAAATTCGAGAAGTCATTGTTTTTTACCGCAGAGTAGTACTCTAATGTGTATATATTCCACACTTTCTTCATCCATTCTTCCATTGAAGGGCATCTAGGTTGCTTCCAGGTTCTGGCTATTACAAATAATGCTGCTATGAACATAGTTGGACAAATGCTTTTGTCATATGATAGGGCATCTCTTGGGTATATTCCCAAGAGTGGTATTGCTGGGTCCAGGGGTAGGTTGATCCCAATTTTTCTGAGAAACCGCCACACTGATTTCCAAAGTGGTTGCACAAGTTTGCAGTCCCACCAGCAATGGATGAGGGTACCCCTTTCTCCACAACCTCTCCAGCAAAGGCTATCCTGGGTGTTTTTGATTTTAGCCATTCTGACAGGTGTAAGATGATATCTCAAAGTTGTTTTGATTTGCATTTCTCTGATCGCTAAGGAGGTTGAGCATGACCTTAAGTATCTTTTGGCCATTTTAACTTCTTCTGTTGAGAATTCTCTGTTCAGTTCAGTGCCCCATTTTTTAATTGGGTTAATTATCCTTTTAAAGTCTAGTTTCTTGAGTTCTTTATATATTTTGGAGATCAGACCTTTGTCTGTTGCGGGGTTGGTGAAGATCTTCTCCCAGTCAGTAGGCTGCCTTTTTGTCTTAATGACAGTGTCCTTTGCTTTACAGAAGCTTCTCAGTTTCAGGAGGTCCCATTTATTCAATGTTGCCCTTAATGTCTGTGCTGCTGGGGTTATACATAGGAAGCGATCTCCAGTGCCCATATGTTGTAGGGTACTTCCCATTTTCTCTTCTATCAGGTTCAGTGTGTTCAGATTGATATTGAGGTCTTTGATCCATTTGGACTTGAGTTTTGTGCATGGTGATAGATATGGGTCTATTTTCATTCTTCTACAGGTTGACATCCAATTGTGCCAGCACCATTTGTTGAAGATGCTTTCTTTCTTCCATTGTATACTTTTAGCTCCTTTATCGAAAATCAGTTGTTCATAGGTTTGTGGGTTAAAATCCGGGTCTTCTATACGATTCCATTGGTCGACTTCTCTGTTTTTATGCCAGTACCACGTTGTTTTCATTACTGTAGCTCTGTAATAGAGTTTGAAGTCAGGGATGGTAATGCCTCCAGAAGTTCCTTTATTGTATAAGATTGTTTTGGCTATCCTGGGTTTTTTGTTTCTCCATATAAAGTTGATTATTGTCCTTTCAAGATCTGTGAAGAATTTTGATGGGATTTTAATGGGGATTGCATTGAATCTATAAATTGCCCTTGGTAGAAATGCCATTTTTACTATGTTGATTCTCCCAATCCAAGAGCAAGGGAGATCCTTCCATTTTCTGGTATCCTTTTCAATTTCTTTCTTCAATGCCTTAAAGTTTTTGTCAAATAGATCTATCACTTCCTTGGTTAGAGTTACCCCAAGATATTTTATGCTGTTTGTGGCTATCGTGAAAGGTGATGATTCTCTTATTTCTCTCTCTGCTTCCAGATCCTTTGTGTATAAGAGGGCGACTGATTTTATGGAGTTGATCTTGTATCCTGCCACGTTACTAAAGGCGTTTATCAGCTGTAGGAGTTCTTTGGAGGAGTTTTTGGGGTCGCTCATGTACACTATCATATCATCTGCAAATAATGCAAGTTTAACTTCTTCCTTTCCAATTTGAATCCCCTTTATCCCTTTATGTTGTCTTATTGCTATTGCTAAAACTTCGAGAACTATATTGAAGAGGTATGGAGAGAGTGGACAGCCTTGGCGTGTTCCTGATTTTAGTGGGATGGTTTAAGTTTCTCTCCATTTAGTTTGATATTAGCTGTCGGCTTGCTGTATATAGCTTTAATTATATTTAGGTATGACCCTTGTATCCCTAATCTCTCCAAGACTTTTATCATAAAGGGATGTTGAATTTTGTCAAATGCTTTTTCAGCATCTAATGAAACGATCATATGGTTTTTTTCTTTCAGTTTATTTATATGATGTATTACATTGATAGATTTGCGTATGTTAAACCAGCCCTGCATCTCTGGTATGAAGCCTACTTGATCATAATGGATAATTTTTCTAATGTGTTCTTGGATTCGGTTTGCCAGAATTTTGTTGAGGATTTTTGCGTCGATGTTCATGAGTGAGATTGGCCTGTAATTCTCTTTCTTGGTTGGGTCTTTGTGTGGTTTTGGTATCAGAGTTACTGTAGCTTCATAAAAGGAATTTGGCAATGACTCTTCTGTTTCTATATTGTGAAATACATTAAGGAGAATAGGTATTAGGTCTTCTTGGAAGTTCTGGTAGAATTCCGCATTGAAACCATCTGGTCCTGGACTTTTTTTGGAAGGGAGGTTTTTGATAACCGCTTCTAATTCTTCACGACTAACAGGTCTATTTAGGTTGTTCACCTGGTCCTGGTTTAACTTTGGTAAATGGTATTTATCTAAAAAAGCGTCCATTTCTTTTGCATTTTCCAGTTTTGTGGCATACAGGCTTTTGTAGTAAGATCTAATGAGTCTCTGAATTTCCTCTGTGTCTGTGGTTATGTCTCCCTTTTCATTTCTGATCTTATTAATTTGCAAATTCTCTCTCTGCCGTTTGATTAGTTTGGATAGGGGTTTATCAATCTTGTTGATTTTCTCCAGGAACCAGCTTTTTGATTCATTGATTCTTTCAATTGTTTTCTGTGTTTCTATTTTGTTGATTTCAGCCCTCAGTTTGATTATTTCCAGTCTTCTACCCCTTCTAGGTGAGTCTGCTTCTTTTTTTTCTAGAGCTTTCAGGTGGGCTGTTAAGTCTCCAATGTGTGCTTTCTCTGTTTTCTTTAAGTGGGCAGTTAGTGCTATGAACTTTCCTCTCGGAACTGCTTTCATAGTGTCCCATAGGTTTGAGTATGTTGTTTCTTTATTTTCATTGTCTTCAAGGAAGAGTTTAATTTCTTTCTTTATTTCTTCCTTAATCCAGGTATGGTTCAGTAGTTGACTATTCAGTTTCCATGAGATTGTAGGCTTTCTGGGGGTAGCATTGTTGCTGAATTCTAGCTTTAATCCATGGTGATCTGATAAGATACAGGTGGTTCTTAATATTTTTTTGTAACTGTGGATGTTTGCTTTGTTACCGAGTATGTGGTCGATTTTTGAGAAGGTTCCATGATCTGCAGAGAAGAAGGTATATTCTTTCCTATTTGGGTGGAATATTCTATAGATGTCTGTTAAGTCCATTTGATTCATTACCTCCATTAATTCTCTTATTTCTCTGTTAGGTTTCTGTCTACTTGACCTGTCCATTGGTGAGAGAGGAGTATTAAAGTCTCCTACTATTAATGTGTGCGGTTTGATGGCTGCCTTGAGTTTTAACAATGTTTCTTTTACGTACGTGGGTGCTTTTATATTAGGGGCATAGATATTCAGGATTGAGACTTCATCCTGATGAATTGTTCCTGTTATGAGTAGAAAATGTCCCTCTCCATCTCTCCTGAATGATTTAAGTTTGAAGTCAACTTTGTTAGAAATTAGTATGGCCACCCCTGCTTGTTTCTTAGGTCCATTTACTTGATAAGCCTTATCCCAACCCTTTACTCTGAGTAGGTGCCTGTCTTTGTGGTTGAGGTGTGTTTCTTGTAAACAGCAGAATGTTGGATCCTGTTTTCGTATCCAATCTCTTAGTCTGTGCCTTTTTATAGGAGAGTTGAGTCCATTGACATTAAGTGATATTAATGACCAGTGGTTGTTAACTCCGGTCATTTTTTAAGTTGTAAATTTTGTGTGTTCCCCTTCTTTGTGTTGCGCTGGTGAAGGGTCTCTAGTTGTCTGAGATATTGTGGTCATTGTTGGACTCCTTGGTTAGTGATTTTCCTTCTATTACTTTCTGTAAGGCTGGATTTGTGGCTACGTATTGTTTAAATTTGTTTTTATCCTGGAAAATTTTGTTTTCTCCATTTATAGTGAACGAAACCTTGGCTGGGTATAGTAGTCTGGGCTTGCATCCATGGTCTCTTAGTTTCTGCAGTACATCTATCCAGGACCTTCTGGCTTTCATGGTTTCCATAGAGAAGTCAGGTGTAAGTCTGATAGGTTTACCTTTATAAGTAACTTGGCCTTTTTCCTTCGCTGCTCTTAGTATTCTTTCTTTATTCTGTATGCTTTGTGTTTTGATTATTATATGGCGAGAGGATGTTTTTTTTTTGATCCAGCCTATTCGGTGTTCTGTATGCTTCTTGAACCTTCATAGGTATATCTTTCTTTAGGTTGGGAAAGTTTTCTTCTATAATTTTATTAAATATATTTTCTGGACCGTTGAGCTGCACTTCTTCTCCTTCTTCTATTCCTATTATTCTTAGGTTTGGTCTTTTTATTGTGTCCAATATTTCCTGAATGTTTTGTGATGAGAATTTGTTGGCCTTGCTGTTTTCTTTGATCAGCGTGTTTATTTTCTCTATGGTATCTTCAGAATCTGAGATTCTTTCTTCTATCTCTTGTATTCTGTTGGTTATGCTTGCTTCTGTAGTCTCTATTCGTTTACCTAGATTTTCCCTGTCCAGCTGGCCTTCTGTTTGTGTTTTCTTCTTTGCCTCCATTTCAGTTTTTAAGTCTTGAACTGTTTCCATTATCTGTTTGATTGTTTTTCCTTGGTTTCCTAGGGTATCATTCACTGATTTACTCAATTCTTCAAACTTTCTGTTATACTTCTCATCCATTTCTATAAGGGCATTTTTTACATGTTGTTTAAGGGCGTCAATCACTTTCATAAAGTCAATTTTATCTACTTCTTCATGATTAAGGTGTTCATGTCCACCTGTTGGGATGTCGCTGGGTTCTGGTGGTTTCATATAGTTTTTCAGATTGTTAGGTGAATTCTTGCATTGGCGCCTGCCCATCTCTTTGTCCGAATGCTCCCCTCTGGATCTTCTTTTACCGGATCAGGTCTCCTTGCCTACTGATGTACCTTCCCAGTGATGGCTCTCTGCAGTGCTAGCTCTCCTGGTGTTCTAGTGATGTCTCTCCTTGGTGTTGCAGGCAGGCCAGTGAAACAAAGGAAGTCTCGCCTGCCTACTTGCCCTGAGGATATGCCCCCAGCGCCAGACAGACTGAGCTGGATGGTGTTATGTGCCCAAAGAGGAAAGGGGACAGAAGGAAGAAGGGTTCTGGATGCAAGCTGGGTGGGACAAGAAGAGAGAGGCAGTATGGGGGGGTAGAGCCCCTGCAGGGAGCCCGGGGAGTATAGGGAGGGGGATGAGGAACTTCAGAGTTCCCTGTCCAGGGCTGCTTCCGCCGCCGCTGGTCACAAACTCACCGCACTGCTGTCTCTCCTGGTGCCGAGATCAGATCTCCGTGCAGGTTGGGTAGTTCGTAAACAAAGCGCCTACCTTGGTTGGTGCAGGCGGGCCAGTGAAACAAAGGAGGTCTCGCCTGCCTACTTGCCCTGAGGATTTGCCCCCAGCGCCAGACAGACTGAGCTGGATGGTGATATGTGCCCAAAGAGGAAAGGGGACAGAGGGAAGAAGGGTTCTGGATGCAAGCTGGGTGGGGCAAGAAGAGAGAGGCAGTATGGGGGGGGTAGAGCCCGTGCAGGGAGCCCGGGGAGTATAGGGAGGGGGATGAGGAACTTCAGAGTTCCCTGTCCAGGGCTGCTTCCGCCGCTGCTGGTCACAAACTCACCGCACTGCTGTCTCTCCTGGTGCCGAGATCAGATCTCCGTGCAGGTTGGGTAGTTCGTAAACAAAGCGCCTACCTTGGTTGGTGTAGGCGGGCCAGTGAGACAAAGGAGGTCTCGCCTGCCTACTTACCCTGAGGATTTGCCCCCAGCGCCAGACAGACTGAGCTGGATGCCCTTATGTGCCCAAAGAGGAAAGGGGACAGAAGGAAGAAGGGTTCTGGATGCAAGCTGGATGGGACAAGCTCATAATGGCATTTTTACACATGTTTTCTTCTTCCACACCCTGCCCTCTGGCCTTTGCCTTGCCCTCCCCTCTGTCCCATTCTTGCTGTTTTTCCATTGCCCACAACAACCTAATTTCTGCTCTCCCAGTACAATATTGCATTATCTTCTGTCAGTGTTCCTGTACCCTAATCCTTCAGGTCTCTTTTTCCCTCTCAGAGTTCTCTAGTTTCATGAGTCATCCACACATGGACACCGACCCACTCACACATAGAAACTTCAATCAAGGCTACACACACGAGAGAAAACATAGTGCTTATCTGAACGCAGTTTATTTCAGCTAACATTCTGAATTGAAATTTCACCCATTTTCCTACAAATGTCGTTTTTTTTACTTTTAAATCTGTGTGTGTGTGTGTGTGTGTGACCACAGAGATGAGAGATGTCAGACCCTCCTGGGGCTTGTGTTACAGGTGGTTGTGAACTGCCTGGTTTGAGTGTTGGGAATCAAATGCTGGTCCTCTGGAAGAACAAGAAGTGCTCTTTATCACTGAGGCATATAGGCAGATCATGTGATAGTTTTGGTTGTCGTCCTCAAAGATTTGTTTATCTTTTATTTTTATGTGTGTGAATATTTTTCCTGCAATATATGTGTACATCCATGGTGACTGTGGAGGCCAGAAAGGGATTCCCTGGAACTGGAGTTATAGATGGTTCTGAGCCACCAAGTGGGTGCTGGGAACCAAACCCAGTTCCTCTGTAAGAGCAGCCAGTGCTTTTCCCTGAGACATCTGTCCCACCACTTTCTCATTTTTGACAAACCTACTTACTGATTTCCTCAGTAGCTGCAATTTATGCTCACTAGCAGTGAGTAAAGTTTCCTCTTTCCTCAAATTCCTGCCAGCATCTGTTGTTCTGTTTTCTTGATGAAAGTCATTCTGAGCTAGTAAGGTGACAGTATAAATCATTTTAATTTCACCTTTCCCTGATGGCTTAGGATGTTGAACCCATCATCAAATATTATTTGCCATTTCTATTTCTTCCTTTGAGGACTGTCTGCTCACCTCATTACCTCATGTATGGATTGGATTTGGTTTAATCTTGGCTGTTTTTACATAATAGAACCCTATGCGATACAGAGTTGGCAATGATTTCTCAAATCTGTAAGCTGTCTCTTCAGTTGTGAGGTTCCTTCCATTGTTAGGCAGGTTTTTAGTTTGCTATAATCCATGTGTCAGTCCTTGGGTTGTGTTCTCTGCTGTCACAGTCCATTCAGAAGTTCCTACCTCTGCATAGGATGATTGTTGACACGGGACATAGTTGATGTGTCTTCCCTGCAGTTTCAGCATGTCCTGTCTTCACATGAAGTCTGTGATCTATTTTCAATGTTTCATGTAGTTTGAGACTCGACCTGATTTCATTCTTCTACAGGTACATACCCAGTTTTCTCAGCACCATCTGTAAAAGGATCTTTCCTAATGACATCTGGGTTTAAGGGAAAAAATGAAGTACCTTCTAGGGCTGGGTTGATGAATCCATGATTAAGAGCACTTGCCGCTCTTGCAGAGGACAAAGGTTCAGTTAACAGCACCCATATGGCAGCTCACAATCCCTTATATCTCTAATTCTAAGGTATCTGATGTCATCTTCTGGAGAGTAGTTGACTGTTCAGTTTTCATGAGTTTGTAGGCATTCTGGGGGTAGAATTGTTGTTGAATTCTAGCATTATTCCATGGTAATCCAATAGTACACAGCTGGTTACTACATTTTCTTTTGTATCTGTGAATGTTTGCTTTGTTACTGATTATGTGATCAATTTTTGAGAAGGTTCCATGAGATGCTGAGAAGAAGGTATTTTCTTTTCTGTTGGGTGGAATGTTCTATAGATGTCTATTAATTTCATTTGTTTCACTACATCTGTGATATCTCTTATTGCTCCTTTAAGTTTCTGTCTGTTTAGCCTGTCCATTGGTGAGAGAGGAGTGTTGAAACCTACTATTAGAGTGTGTGTTTCCCTTCTTTGAGTTGTGGTGGTGGAGAGTTGTCAGATGTCTGTGTTATTATGGGTGTTCTTAGCTTCCTTGGTTTGTGCTTTGCCTTCTAGTAGTTTCTGTAAGGCTCGGTTTGTGGCTACCTATTATTTAAATCTGTTTTTGTCCTGGAATATCTTTTTTCTCCATTGATGGTGAATGCAAGCTTTGCTGTGAATAGTACTCTGGGATTGCCTTCATGGTCTCTTAGTGTTGGCAGCACATCTATCTAAGACATTCTCTCTTTCATGGTTTCCACTGAGAAGTCAGGTGTAATTCAAGTGCCTACGGACTCCTGATCTTTGATGAAGAAACCAGAAATACATGGGAGATTATTCTCTCCCTTATAAGAGATCATGTCAGCACACAGAAGCCACCCTACTGCTGACACAACACCACATCCCAAAAATATTTAATGGAAAGGAATTCCCACACAGACCTCAACCTAAAACCAGATATCTTGACCTAACAGAAGAAAAAGAAGGGAAGATCCCTGAAATCAATGACATAGGAAAAGACTTTCTGAGCAGAACACAGACACTAATTTCAACAATTAATAAATGGGATCTCATGAAACTGAAAAGCTTCTGCATGACAAAAGATCCCATCATTCAGACAAAGTGGCAGCTTACAGAATGGTAAAATATTTTTTATCAACTACACACCCAATAGAGGGCTAATATCCAAAATTATACAAAAAAACTCAAACAAAATGTATAAAGAACTCAAAAGGCTAGATATCAAGAAAACAAATGACTCAATTAAAACTGGGAATTTTTAAACAGAGAATTCTCAATAGGGAATCTTAAGTGGCTGAGAAAGACTTAAATGTTCAACATTCTCAGTCATTCGTGAAATGCAAACCAAGTCTGCTTTGAGAGTCCATTTTACACCTGTCAGAATCCTTAGGATCAATAATACGAGTGACAGTTCCTGCTGGCAAGGACATAGAATAAGGGGTACACTCATCCACTGCTGGTAGCAGTGCAGACTCATACAGTCACTATGGAAATGAGTGTGGATTTACCTTAGAGAGATGGGAACTGATCTACCTCGTGATCCAGCTCTATCACTCTTGGGCATTTACCCAAAGGAAACTTCATCCTACCACAGAGACGCTTACTCAACCATGTCCATTGCTGCTCTATTAATAATGCCCAGAAATTGGATAACATATTCAAGACATGAATATGAATGGATAATAAAAATTGGAACCTTTACACAAATGAATATTACTCAGCCATTAAAAAGAATTAAATTCACAGTAAATGGGTAGAACTAGGGGGAGAAATCACCCTGAGTGAGGTACCCAGACACAGAAAGCCAAATGTGGCATGTATTAGCTTACATGTGGATATACAGAATCACAGAGATTAAGCATAGAGTAACAGACTAAGGAGGAGAGAAGCATCTCATCAGGAAAGAAGAAATAGAATAGAAAGGTACAGGCTGGTGAGGGGAGGTGCAAGGAGAGAAATAGAGGGACGAGGGAGTGTATACAGGGAGAAACAGCTAAAACTAAGGCCACGGAAGTAGTGTGCAGTGGCATGGGTATTGATACAGTCGATGCTTCCTGAAATAAATGCATATGTGAAGGCAATCTAACAGAGAAATCAAATAACAGGGTGATGAGACTGTGTCTGAGAGCTTTCTCCTTCTGTCTTGCATTCCATTCTTTAGGTTGGGATTAAAGATGTGCACCACTGGGATTAAAGGCGTGCACCGCCAGGTTTCTATGGCAAACTAGTGTGGCTACTGAGATTAAAGGTGTGTGCTACCACTTACTCTCTGATCTTCAGCTAAACTTTCTTTATTAAAATACAAATGAAATCTCACTACACGTAAGTATCACGAAATATTGTAAAGGAGGGGACACATAGATTATAAGAGCCAGAGCATCATGGAGTTTGCTGTGACATTGTATCTCCTAGGAATGTCAGAATCTACACCAATAAAATCTTATTAACATGGCTGCTTAAGTATGAGCTGAATAAGGACAAGGGGCAATCTATAAGGGACAAGGGGCCAACCAGCCCTACACAAAGAACTACAGGGAACTCACAAATGCCGGGAGTGGAGAAACAGTTTTAGTCCTACTGTGGGAAGAGTACACGAAATGCTTATCCAATACCAAATGGTGAGCCCTGAATCATACATACAAATAACATTATACTAAATTAAAGTATGCGTGTGTTATAGTTTCTTAGGTACTTAACAGTATGAATCCTTGTGATTTTTTTCACATATCCATACTATTATTTTGCTCTCCTTTCTCCCTGTGTATTTATCTCCCTTCAACCTAATTATAACCCTGACAGCATACAGACAAGTAACATACAGATTGGGCAGGTTACATACACATATGCATGTAACAAAATTAATGAAAAATCCATGAATTTGAAAGGGAACAAGGAGGCATATAAGAGCGGGTTTGAAGAAAAAAAGTAAAAGGAGAAATGATGTTTCATTGTTACAAAATATTTGTATAACTATGTAAAGACGTGTTGCATTTGTTGAATTATATGTAAAAATGTGTTGCTGTTTTACCTTGTCTGCCTAAGGCACCTGATTAGTCTAACAAAAAGCTAAATGGCCAATAGCAAGGAAGAGGTATAGGCAGGACTTGCAGGCAGGGAAACTGAGTAGCAGGAGGAATTCAGGCTTAGAAAGGAAGAAAGAATGGTGATGGAAGATTTTGAGAGTAGATCCTAGTTTGCTTAAGTAAGCCATTGAGGCAGTCTGAATATTCATTATTTAATTCCTCTTTGGGCTCACTGTCTGCTGTTGGAGATGTGGTCATTCATCTTGTGATTCTGTCTTGTGTCTGCCTCTTGCAGAGATGCTTCCTGCTGTGATGGAATCTTACCCCTCTGGAATTGTAAGCTAAAATAAACTCTTTCTTCCCTAAGTTATTTTAGTCAGGATATTCTATCACAGCAACAGAAACGCTAGCAATAAAAACATCACTCCTGTACACAAAGACATGTGAGAGGCAATTTAACTTCTATGCTTATTTTTGAACACATTTTCTGACAAAGTGTGGCTTTTAAATATTTGTTGTTTCTAGTTTATGGCTATTATTATCAATGGTTAAAGAAAATGTGGCATGTTTGCATAACTGATTATTACTCAGGTATTGAAAAATAATTTCATGGAATTTTTAGGCAAATGGACAGAACTAGAAAAATCATCCTGAGTGAGGTAACCTAGACACAGAAAGACAAACATGGTACTCACTTATAAGTGGATATTAGCTGATTGGTAAAGAATAATCACATTACAATTTCTGTTAAATGATAAAGAATTCTTTTTTGAAGACTTTTTCTCCTTATAAATATTAGTTTGTTATTTGAAAAGCATATTATACTTTTCAGATAATCTGTTTAGATTTGAGAAGACCATGAGAATACTGATAATCTGTTCAAATTATTTATATAATTTCTTGTATGATTTTAATAGGTAAAATAAAAATTTCAAAATAAAAAAAAAAAAAAAGAAAGGAAGAAAGAAAAAGAGATACCAGGGAGAAACCAGTGGCCAATCAGACACACATGGAGGAAGCAGGAAACCAAGACATACAGAATAAAAGAAAGGTAAAAAGCCCCAAAGAAAAATGTAGATGAATAGAAACAGGTTAAATTAAGTTCAAAAAGCTAGCAGGACGAGCCTAAGCTAAGACTAAGCACTTATAATTAATAAGAAGCATTCATAATAAATTATTTGGAAGTTTCTTGGTGGCCCAAAGGAAAATTCCAACTACACATAATACAATAAATAAAATAAAGAAGTAGTTGTTTTTAAAGAATTAACATAAAAGGTAAAAAAGGGACACAGCCAAGACTGTTAAATAGACAAGCTTGTCTCAGAAAAAAAAAGAAGATAAAAAGAGATGTAACATATCCCTATTACCTGCTCTGAAGAATTTTTCACAGATACTGCCACGGCATAACCACATGGGAATAAGGTGGCCTGCATTAATTAAAAGAGTTTCTAATAGTAAAGTATATTACAGTTGCTTATGACTTAAAATGTCATTATAAAATATCTAGCAAATTAAATTCAACTTGATTACATTATCATTTCTTCCCACTACATTCCTTAGCATGAATTTTAATTTATTAATGCCATGTATCACTAAGCTAAAATCCTGATACAATTATCTCACTTGATCCTGAGTGGCATTCAGAAGTAGACATAGAAAGCAAGCTTGTCAGGTTTTTGTGTGTCTATGACTACCAGCCTGATGACTGTAGACTTCAACTTTTTAAAATTTGTACAAAAAAAATGTTTCAATGAGTTCTTTGATGAGGAATGATTTTAGAAGAACTAGTATGTGAAAACTTGCTTTATTTAAGCACCCGTAGAACATTAATCCTTTCTCACTTCAGTCTTCTATAAAAAGAATCCAGGAGTAGTTAATGCATAAGCAATAGCTATTACAATAGTCTTACTAATTGACCTTGTAATGACAAAATATGGGAGATCTTGGTCAAACAGAGATAATACTTCCAATTCAAATGTCTTAGCTAAAGTGATTTTGTATTTCTTCTGTAGACTCTTCTCAAACTCACAGAGATCCCCCTGCCTCTGCCTCTTGAGTACTGGGAGTAAAGGAATGTACCACCACTGACCAGCAAATTTTGTACTTCTTAAGGCATCTTGAAACTAAGATGAGTGTTGAAATGAATTTTGAGAACTTAGGTCCTGATAAAACTGTACAAGAATACTTTTTATTTGCCTTTATTTTTTTAAAAAAGATCTTTATTATTTTTATTTTATGTATAAAGTGTTTTGCCTACATGTATGTCTGTATACCACACGTGTGTCTGGTGCCCACCAAGGCCAGAAGAGGGCATCAGACCTCCTGAAATTAGAGTTATAGTTATGGGTCCTGGGGATTTAACCCATTTCTTTGGAAGAGCAGGCAGTGCTCTTACCCATGGAGCCATTTCACCAGGCCCAGGGATATTTTACAAAACAAAACAACAATAAAAGATACTATGGAAAACAACTGGGCACTGCTGCAAAAGTACTTGATTGTCTCAAATACAGATGAGGAGACACACTGATGGCTAGGAAAGACTGAAACTCAAAAGGGCTGCTAGGGACAAAACTACAATTCTAGCCAGAGGCACAACAGCTGCAAGATTTAGAAATCTAAGCTTTTGCCCTAGGACTTCCCACCACTGTCTGGGAACTGGCATAGCCTTCTTGCTTAAGAGTACTCGCAAGAGGCTTTCTGACGTCACGCAGGTGGAGACTTTAAAATCCAAATGGCTCCTGGTTGGCATTGGTGGGTGTCTTCCTAAGCAGTTGTGCATTTTACTGGAAGTGGGCGCTGGGGGTCAAGAACCAGAGAGAAAGGTAACTGCTGGTATGGGGTTAACTCTGTTCCTGCTAAGAAACTCTGTGGCATCAGAGACCTGGGGCGGCATCTGCCAGGTTCTGGGTTCAGGGATCAGTAAGTTTGTGTGGGCAGCGCCTGGAGAGGGAAAAGAGGATGCTGATTGCTGACCAAGGTGTTCCGCAGGGAGGGGGAGAAGGGGAGGACTGCCTGGGAGGGACAGGTTAAAACACTGCGTTCTTGTGGTAATGCAGCATCTGAAAAGCCATGTAAGAAGAAAAAGTCTGGGAAACTGAAGGCTTGAGAATAAGACCTAAGTGGAATGTAAGCAGTCGAACAAGGAGTGATGTGACTCAGTGCACAGCCTATTGTGCTAAAGTCCCCAGCTCAAACAAACAATAAAGTGGGTGTTATTATTTGGTGTTAGTATTTGGGAATCTCCATTTGCCTGCCTGTCCTTAGGGTCCTGACAGGAAACTTCCTCACCTGTAGCCACTAAGAGCACTTCACCTGTAGCCACTTCTGGGCACATTTGCTATGGTTCCTTGTAACAGGTGGACCTACCCCTAACCTCCCCCTTCTCCTGTGTCTACCTCCCTCTCTCTCCCGCACTCTTTACCCCATGGGACTAGTCTGCTCCCCTCTCTGCCTTCTCTGTCCCTTCTCTCTCATCTTCCAATAAGCCTCCTGTATAAGCCTTATCGCATAGCGTGACTTCTCTTCACTACATATATATATATATATATATATATATATATATATATATATAATTTTATCAACAGTGAGTTCTGTCTTATCCTAGAAAGAAGCCAGGGCAGGACCAGAAAAAGCTGAGTGGCTAGCGTCTAGTGCTGCAGAGACGAAGACAGGGTCTGACATAGGTATGCTTATGATACTAAAATATTTTGAGAATGGAAGCAGCCTCTACATTATGTTATGGAACGGATTGCTTGTCTTTACTGAAAGGGAGATTAGAACCAGAAAGACAATAGTGGGTATTAAACTATGGGGTTAAACATAAAGCAAGAAAAGTAGATATTAGGAAAAGAGAATGAATCCTGATTTTGAAGCCAAAGGAAACATTTTGAGGAGAGTTAAGGAGCCTGAGATTTCTTGTCAAGCAGTCTGTGAGTTACCATTGAAATAGACATAAGAGATACCAGTGATGTATTCGGGATAACACATTGAAATTTTGCGATCATGGATTGCCGTGTGATGCAGGAATCATATATGTTCATTTTTGCATTGTTTTGCTCGAGTGTATTGAATACCTGAAGTTGCATAGGTGTTATCTTTAGTGAGGACTTAAGTATACATGACAAACAAATACAGCACACAGGGAAAATACTATCGTAAAGGAATAAACTTAGTTACTCTTCTACTTCAGAATAAAAGTGACAATTATTGCTTAATGATCCACTTGCATCTGGAACATTTTTCTGATATTGAAATCATGAATTAGGTTCTGAGCATGAAGCGCAGTTCCATTTCCACCGGTGGTGCTGGCTGCCTCTCCACACAGGAATTAAGATCTCAGGACCTCGACGAACCAGACCTTTATACCCGTCAAGCGTAAGTGCCTCCAACTATGGATCTCAGCTGCATGCTGCCATGTTCTGTACCTAGTTCTCAGAAACTGTAGAATCAGATGGTGAAAGTGGGTCTTCTCTAGTTCCACACTTGAGTCGCTCACTCTCCAAAGGTTAGTAATTCCTTCAGAGAGCTTTGGTTTTACTGTCTAAGTCTGGCAGTATTAATTATATTAGCAATTAAACTAAGAAAATGCCAATATAAACTCAATTTAAAATAACAATCTTATTATAAGGTTTCAAAACTAAAATGGTTTTATTTATTTATTTGCTTCTTTGTTTGTTTTGGTTTGTTTTGGAGACAAGATTTCTCGATGCAGCCCTAGTTTTCCTGGCATTCACTCTGTAGACCAGGTTAGCATCGAACTTTGGGATATACCTTTCTCTGCTTCCAAAGTGCTCAGATTAAAGGTGCGTGCCACCACCACCTACAATGCTTTTAATTTAAAAAAAAATCTGGGTAAGCAAGATGACTCAGCAGGTAAAGGCACTTATCAACAAACCCAAACACCTGCTTTCAATCCCCAGACCCACATGGTAGAAGAGAACCTGCTGCATCAGCAGCTAGTGACCACCAGCTGCTCGCTCTCTTTCTGTCTCTCTCTCTCTCTCTCTCTCTCTCTCACACACACACACACACACAATAATAAATGTAATAAAGTTAAAATATTTCCAATGCAAAACAATTTCATTGGGCAGCAAAACATGGTCTCCCCTTTTAACGTCAGATCCCTTTAATATCTGACTAATGAAAGACAGTTAGAATCTATTCTGCTGCTGCATTCAGACTGTCCTAGCAGCCAGTCTCTAGGTAGCAATGTATGCATGAAAGGATGAGCATGAGAAGAACAAACAACATCTTAGTTTTGATGTAGTGATACCTAGATATACATACCTTGGAGAACATGTCTAGTCTAGATCAGCAGTTGTCTGGATTGTAGGTGGGGAAGTTTGATACAGATTGACAGGAAACAGTCTGTTATTTGTATGACCTGGGGTATGACCTCACCTTTTTGTACTTTGAATCCCTTGTGTATAAGAATGGGGATAGGTTGAGCGGTGGTGCACGTATTTAATTAAACGGAGGCAGTCTAATCTCTGGGTTTGAGGCCAGCCTGGTCTACAGACAAATTCCAAGACAACCAGAGCTACACAGAAAAACCTGTCTTCCAAAAAAAGAAAGAAAAAGAGTGGAGATACTGGGAGATTGCTCAGTGGTTTAGAGTCGTTCCTATTCTACCACAGGACCCAAATTCAGTTCCCAGTACCCACATTGGGCAGGTCACAACCGCCTGTGACTCCAGCTCAAGGAGATCTGGTGCCCCTTTTGTGACCTCCATAGGCACTCTCGTGCATGTGTTGTTATGCCTATACAAACAAAATATACATAGAATATAAAATAGAACTTTTCACTTTTTTAATGGAGATAATGGCAGACTCTCCTTTACAAGTTGTTCTGAATATTTATTGAGTGTTTATATAGGTCAACTGCTCTTAAGTTCTTCATGCATATTAACTCTTGATACTCGGTGACAACTTTCCCTTAAGGCACAATGGCAAACAAGGGAGTACAAAAAAGGGAGCAGTTATAGGGGCATAAATAGAGACGAAAGTGTTTAGGTTATTGAACAGGCCTTTAGACTACTTGGTACAGAAGATCTATGGGCCTGAAACACACCTTTAAGGATAATATATGTGTTGATAATGTCATGCACAAGGAAATTTGGTTTGTTATTTGTGGTGCTGAGGATTGAGCACAAGCTGAACAAAACACTGAGATATATCCCTGTCACAGAAGTACATTTCATTCCCCCCATATTTTATACCTAAAACTGCTGTAACTTCATGGTATGCTCTCCTGCTTTTAGGAATGCATTGTCTTTAGTTATTTAAAGCTTAAAGACTAATGTTTGATGCTGTTCTTACGATGTGTGTGTGTGTGTGTGTGTGTGTGTGTGTGTGATGGATAGCCTTGAAATAATGTAGACTTGAACAGAGGAGGAAATGTTTTTGATTGCCTTCTTAATATGCAACTTGGTATGTTTTCAAGTTCTAAAAATATAAAGGATACAAGACCTATCCATGATAAAGTATTTATTCAGAAAAATATCCAACATCTATATAAGGTATTAAATTGTCTGATTTGAGTGATTTTGCAGTGTGGTTTAAATTCTGGTTTGTCTGAGACAGGGTTTCTCTGTCTAGCTCTGGCTGTCAGTGGAACTCACTCTGTAGACCAGGCTGGCCTTGAACTCACAGACATCTGCCTGCCTCTGGCTCAGGAGTGCTGGGATTTGCTGGGATTAAAGGTGTGAGCCACTAGCACCCAGTTTTATTGTTTTTTTAAAAGCAATGTATAAGTAAAACCCACAGTTTTACAAAAATAGCTATTCAAGTAATCCACACAAAGTTGTTTTCACCGTTAACAATTTCTATGGCATTTGACATGGGCTACAAACATGGCCCTGTGGTAAAGTACTTTCTTAGCATGTGGCTTCAGACCTGGGCTCAATTCCCAGTACCACCAAAAAGAACAAAACAAAACAAAACAAAACAACTACTTTTTACTAGGAAGACCCTTTTCCCTTCCTCAATAAAAGAGAGGTCAGAAGTGTGCCTTGTATCAGCAATTCCAGCACTTTGTTATCAGACACTGGGGGGATTGCAAGTTCCAGGTCAGGCAGGGTCACATAGTAAGACCCTATCTAAAATACATAACAGCCAGGAAATCTTAAAATGAAAAATGGTCTATGTTTAGTAATAGTGCAAGTTAGTTTGAGTCATGAAAAATTTAAACAAAAATCAGTCTATAAGAAAATGTTGATGAGGGTCTGAAGAGGTGGCTCAGCATCTAAGAACACTGCTTACTCTTCCAGAGGTGCTGAGTTCAGTTCCCAGTAACCACATACTGGCTCACAACTGTCTATAGTGTGATCCCATGTCCTCGTCTGACAAAGTTGGACGTGCAGGTAGAGTACTCATATAAATAAAAATAAGTTTTTAAAGAAAAAAAGGAAGGAAGGAAGGAAGGAAGGAAGGAAGGAAAAGAAATGAAGGAAGAAAAAGTTGATGAAGCCCGGTGGTGGTAGTGGTGGGAGCACATGCCTTTAATCCCAGCACTCAGGAGCCAGAGGCAGGAAGAGCTCTATGCGTTAGAGGCCAGACTGGGCTACAGAGTGAGCTCCAAGACAGCCAAGCCTACACAAAGAAACCCTGTCCCATAAAACCAAAAGAGTTGATGATCTAAATATTTGTGCAGTAGGACATACCTATAATCCCAGATTTGGAAAGCAGGAGAATCCATTGTTCTGGGCTATGTAAACTCATGACTCAAAAAAAAAGAAGAATAAAAGAAAAGAAAAACTATATGTATGTAGGACTGGAGGGTTTTTTCTGTGATTAAGAAAACTGTTTGCTCTTGCAGAGGACCTGAATTCAATTTCTGGCACTCACACAGAAACTCAAACCATCTGTAACTGCAGTTCTTCTCATCTAGGAGCACACAACACACATGCTTACATGCAGTGAAGATGTTTATATGCATAAATATACATGTACATAAAAATTGACGAGAGGCTGAAGAGGTAGCTCAGCAGTTAAGAGCACTTGTTCTTCCAAAGGGCCTGTGTTCATTGCCAGCACCTGCTTGGTCAATCACAACCCTCAGTAACTCCAGTCCCCTGGATCTGATGCCCTCTTCTGGCCTACTTGAACATTGTGTGCACATGATGTACAAAGTTTACAAAACACCTAGACACATAATTTATTTTAAAAATAATTGAGCAAGACATGGTGGTGCATGCCAGTAATCCCAGCACTCTGGAAGCTGAGAGGAGAATCTTGAGTTCAAGGTTAGCCTGAGCTACATAACAAGTCCAAGGTTACCCTGGTATGTATAGCAAAAACCTTTCTAAATTTTAGAAAATAGATAATAAGAGGGATTACAGCATAAACAATAAAATATCAAAATGGAAAAGTCAAAATAACCAGAAAAAAATCAAATATTAACTCTCACAAAATGATTTATTAACAAATTATTTTACAGATGAATGCTTTCAAATAATTAAAGGTCAGATGGTTTTTAAACATGAGAGTTGTCATAGAACATAAACACAATTATCAAGAGGCTACTATATGCGTGTACAACAACTTATAGGCATCATAATAAAATCAAACCAATCACCGACAGACATAATATACAAAGCTCAATAATTGCTATCAAAATGTATTTGGCAAATAGGCAATTATTATTTAAGATAAGGTCTTGCTCAGATTAGGTGAGTCTCTAGCCAGAATCTTTGGGCCTTCCTAGGTCCTCTAAATGCTGGAATTAGATGCATGCATGGCAACAACTGGCTCAGCAAATGCTTTACGCATGACCATATGCCTCGTACTGTAATAGATGTCTGAACTAATATAGCACAACACCTGCCCCATGGACTCCATTTCAAGTGGGACGATGGCTACAGGAACAAGTATTTCCCATTACAAGATTATTAAGTTAGCTACAAAGTAGTAGATTTCATAATGGCATTTTTACACATGTTTTCTTCTTCCACACCCTGCCCTCTGGCCTTTGCCTTGCCCTCCCTTCTGTCCCATTCTTGCTGTTTTTCCATTGCCCACAACAACCTAATTTCTGCTCTCCCAGTACAATATTGCATTATCTTCTGTCAGTGTTCCTGTACCCTAATCCTTCAGGTCTCTTTTTCCCTCTCACAGTTCTCTAGTTTCATGAGTCATCCACACATGGACACCGACCCACTCACACATAGAAACTTCAATCAAGGCTACACATATGAGAGAAAACATAGTGCTTATCTGAACGCAGTTTATTTCAGCTAACATTCTGAATTGAAATTTCACCCATTTTCCTACAAATGTCATTTTTTTACTTTTAAATCTGTGTGTGTGTGTGTGTGTGTGACCACAGAGATGAGAGATGTCAGACCCTCCTGGGGCTTGTGTTACAGGTGGTTGTGAACTGCCTGGTTTGAGTGTTGGGAATCAAATGCTGGTCCTCTGGAAGAACAAGAAGTGCTCTTTATCACTGAGGCATATAGGCAGATCATGTGATAGTTTTGGTTGTCGTCCTCAAAGATTTGTTTATCTTTTATTTTTATGTGTGTGAATATTTTTCCTGCAATATATGTGTACATCAGTGGTGACTGTGGAGGTCAGAAAGGGATTCCCTGGAACTGGAGTTATAGATGGTTCTGAGCCACCAAGTGGGTGCTGGGAACCAAACCCAGTTCCTCTGTAAGAGCAGCCAGTGCTTTTCCCTGAGACATCTGTCCCACCACTTTCTCATTTTTGACAAACCTACTTACTGATTTCCTCAGTAGCTGCAATTTATGCTCACTAGCAGTGAGTAAAGTTTCCTCTTTCCTCAAATTCCTGCCAGCATCTGTTGTTCTGTTTTCTTGATGAAAGTCATTCTGAGCTAGTAAGGTGACAGTATAAATCATTTTAATTTCACCTTTCCCTGATGGCTTAGGATGTTGAACCCATCATCAAATATTATTTGCAATTTCTATTTCTTCCTTTGAGGACTGTCTGCTCAACTCATTACCTCATGTATGGATTGGATTTGGTTTAATCTTGGCTGTTTTTACATAATAGAACCCTATGCGATACAGAGTTGGCAATGATTTCTCAAATCTGTAAGCTGTCTCTTCAGTTGTGAGGTTCCTTCCATTGTTAGGCAGGTTTTTAGTTTGCTATAATCCATGTGTCAGTCCTTGGGTTGTGTTCTCTGCTGTCACAGTCCATTCAGAAGTTCCTACCTCTGCATAGGATGATTGGTGACACGGGACATAGTTGATGTGTCTTCCCTGCAGTTTCAGCATGTCCTGTCTTCACATGAAGTCTCTGATCTATTTTCAATGTTTCATGTACTTTGAGACTCGACCTGATTTCATTCTTCTACAGGTACATACCCAGTTTTCTCAGCACCATCTGTAAAAGGATCTTTCCTAATGACATCTGGGTTTAAGGGAAAAAATGAAGTACCTTCTAGGGCTGGGTTGATGAATCCATGATTAAGAGCACTTGCCGCTCTTGCAGAGGACAAAGGTTCAGATAACAGCACCCATATGGCAGCTCACAATCCCTTATATCTCTAATTCTAAGGTATCTGATGTCATCTTCTGGAGAGTAGTTGACTGTTCAGTTTTCATGAGTTTGTAGGCATTCTGGGGGTAGAATTGTTGTTGAATTCTAGCATTATTCCATGGTAATCCAATAGTACACAGCTGGTTACTACATTTTCTTTTGTATCTGTGAATGTTTGCTTTGTTACTGATTATGTGATCAATTTTTGAGAGGGTTCCATGAGATGCTGAGAAGAAGGTATTTTCTTTTCTGTTGGGTGGAATGTTCTATAGATGTCTATTAATTTCATTTGTTTCACTACATCTGTGATATCTCTTATTGCTCCATTAAGTTTCTGTCTGTTTAGCCTGTCCATTGGTGAGAGAGGAGTGTTGAAACCTACTATTAGAGTGTGTGTTTCCCTTCTTTGAGTTGTGGTGGTGGAGAGTTGTCAGATGTCTGTGTTATTATGGGTGTTCTTAGCTTCCTTGTTTTGTGCTTTGCCTTCTAGTAGTTTCTGTAAGGCTGGATTTGTGGCTACCTATTATTTAAATCTGTGTTTGTCCTGGAATATCTTTTTTCTCCATTGATGGTGAATGCAAGCTTTGCTGCGTATAGTACTCTGGGATTGCCTTCATGGTCTCTTAGTGTTGGCAGCACATCTATCTAAGACATTCTCTCTTTCATGGTTTCCACTGAGAAGTCAGGTGTAATTCAAGTGCCTACGGACTCCTGATCTTTGATGAAGAAACCAGAAATACATGGGAGACCATTCTCTCCCTTATAAGAGATCATGTCAGCACACAGAAGCCACCCTATTGCTGACACACCCCCATATCCCAAAAAATATTTAATGGAAAGGAATTCCCACACAGACCTCAACCTAAAACCAGATATCTTGAACCTAACAGAAGAAAAAGAAGGGAAGATCCCTGAAATCAATGACATAGGAAAAGACTTTCTGAGCAGAACACTATTAACACAGACACTAATTTCAACAATTAATAAATGGGATCTCATGAAACTGAAAAGCTTCTGCATGACAAAAGATCCCATCAATCAGACAAAGTGGCAGCTTACAGAATGGTAAAATATTTTTTTATCAACTACACACCCAATAGAGGGCTAATATCCAAAATTATACAAAAAAAACTCAAACAAAATGTATAAAGAACTCAAAAGGCTAGATATCAAGAAAACAAATGACTCAATTAAAACTGGGAATTTTTAAACAGAGAATTCTCAATAGGGAATCTTAAGTGGCTGAGAAAGACTTAAATGTTCAACATTCTCAGTCATTAGTGAAATGCAAACCAAGTCTGCTTTGAGAGTCCATTTTACACCTGTCAGAATCCTTAGGATCAATAATACGAGTGACAGTTCCTGCTGGCAAGGACATAGAATAAGGGGTACACTCATCCACTGCTGGTAGGAGTGCAGACTCATACAGTCACTATGGAAATGAGTGTGGATTTACCTTAGAGAGATGGGAACTGATCTACCTCGTGATCCAGCTCTATCACTCTTGGGCATTTACCCAAAGGAAACTTCATCCTACCACAGAGACGCTTACTCAACCATGTCCATTGCTGCTCTATTAATAATGCCCAGAAATTGGATAACATATTCAAGACATGAATATGAATGGATAATAAAAATTGGAACCTTTATACAAATGAATATTACTCAGCCATTAAAAAGAATTAAATTCACAGTAAATGGGTAGAACTAGGGGGAGAAATCACCCTGAGTGAGGTACCCAGACACAGAAAGCCAAATGTGGCATGTATTAGCTTACATGTGGATATACAGAATCACAGAGATTAAGCATAGAGTAACAGACTAAGGAGGAGAGAAGCATCTCATCAGGAAAGAAGAAATAGAATAGAAAGGTACAGGCTGGTGAGGGGAGGTGCAAGGAGAGAAATAGAGGGACGAGGGAGTGTATACAGGGAGAAACAGCTAAAACTAAGGCCACGGAAGTAGTGAGCAGTGGCATGGGTATTGATACAGTCGATGCTTCCTGAAATAAATGCATATGTGAAGGCAATCTAACAGAGAAATCAAATAACAGGGTGATGAGACTGTCTGAGAGCTTTCTCCTTCTGTCTTGCATTCCATTCTTTAGGTGGGGATTAAAGATGTGCACCACTGGGATTAAAGGCGTGCACCGCCAGGTTTCTATGGCAAACTAGTGTGGCTACTGTGATTAAAGGTGTGTGCTACCACTTACTCTCTGATCTTCAGCTAAACTTTCTTTATTAAAATACAAATGAAATATCACTACACGTAAGTATCACGAAACATTGTAAAGGAGGGGACACATAGATTATAAGAGCCAGAGCATCATGGAGTTTGCTGTGACATTGTATCTCCTAGGAATGTCAGAATCTACACCAATAAAATCTTATTAACATGGCTGCTTAAGTATGAGCTGAATAAGGACAAGAGGCAATCTATAAGGGACAAGGGGCCAACCAGCCCTACACAAAGAACTATAGGGAACTCACAAATGCCGGGAGTGGAGAAACAGTTTTAGTCCTACTGTGGGAAGAGTACACGAAATGCTTATCCAATACCAAATGGTGAGCCCTGAATCATACATACAAATAACATTAAACTAAATTAAAGTATGTGTGTGTTATAGTTTCTTAGGTACTTAACAGTATGAATCCTTGTGATTTTTTTCACATATCCATACTATTATTTTGCTCTCCTTTCTCCCTGTGTATTTATCTCCCTTCAACCTAATTATAACCCTGACAGCATACAGACAAGTAACATACAGATTGGGCAGGTTACATACACATACGCATGTAACAAAATTAATGAAAAATCCATGAATTTGAAAGGGAACAAGGAGGCATATAAGAGCGGGTTTGAAGAAAAAAAGTAAAAGGAGAAATGATGTTTCATTGTTACAAAATATTTGTATAACTATGTAAAGACGTGTTGCATTTGTTGAATTATATGTAAAAATGTGTTGCTGTTTTACCTTGTCTGCCTAAGGCACCTGATTAGTCTAACAAAAAGCTAAATGGCCAATAGCAAGAAAGAGGTATAGGCACGACTTGCAGGCAGGGAAACTGAGTAGCAGGAGGAATTTAGGCTTAGAAAGGAAGAAAGAAAAAGAGATACCAGGGAGAAACCAGTGGCCAATCAGACACACATGGAGGAAGCAGGAAACCAAGACATACAGAATAAAAGAAAGGTAAAAAGCCCCAAGGAAAAATGTAGATGAATAGAAACAGGTTAAATTAAGTTCAAAAAGCTAGCAGGACGAGCCTAAGCTAAGACTAAGCACTTATAATTAATAAGAAGCATTCATAATAAATTATTTGGGAGTTTCTTGGTGGCCCAAAGGAAAATTCCAACTACACATAATACAATAAATAAAATAAAGAAGTAGTTGTTTTTAAAGAATTAACATAAAAGGTAAAAAGGGGACACAGCCAAGACTGTTAAATAGACAAGCTTGTCTCAGAAAAAAAAAAAAGAAGGAGATGTAACATATCCCTATTACCTGCTCTGAAGAATTTTTCACAGATACTGCCACGGCATAACCACATGGGAATAAGGTGGCCTGCATTAATTAAAAGAGTTTCTAATAGTAAAGTATATTACAGTTGCTTATGACTTAAAATGTCATTATAAAATATCTAGCAAATTAAATTCAACTTGATTACATTATCATTTCTTCCCACTACATTCCTTAGGATGAATTTTAATTTATTAACGCCATGTATCACTAAGCTAAAATCCTGATACACTTATCTCACTTGATCCTGAGTGGCATTCAGAAGTAGACATAGAAAGCAAGCTTGTCAGGTTTTTGTGTGTCTATGACTACCAGCCTGATGACTGTAGACTTCAACTTTTTAAAATTTGTACAAAAAAAAGTTTCAATGAGTTCTTTGATGAGGAATGATTTTAGAAGGACTAGTATGTGAAAACTTGCTTTATTTAAGCACCCGTAGAACATTAATCCTTTCTCACTTCAGTCTTCTATAAAAAGAATCCAGGAGTAGTTAATGCATAAGCAATAGCTATTACAATAGTCTTGCTAATTGACCTTGTAATGACAAAATATGGGAGATCTTGGTCAAACAGAGATAATACTTCCAATTCAAATGTCTTAGCTAAAGTGATTTTGTATTTCTTCTGTAGACTCTTCTCAAACTCACAGAGATCCCCCTGCCTCTGCCTCTTGAGTACTGGGAGTAAAGGAATGTACCACCACTGACCAGCAAATTTTGTACTTCTTAAGGCATCTTGAAACTAAGATGAGTGTTGAAATGAATTTTGAGAACTTAGGTCCTGATAAAACTGTACAAGAATACTTTTGATTTGCCTTTATTTTTT
Organism: Chionomys nivalis; assembly: GCF_950005125.1. Lineage (NCBI taxonomy): Eukaryota > Metazoa > Chordata > Mammalia > Rodentia > Cricetidae > Chionomys > Chionomys nivalis. The sequence goes on along the minus strand of NW_026646879.1, from coordinate 56,284 downwards.
TAAAAAAGATCTTTATTATTTTTATTTTATGTATAAAGTGTTTTGCCTACATGTATGTCTGTATACCACACATGTGTCTGGTGCCCACCAAGGCCAGAAGAGGGCATCAGACCTCCTGAAATTAGAGTTATAGTTATGGGTCCTGGGGATTTAACCCATTTCTTTGGAAGAGCAGGCAGTGCTCTTACCCATGGAGCCATTTCACCAGGCCCAGGGATATTTTACAAAACAAAACAACAATAAAAGATACTATGGAAAACAACTGGGCACTGCTGCAAAATTACTTGATTGTCTCAAATACAGATGAGGAGACACACTGATGGCTAGGAAAGACTGAAACTCAAAAGGGCTGCTAGGGACAAAACTACAATTCTAGCCAGAGGCACAACAGCTGCAAGATTTAGAAATCTAAGCTTTTGCCCTAGGACTTCCCACCACTGTCTGGGAACTGGCATAGCCTTCTTGCTTAAGAGTACTCGCAAGAGGCTTTCTGACGTCACGCAGGCGGAGACTTTAAAATCCAAATGGCTCCTGGTTGGCATTGGTGGGTGTCTTCCTAAGCAGTTGTGCATTTTACTGGAAGTGGGCGCTGGGGGTCAAGAACCAGAGAGAAAGGTAACTGCTGGTATGGGGTTAACTCTGTTCCTGCTAAGAAACTCTGTGGCATCAGAGACCTGGGGCGGCATCTGCCAGGTTCTGGGTTCAGGGATCAGTAAGTTTGTGTGGGCAGCGCCTGGAGAGGGAAAAGAGGATGCTGATTGCTGACCAAGGTGTTCCGCAGGGAGGGGGAGAAGGGGAGGACTGCCTGGGAGGGACAGGTTAAAACACTGCGTTCTTGTGGTAATGCAGCATCTGAAAAGCCATGTAAGAAGAAAAAGTCTGGGAAACTGAAGGCTTGAGAATAAGACCTAAGTGGAATGTAAGCAGTCGAACAAGGAGTGATGTGACTCAGTGCACAGCCTATTGTGCTAAAGTCCCCAGCTCAAACAAACAATAAAGTGGGTGTTATTATTTGGTGTTAGTATTTGGGAATCTGCATTGGCCTGCCTGTCCTTAGGGTCCTGACAGGAAACCTCCTCACCTGTAGCCACTAAGAGCACTTCACCTGTAGCCACTTCTGGGCACATTTGCTATGGTTCCTTGTAACAGGTGGACCTACCCCTAACCTCCCCCTTCTCCTGTGTCTACCTCCCTCTCTCTCCCGCACTCTTTACCCCATGGGACTAGTCTGCTCCCCTCTCTGCCTTCTCTGTCCCTTCTCTCTCATCTTCCAATAAGCCTCCTGTATAAGCCTTATCGCATAGCGTGACTTCTCTTCACTACATATATATATATATATATATAATTTTATCAACAGTGAGTTCTGTCTTATCCTAGAAAGAAGCCAGGGCAGGACCAGAAAAAGCTGAGTGGCTAGCGTCTAGTGCTGCAGAGACGAAGACAGGGTCTGACATAGGTATGCTTATGATACTAAAATATTTTGAGAATGGAAGCAGCCTCTACATTATGTTATGGAACGGATTGCTTGTCTTTACTGAAAGGGAGATTAGAACCAGAAAGACAATAGTGGGTATTAAACTATGGGTTTAAACATAAAGCAAGAAAAGTAGATATTAGGAAAAGAGAATGAATCCTGATTTTGAAGCCAAAGGAAACATTTTGAGGAGAGTTAAGGAGCCTGAGATTTCTTGTCAAGCAGTCTGTGAGTTACCATTGAAATAGACATAAGAGATACCAGTGATGTATTCGGGATAACACATTGAAATTTTGCGATCATGGATTGCCGTGTGATGCAGGAATCATATATGTTCATTTTTGCATTGTCTTGCTCGAGTGTATTGAATACCTGAAGTTGCATAGGTGTTATCTTTAGTGAGGACTTAAGTATACATGACAAACAAATACAGCACACAGGGAAAATACTATCGTAAAGGAATAAACTTAGTTACTCTTCTACTTCAGAATAAAAGTGACAATTATTGCTTAATGATCCACTTGCATCTGGAACATTTTTCTGATATTGAAATCATGAATTAGGTTCTGAGCATGAAGCGCAGTTCCATGTCTACCGGTGGTGCTGGCTGCCTCTCCACACAGGAATTAAGATCTCAGGACCTCGACGAACCAGACCTTTATACCCGTCAAGCGTAAGTGCCTCCAACTATGGATCTCAGCTGCATGCTGCCATGTTCTGTACCTAGTTCTCAGAAACTGTAGAATCAGATGGTGAAAGTGGGTCTTCTCTAGTTCCACACTTGAGTCGCTCACTCTCCAAAGGTTAGTAATTCCTTCAGAGAGCTTTGGTTTTACTGTCTAAGTCTGGCAGTATTAATTATATTAGCAATTAAACTAAGAAAATGCCAATATAAACTCAATTTAAAATAACAATCTTATTATAAGGTTTCAAAACTAAAATGGTTTTATTTATTTATTTGCTTCTTTGTTTGTTTTGGTTTGTTTTGGAGACAAGATTTCTCGATGCAGCCCTAGTTTTCCTGGCATTCACTCTGTAGACCAGGTTAGCATCGAACTTTGGGATATACCTTTCTCTGCTTCCAAAGTGCTCAGATTAAAGGTGCGTGCCACCACCACCTACAATGCTTTTAATTTAAAAAAAAATCTGGGTAAGCAAGATGACTCAGCAGGTAAAGGCACTTATCAACAAACCCAAACACCTGCTTTCAATCCCCAGACCCACATGGTAGAAGAGAACCTGCTGCATCAGCAGCTACTGACCACCAGCTGCTCGCTCTCTTTCTGTCTCTCTCTCTCTCTCTCTCTCTCACACACACACACACACACACACAATAATAAATGTAATAAAGTTAAAATATTTCCAATGCAAAACAATTTCATTGGGCAGCAAAACATGGTCTCCCCTTTTAACGTCAGATCCCTTTAATATCTGACTAATGAAAGACAGTTAGAATCTATTCTGCTGCTGCATTCAGACTGTCCTAGCAGCCAGTCTCTAGGTAGCAATGTATGCATGAAAGGATGAGCATGAGAAGAACAAACAACATCTTAGTTTTGATGTAGTGATACCTAGATATACATACCTTGGAGAACATGTCTAGTCTAGATCAGCAGTTGTCTGGATTGTAGGTGGGGAAGTTTGATACAGATTGACAGGAAACAGTCTGTTATTTGTATGACCTGGGGTATGACCTCACCTTTTTGTACTTTGAATCCCTTGTGTATAAGAATGGGGATAGGTTGAGCGGTGGTGCACGTATTTAATTAAATGGAGGCAGTCTAATCTCTGGGTTTGAGGCCAGCCTGGTCTACAGACAAATTCCAAGACAACCAGAGCTACACAGAAAAACCTGTCTTCCAAAAAAAGAAAGAAAAAGAGTGGAGATACTGGGAGATTGCTCAGTGGTTTAGAGTCGTTCCTATTCTACCACAGGACCCAAATTCAGTTCCCAGTACCCACATTGGGCAGGTCACAACCGCCTGTGACTCCAGCTCAAGGAGATCTGGTGCCCCTTTTGTGACCTCCATAGGCACTCTCGTGCATGTGTTGTTATGCCTATACAAACAAAATATACATAGAATATAAAATAGAACTTTTCACTTTTTTAATGGAGATAATGGCAGACTCTCCTTTACAAGTTGTTCTGAATATTTATTGAGTGTTTATATAGGTCAACTGCTCTTAAGTTCTTCATGCATATTAACTCTTGATACTCGGTGACAACTTTCCCTTAAGGCACAATGGCAAACAAGGGAGTACAAAAAAGGGAGCAGTTATAGGGGCATAAATAGAGACGAAAGTGTTTAGGTTATTGAACAGGCCTTTAGACTACTTGGTACAGAAGATCTATGGGCCTGAAACACACCTTTAAGGATAATATATGTGTTGATAATGTCATGCACAAGGAAATTTGGTTTGTTATTTGTGGTGCTGAGGATTGAGCACAAGCTGAACAAAACACTGAGATATATCCCTGTCACAGAAGTACATTTCATTCCCCCCATATTTTATACCTAAAACTGCTGTAACTTCATGGTATGCTCTCCTGCTTTTAGGAATGCATTGTCTTTAGTTATTTAAAGCTTAAAGACTAATGTTTGATGCTGTTCTTACGATGTGTGTGTGTGTGGGTGTGTGTGTGTGTTTGATGGATAGCCTTGAAATAATGCAGACTTGAACAGAGGAGGAAATGTTTTTGATTGCCTTCTTAATATGCAACTTGGTATGTTTTCAAGTTCTAAAAAAATAAAGGATACAAGACCTATCCATGATAAAGTATTTATTCAGAAAAATATCCAACATCTATATAAGGTATTAAATTGTCTGATTTGAGTGATTTTGCAGTGTGGTTTAAATTCTGGTTTGTCTGAGACAGGGTTTCTCTGTCTAGCTCTGGCTGTCAGTGGAACTCACTCTGTAGACCAGGCTGGCCTTGAACTCACAGACATCTGCCTGCCTCTGGCTCAGGAGTGCTGGGATTTGCTGGGATTAAAGGTGTGAGCCACTAGCACCCAGTTTTATTGTTTTTTTAAAAGCAATGTATAAGTAAAACCCACAGTTTTACAAAAATAGCTATTCAAGTAATCCACACAAAGTTGTTTTCACCCTTAACAATTTCTATGGCATTTGACATGGGCTACAAACATGGCCCTGTGGTAAAGTACTTTCTTAGCATGTGGCTTCAGACCTGGGCTCAATTCCCAGTACCACCAAAAAGAACAAAACAAAACAAAACAAAACAACTACTTTTTACTAGGAAGACCCTTTTCCCTTCCTCAATAAAAGAGAGGTCAGAAGTGTGCCTTGTATCAGCAATTCCAGCACTTTGTTATCAGACACTGGGGGGATTGCAAGTTCCAGGTCAGGCAGGGTCACATAGTAAGACCCTATCTAAAATACATAACAGCCAGGAAATCTTAAAATGAAAAATGGTCTATGTTTAGTAATAGTGCAAGTTAGTTTGAGTCATGAAAAATTTAAACAAAAATCAGTCTATAAGAAAATGTTGATGAGGGTCTGAAGAGGTGGCTCAGCATCTAAGAACACTGCTTACTCTTCCAGAGGTGCTGAGTTCAGTTCCCAGTAACCACATACTGGCTCACAACTGTCTATAGTGTGATCCCATGTCCTCGTCTGACAAAGTTGGACGTGCAGGTAGAGTACTCATATAAATAAAAATAAGTTTTTAAAGAAAAAAAGGAAGGAAGGAAGGAAGGAAAAGAAATGAAGGAAGAAAAAGTTGATGAAGCCCGGTGGTGGTAGTGGTGGGAGCACATGCCTTTAATCCCAGCACTCAGGAGCCAGAGGCAGGAAGAGCTCTATGCGTTAGAGGCCAGACTGGGCTACAGAGTGAGCTCCAAGACAGCCAAGCCTACACAAAGAAACCCTGTCCCATAAAACCAAAAGAGTTGATGATCTAAATATTTGTGCAGTAGGACATACCTATAATCCCAGATTTGGAAAGCAGGAGAATCCATTGTTCTGGGCTATGTAAACTCATGACTCAAAAAAAGAAGAAGAATAAAAGAAAAGAAAAACTATATGTATGTAGGACTGGAGGGTTTTTTCTGTGATTAAGAAAACTGTTTGCTCTTGCAGAGGACCTGAATTCAATTTCTGGCACTCACACAGAAACTCAAACCATCTGTAACTGCAGTTCTTCTCATCTAGGAGCACACAACACACATGCTTACATGCAGTGAAGATGTTTATATGCATAAATATACATGTACATAATAATTGACGAGAGGCTGAAGAGGTAGCTCAGCAGTTAAGAGCACTTGTTCTTCCAAAGGGCCTGTGTTCATTGCCAGCACCTGCTTGGTCAATCACAACCCTCAGTAACTCCAGTCCCCTGGATCTGATGCCCTCTTCTGGCCTACTTGAACATTGTGTGCACATGATGTACAAAGTTTACAAAACACCTAGACACATAATTTATTTAAAAAATAATTGAGCAAGACATGGTGGTGCATGCTAGTAATCCCAGCACTCTGGAAGCTGAGAGGAGAATCTTGAGTTCAAGGTTAGCCTGAGCTACATAACAAGTCCAAGGTTACCCTGGTATGTATAGCAAAAACCTTTCTAAATTTTAGAAAATAGATATTAAGAGGGATTACAGCATAAACAATAAAATATCAAAATGGAAAAGTCAAAATAACCAGAAAAAAATCAAATATTAACTCTCACAAAATGATTTATTAACAAATTATTTTACAGATGAATGCTTTCAAATAATTAAAGGTCAGATGGTTTTTAAACATGAGAGTTGTCATAGAACATAAACACAATTATCAAGAGGCTACTATATGCGTGTACAACAACTTATAGGCATCATAATAAAATCAAACCAATCACCGACAGACATAATATACAAAGCTCAATAATTGCTATCAAAATGTATTTGGCAAATAGGCAATTATTATTTAAGATAAGGTCTTGCTCAGATTAGGTGAGTCTCTAGCCAGAATCTTTGGGCCTTCCTTAGTCCTCTAAATGCTGGAATTAGATGCATGCATGGCAACAACTGGCTCAGCAAATGCTTTACGCATGACCATATGCCTGGTACTGTAATAGATGTCTGAACTAATATACCACAACACCTGCCCCATGGACTCCATTTCAAGTGGGACGATGGCTACAGGAACAAGTATTTCCCATTACAAGATTATTAAGTTAGCTACAAAGTAGTAGATTTCATAATGGCATTTTTACACATGTTTTCTTCTTCCACACCCTGCCCTCTGGCCTTTGCCTTGCCCTCCCCTCTGTCCCATTCTTGCTGTTTTTCCATTGCCCACAACAACCTAATTTCTGCTCTCCCAGTACAATATTGCATTATCTTCTGTCAGTGTTCCTGTACCCTAATCCTTCAGGTCTCTTTTTCCCTCTCACAGTTCTCTAGTTTCATGAGTCATCCACACATGGACACCGACCCACTCACACATAGAAACTTCAATCAAGGCTACACACATGAGAGAAAACATAGTGCTTATCTGAACGCAGTTTATTTCAGCTAACATTCTGAATTGAAATTTCACCCATTTTCCTACAAATGTCATTTTTTTACTTTTAAATCTGTGTGTGTGTGTGTGTGTGTGACCACAGAGATGAGAGATGTCAGACCCTCCTGGGGCTTGTGTTACAGGTGGTTGTGAACTGCCTGGTTTGAGTGTTGGGAATCAAATGCTGGTCCTCTGGAAGAACAAGAAGTGCTCTTTATCACTGAGGCATATAGGCAGATCATGTGATAGTTTTGGTTGTCGTCCTCAAAGATTTGTTTATCTTTTATTTTTATGTGTGTGAATATTTTTCCTGCAATATATGTGTACATCCGTGGTGACTGTGGAGGCCAGAAAGGGATTCCCTGGAACTGGAGTTATAAATGGTTCTGAGCCACCAAGTGGGTGCTGGGAACCAAACCCAGTTCCTCTGTAAGAGCAGCCAGTGCTTTTCCCTGAGACATCTGTCCCACCACTTTCTCATTTTTGACAAACCTACTTACTGATTTCCTCAGTAGCTGCAATTTATGCTCACTAGCAGTGAGTAAAGTTTCCTCTTTCCTCAAATTCCTGCCAGCATCTGTTGTTCTGTTTTCTTGATGAAAGTCATTCTGAGCTAGTAAGGTGACAGTATAAATCATTTTAATTTCACCTTTCCCTGATGGCTTAGGATGTTGAACCCATCATCAAATATTATTTGCCATTTCTATTTCTTCCTTTGAGGACTGTCTGCTCATCTCATTACCTCATGTATGGATTGGATTTGGTTTAATCTTGGCTGTTTTTACATAATAGAACCCTATGCGATACAGAGTTGGCAATGATTTCTCAAATCTGTAAGCTGTCTCTTCAGTTGTGAGGTTCCTTCCATTGTTAGGCAGGTTTTTAGTTTGCTATAATCCATGTGTCAGTCCTTGGGTTGTGTTCTCTGCTGTCACAGTCCATTCAGAAGTTCCTACCTCTGCATAGGATGATTGTTGACACGGGACATAGTTGATGTGTCTTCCCTGCAGTTTCAGCATGTCCTGTCTTCACATGAAGTCTCTGATCTATTTTCAATGTTTCATGTACTTTGAGACTCGACCTGATTTCATTCTTCTACAGGTACATACCCAGTTTTCTCAGCACCATCTGTAAAAGGATCTTTCCTAATGACATCTGGGTTTAAGGGAAAAAATGAAGTACCTTCTAGGGCTGGGTTGATGAATCCATGATTAAGAGCACTTGCCGCTCTTGCAGAGGACAAAGGTTCAGATAACAGCACCCATATGGCAGCTCACAATCCCTTATATCTCTAATTCTAAGGTATCTGATGTCATCTTCTGGAGAGTAGTTGACTGTTCAGTTTTCATGAGTTTGTAGGCATTCTGGGGGTAGAATTGTTGTTGAATTCTAGCATTATTCCATGGTAATCCAATAGTACACAGCTGGTTACTACATTTTCTTTTGTATCTGTGAATGTTTGCTTTGTTACTGATTATGTGATCAATTTTTGAGAGGGTTCCATGAGATGCTGAGAAGAAGGTATTTTCTTTTCTGTTGGGTGGAATGTTCTATAGGTGTCTATTAATTTCATTTGTTTCACTACATCTGTGATATCTCTTATTGCTCCATTAAGTTTCTGTCTGTTTAGACTGTCCATTGGTGAGAGAGGAGTGTTGAAACCTACTATTAGAGTGTGGTGTTTGATGTATGCTTTGAGTTCTAGTTTGTGTGTTTCCCTTCTTTGAGTTGTGGTGGTGGACAGTTGTCAGATGTCTGTGTTATTATGGGTGTTCTTAGCTTCCTTGGTTTGTGCTTTGCCTTCTAGTATTTTCTGTAAGGCTGGGTTTGTGGCTACCTATTATTTAAATCTGTTTTTGTCCTGGAATATCTTTTTTCTCCATTGATGGTGAAGGCAAGCTTTGCTGCGAATAGTACTCTGGGATTGCCTTCATCGTCTCTTAGTGTTGGCAGCACATCTATCTAAGACATTCTGGCTTTCATGGTTTCCACTGAGAAGTCAGGTGTAATTCAAGTGCCCACGGACACCTGATTTTTGATGAAGAAACCTAAAATACATGGGAAACCTTCTCTCCCTTATAAGAGATCATGTCAGCACACAGAAGCCACCCTATTGCTGACACACCCCCACATCCCCCAAAAATACTTAATGGAAAGGAATTCCCACACAGACCTCAACCTAAAACCAGATATCTTGAACCTAACAGAAGAAAAAGAAGGGAAGATCCCTGAAATCAATGACATAGGAAAAGACTTTCTGAGCAGAACACTATTAACACAGACACTAATTTCAACAATTAATAAATGGGATCTCAAACTGAAAAGCTTTTGCATAACAAAAGACCCCATCATTCAGACAAAGTGGCAGCTTACAGAATGGTAAAATATTTTTTTATCAACTACACACCCAATAGAGGGCTAATATCCAAAATTATACAAAAAAACTCAAACAAAATGTATAAAGAACTCAAATGGCTAGATATCAAGAAAACAAATGACTCAATTAAAACTGGGGTATAGTTCTAAACAGAGAATTCTCAATAGGGAATCGTAAATGGCTGAGAAAGACTTAAATGTTCAACATTCTCAGTCATTAGTGAAATGCAAACCAAGTCTGCTTTGAGAGTTCATTTTACACCTGTCAGAATCCCTAGGATCAATAATATGAGTGACAGTTCCTGCTGGCAAGGATGTAGAATAAGGGGTACACTCATCCACAGCTGGTGGGAGTGCAGACTCATACAGTCACTATGGAAATGAGTGTGGATGTACCTTAGACAGATGGGAACTGATCTACCTCGTGATCCAGCTCTATCACTCTTGGGCATTTACCCAAGGACACTTCATCCTACCACAGAGACGCTTACTCAACCATGTCCATTGTATCTCTATTAATAATGCCCAGAAATTGGATAACATAATAAAGACGTGAATATGAATGGATAATAAAAATTGGAACCTTTACACAAATGAATATTATTCAGCCATTAAAAATAATTAAATTCACAGTAAATGGGTAGAACTAGGGGGAGAAATCACCCTGAGTGAGGTACCCAGACACAGAAAGCCAAGTGTCGCATGTATTAGCTTACATGTGGATATACAGAATCACAGAGATTAAGCATAGAGTAACAGACTAAGGAGGAGAGAAGCATCTCATCAGGAAAGAAGAAATAGAATAGAAATGTACAGCCTGGTAAGGGGATGTGCAAGGAGAGAAATAGAGGGACGGGGGAGTGTATATAGGGAGAAACAGCTAAAACTGAGGCCACTGAAGTAGTGAGCAGTGGCATGGGTATTGATACAGTAGATGCTTCCTGAAATAAATGCATATGTGAAGGCAATCTAACAGAGAATTCAAATAACAGGGTGATGAGACTGTCTGAGAGCTTTCTCCTTCTGTCTTGCATTCCATTCTTTAGGTGGGGATTAAAGATGTGCACCACTGGGATTAAAGGCATGCACCACCAGGTTTCTATGGCAAACTAGTGTGGCTACTGTGATTAAAGGTGTGTGCTACCACTTACTCTCTGATCTTCTGCTAAACTTTCTTTATTAAAATACAAATGAAATATCACTACACGTAAGGCTCATGAAACATTGTAAAGGAGGGGACATACAGATTATAAGAGCCAGAACATCATGGAGTTTGCTGTGACATTGTATCTCCTAGGAATGTCAGAATCTACACCAATAAAATCTCATTAACATGGCTGCTTAAATATGAGCTGAATAAGGACAAGAGGCATGGTATAGGGGACAAGGGGCCAACCAGCCCTACACAAAGAACTATAGGGAACTCACAAATGTCGGGAGTGGAGAAACAGCTTTAGTCCTACTGCTGGAAGAGTACACGAATTGCTTATCCAATACCAAATGGTGAGCCCCGAAACCATACGTACAAATAACATTATACTAAATTAAAGTATGTGTGTGTTATTGTTTCTTACGTACTTAACAGTATGAATCCTTGTGATTTTTTCACATATCCATACTATTATTTTGCTCTCCTTTCTCCCTGTGTATTTATCTCCCTTCAACCTAATTATAACCCTGACAGCATACAGACAAGTAACATACAGATTGGGCAGGTTACATACACATATGCATGTAACAAAATTAATGAAAAATCCATGAATTTGAAAGGGAACAAGGAGGCATATAAGAGCGGGTTTGAAGAAAAAAAGTAAAAGGAGAAATGATGTTTCATTGTTACAAAATATTTGTATAACTATGTAAAGACGTGTTGCATTTGTTGAATTATATGTAAAAATGTGTTGCTGTTTTACCTTGTCTGCCTAAGGCACCTGATTAGTCTAACAAAAAGCTAAATGGCCACTAGCAAGGAAGAGGTATAGGCAGGACTTGAATACAGAGGAAATATTTTTGATTGGCTTCTTAAAATATTCTTAATATGCAACTTTTTATGTTTTCCAGCTCTAAAACAATAAATGTTACAAGACCTATCCATGGTAAAGCATTCAGAAAAATATCCAACATTTATATAAGGTATTAAATTGTCTAATTTGAGGGATTTTTCTCCCAATACTTTTTCTAATCCAAACTTTCAATGCCTAATAAAAATGATTGTAGTTTCTTACAGAAAATGGTTATTCATATTGTTTTTCCAGAATGTCTCTTCAAGCCCCTTCAACAAAAGATTTTCTTAAGACTTTTGCATTTCTTTACAGTGTCTTATGTCCATTGTATAAATTTCCTCTCAGGAAATTTGAAGAGATTCCAAGATTTTAAAGACCTTGGGTATGTAATATTTTTATTAGTCTAAGATCTTATCAGAACACAGAAGAAACACATATTATAAATTTGTGAATCCTCTGAATTAGTAGGTTCAATTTTAGGACGATCACTGTTAACAGCATGTGTATGATGTACTGAAAAAGAAGGAAAATTGATAGATTGTAGCATATTCAACATTTTGGTTCCCGTAACAGACGCCAATGCTTGGTAATTGTTAAATATAGGAGTTATTGAGGTAAAGAGATGGCTCAGTGGTTAAGAGTACTGTCTGCTCTTCCAGAGGACTCAGGATAGGCTCTCAGGACCCATATGGTGCCTCACAGTCATATACAATGATTCCTCTTTTGACCTCCACAGCTACCAGGCATACACATGTTATGCATATATATAGGCAAAATATCCATATACATAAATTTTAAATATACAATACATTTATATTTATGATATATGTACACACACACACACACACACATATATATATATATATATAGTAGACTACTTGGTACAGAGGATCTATGGACTTCACACATATATTTATACACACACTCTCACACAGACATACATTCATGCATGCACACGCACACACGTGTGACTGACTTAATTCATGGTTATAAAGGATGGAAAGCCGAAAAGATGAACATGTGTGTCAGAAAAGGATTACCTTTATAACAAGACCATGCCTTCAAGCTCCCATTTTTTTGGAATAGATTCATTCATAGGGCTCTCACCTGCCTGAAGTCTCATGTCTTTGTATCATTAGTATCTGACTCTGGGGACTAAGTTACCAACATGAATTCTGCAGAATAAACATTCAAACTGTAGTAGTCCATTATAACAGAAGTTTAGGTGATAGAACGTAAAGCACAAACCATGAGGAACATAATGTACAGCCTGGTATGGCCTTTAATCCCAGAATTCCAAAGGCCAAGGCAAATAGATCCTCTGAATTCAAGGCTACCCTGATCTACATGATGAATACCAGGCCAGCCAAAGCTACTCAGTCCTGGTCTCAAGAAAACATAAAGTGCAGCCTGGGTACCATTGTTTATAGTGGCAAAACCATAGCATTAAGGTCTGATGAAAACGATGAGATTGTCTTATTTTGATTTCCTGATACTTGAATAAAACACAGAATAAAACTAATGAAGGGGGCTGGAGAGATGGCTAAGAGCACTGTCTGCTCTTCCAGAGGACCCCAGTTCAACTACCAGCAACTACATGGTGGCTCACAACCAGCACATTGTATGCATAGGAGATAAATAAATCTTTCAAAAAAAAGACACTAACAGAGGGAAGAGTTTATTACATTAATCATCAAGGGAATTAAGGGCAGAAACTCAAGCAGGAGCAGAGGTGGGAACTATGAAGCCAAGCTGTTTACTGACTCGTTCTCCATAGCTTGCTCAGCTTGCTTTCTACTACAGTCCAGTATTACCTACTTGGGTGGCACTGCCCACAGAGGACTAGCCCTCTCCCATCAGTCATGAGTTAAAGGAGTGCTTCATAGATATGCCCATGGGCCAGCCTAATGGAGACTTTTCCTTTATTGAGGTTCCATCTTTCCAGATGACTCTAGTTTGTATCTGGTTGACAAAGCTAACCAGCAGAGAGATGAAGTTTAAAAGTATTATAAAGAAAGACAAGCACAGATCAGATGTGGTGCTGCACATGTGTGATCCCAACACTTCAGGAAACTGAGGAAGGAAAGCTGTTTGTTTGGAGACACAGGGATGGAAGGAGATTTAGTGACAGATAATGACTAATGTACTAATAGAAGTACATTGAATGTAGGAAAATGAAAAGGTTTTTGAGGAGAATCCTATACTCAGCTGTTAAACACTGTGCAAAGTAATCTGTGTAATGTGAACAAATACACAAAAATCAATGATGAATAAGATCTTCAGAGTAGACTCAAATATCTTCAAACAGGTATGCATGCAGTGTAGCTTTAAAATACACTTTTACTGTAGCCTTTATGCTTGCTAACACGGTTGCTCGTTATCTTCCTGTTTCTCATAGGTATCTCTTTGCACTGTCCAAGAGCTCCCTCTATGCAGTGGAAGCCCCTCATACCTGGCCTAACATCCTGGCAGCCTTGGTATGGCTGATAGACTGCATCAAGGTATTTGATTGATAGTTTAAATCTTACCTTTAAACGTTTAGTTTTTGTTTTGTTTTGTTTTTCCTCACAATGAATTTCTATTCTCTCCCTATCTGACTTTTGCAACTCGTCTCCAAACCAGCTTCTGCTTTCAAAGCACCGTCTGATTTGAAGTTCTTCAAACTGTTAGTGTAAGAACGGTGAGCAGGGAGAAGCTCTACTTGACAAATTGTTTTCCTGGGGTGTTAGAGTTTAGACAAAAATGAACCCATCATTTTTCTTTGAGAAATTCATTTTGTCATTTTTTAAAAATAGAATCAGTGTTAATCACAAAAAATAGGGAAATATAGAATGAATATTTTCCCAACTTACAGATAACTTTTAAGTCATTTTCTTTGGATATAGCTTTCTTTCTTTCTTTCTTTCTTTCCTTCTTTCTTTCTTTGGTATTAGGTGTTGAACCATGGGTCGCTCTACCATTGAGGTGCACTTCAGCCCTGGATATTGGTTTCAAAGTCCTGTTTACTCTAAAACTGTGTACAGTCATGATTTACTTGCTGATGTTCTGTCACTGATGGATGGCATCGTGGTTCCATAAGATTATTACAGATATGAACTAATTTCTGTCACTTAGTGATGGAGCCATTGCAAAATTGCTCATCTCTGGTGATGCTGTTATAAACCTGTGCTGCAGCCATATAAGAGTATAACACATAAGTTAATGTTGCCTGACATGTTTACCCTACTTATTTTAGAGTGTATGACATTTTTTAAACAAATGTTTTTTTTTATTGTAAAACAGTGCCATGTAAATCTGTAGCAGCCTCTTTTTTCTACATCTTAACAAGTTTTCCTCCAAGGAAACTTATAGCAATTAAAAGTACTCAGCCTCCAGATGTGATAGCATACTTTTTTGAGTCCTAGCACTTGGGGCAGAGGTAGGCAGATCTCTGAGTACAGGGACAGCCTGGTCTATGCAGAGACAGCCCTTCTCTACACAGCCATGGGTGAGCATTGTGTGCCTATGGAGAGGCATTACTGTTTCAAACTCTACCTATGTGGAAATTTTAAAGCTGTTTGTTTTCTCAGTTTTATATCCCGCTACGTGATTTCGCTATTAATTTGAAACTTTTCTTTTTTGATTGGTTGGTTGGTTTTTTCTGTGAGTGAATCTAACCAAGTTGCCTAGTCTGTACTCTGGGGTCAAAGGTCAAATAATCTTCCCACTGCAATCTGGCAAATAGCTGGAACTACAGGTATGTGCCACTGCATCCAGCTTTTAATCCAGCATTTTATTTGAACCTTTTTTTTTTTTTTTTTTTTGGTTTTTCGAGACAAGGTTTCTCTGTGGTTTTGGAGCCTGTCCTGAAACTAGCTCTTGTAGACCAGGCTGGTCTCGAACTCACAGAGATCCGCCTGCCTCTGCCTCCTGAGTGCTGGGATTAAAGGCGTGCGCCACCACCGCCCGGCTTATTTGAACCTTTTTGTATGAAATTCTTTCTGTCTCAAACTGAGCCAATGATTTGGGAAGGCATATTGTTGGGTTTGGTTTGGTTTTGTTGTCAGGTTGCTGTGCCTTTGAGAAAGGAATGGCTGGGATATGGTGAGTGGGCGTTTTGGTTCATCATTTTGGAATAGAAACTGTATTTCACTGGTAGTCTTAACTGGGATCACCAGTCCTTAGCATTATATCCAGGTTTGGTTTTTGTTGTTGTTTTTGTTGTTGTTGTTGGTTTTTGGAGTTGACTTTGCATTCCCTAGATTTATGGTCCCCCATGTTAGTGTTAGAGCCTCTTTTATTCTGTGTAGGTACTCTTCAGCTGAACTGCACTTCCCAGTCCTGATGATGCCTTTGAAGGCTTTAACTTGTTATTTCTGTGTGTGTGAGCGATGTGTAAACATGCTTATGCTGTGGCACACATGTGAAAGTCATAGCATAATATTTTGGAGTTGGTTACTGAGTCTGGTCTGTTGTTCATATTTTTAATAACTGACAACATGACAAAAAGAATATTGCTATTTTTTATATATTTTTTTTTAAAGTTGAACTTCAAAGTTTCACACAAGAGTAATTGCCTGGGCTGGAGAGATGGCACAGAGGATAAGAGCATTGACTGCTTTTTCAGAGGTCCTGAGTTCAATTCCAGCAACCCTATGGTGGCTCATAACCATTATAAGATCTGATGCCCTCTTCTGACATGCAGACAGAACACTGTATACATAGCAAATAAATCTTTTTTTTTTTTTGGCTGTTGAAGTCACAAGGGCCCAGTCTTTAATGAGAGGCAAGGGGAGGGAAGGAGAGGGAAGGAAACTGGTGCACTCTGGGGTGCTCCAGGCATCTTCCTGCAGCCTCCTGCAAGGGATCTCGGGGTCCAGGGATGTCCTGTTTCAGGTCCCGAGCTTGAAGCCTCTCTGGGCATGGCCCAGGCGCTGGAGTCCTGGTCCATATCTGCTCAGAGTCCGGAGGCCTCCTGAGTGTTCTGTGTCCACCGGGGTGGGGGGATGAGGGGGTTGGGGGGATGGGTGGTGGAGGGGTGGGGGTGGGATGGGGGGTGGAGGGGTGAGGGGGAGGGGCCTTGACACCACTGCAGCTCACCTGAGCTCTGCCACCCAGAGCACCATCAGCTTATACCTGTGTGAAGCCTCTGTGTGAAGTACCTGTGTGACCTGGACCTTGGATCCCCTGCAGTGATTGCAGCTCCTCCTCTGGTTGCACAAGTGGAGGCAGAGGCTGCAGAGCAGCAGCAAGGGGAAAAACAGCGTTGTTTTTGTTGTTGTCGTTCTTTTTTTCTTCTTTTTCTGCTTCTCCCGCGCGCTGGGAGCCAGCTACAAGCGTGGCAGGAAAAAAAAGTAATTGCCTTTTTTCCTTTTGCAATGATGCAAAAAAAAATGATATTACTGTGTATTTGCATGTGCATGGGCACATGTACGCATGCTACAACACATATGTGGAATCAAGCCCAGGTTGCCAAAACTGTATATCATGCTTTTACCTCCTTCTCGCTAGCACTTTTTTCCTTTTATCTTACCAATTTACAAAAACTTATCTCCACTTCCTACTACTGGAACTGCAAATGCTCATCTCCACATTCAGCTTTTACATGGTTCCCTTAGCACAAATTCAAATAAATACCTGCAGTCAGCTATGAGGGTAAGCTGAGCAATCCAAGAGCAGAGTGGCCAGGCACTAGAGAGAACTTTAACTTCTACCAATGCTTAAACCTAAGGGGCAATCCTCTCCTTGGGCTCCCTCCTCAGGCTTTCTCCTCAGACTAAAGGAACAATCCTCAGAATACTCTGAGCTCTTGTCTCCTCCCCTCTTATATTCCTCTCTCCATCTAGCCCTATCACTCCTGTCTCCACCCCTCTAGTGGTGGGATTGAAGGTGTGGGATCACCTCTGCAGGAGCTCTGTTTCTCTTTTAGACATTCAGTCATGTGTAACCCAGAGTGGTCTTGAACTAACAGATCCCTCTGTCTCTTTCTCCTTAGTCCTGGGATTAAAGGTGTGTGCCTTCTAGTGGTTTACTCTGCACTCTGAACTTCAGGCAAGCTTTCTTTTTTTAAAACATAAAAAACCCATCACAATAGTTATTGGGCCTCCAAACTCAATTCGTCATGCTTGTATGGTAAGCATTTTATCCACAGAACATTTTCCCAGCCTATCGATATTATTTAAAATTCTGTGTTTTGCTTCCCCCTCCCCCATTGGCTTCAAAGTGCATTCATAAACATTAGGGAAACATTCCCATCTTGACAATATTTAACGTTAACATTTGGGGAAGTATTGATTTTCTCATTTATTCATCTCTATTTCTTCAGTAAGATATAGCTTTCTTAATATCAAGTATCATGTTTTTAAGTTCCATTTGTTTTGATGTTTTCTTAACTATATTTCTATGCTGAGACTTGTAGTGATATTTCAAGACTTTCTTGTCTCACTAGTCTTAATAAACTATCTTACCCCATTCTAAATCATTTTCTATTACTACCACTGTTTAAAAAGAAAGGTTTTTTTTTGTTACATAATTATGATATATTCAGATAAAAGGTAGTGTTTTCCCTACAGAAGTGGATGTGCTGTTATCTCAAAAATGGCTTTTTAAGCCAGGCTTAGTAATTCTGGCCTGTAATCTCATCTAATTAGGAAGCTAAGGCAGAAGAATCACAGGTATCTGTCCTTACAAGTGCTTCTACAAAGAGAGGTTTAGGCCAGCCTGTGCAACTTAGATCCTGTCGCAAGATAAAAAGGAAAAGAGAACTTAAGAATAGCTCAGTGATAGTTTGCTGGTCTAGCATACATATGACTGTTAATTCAGCACGCCCAACCCCAATGAAGTTACTGCTGGCTGGTGATGGAAGAGAGTATAGGGAGCTTGTCTAAGCAAGTATTAGATCCTGACATAATGGTTGTAGGAACAATTGAAAATGTTCCTTTAAAATATTATTTTTACTTATCTGTGTTTGTGAAAATCTGTGTGAGGCCAGAAGAGAGCACTGGGTCCAGTAGAACCAATGTCACAGGCATTTGTGAGATATACGAACTTGAGTCCTCAAGAAAAGCACCAAGCACTCTTAACAATTTGAGCCCTCTCTCCAATTCTGAATATATTATT
Source organism: Chionomys nivalis (assembly GCF_950005125.1). NCBI lineage: Eukaryota > Metazoa > Chordata > Mammalia > Rodentia > Cricetidae > Chionomys > Chionomys nivalis. The sequence goes on along the minus strand of NW_026646879.1, from coordinate 37,826 downwards.
ATTCTCTTCACCTCCATATATAATATATTGACTGATGGCCTCTGTCCATTATTTGTTATTTTTCTGATCCCAAATTGCTTCATAATATTTTATAAGTGGCTTGATAGTTTCTCTCATTCTTCACTGTGCCTCTTTGCTCACTTGGCACACAGTCTGTCTGCATAGCAGCAATTTGACCATGGCCCCATCTCTTTTAGAGACTAAATAACAAGGTTGCATGAGCTCCAAAATCAATTTTGGTTAGGGCCTGGCTTGGATTTCCTGTGCCCTGAACAATGCTCATAAATAGTATTTTGTTAGAGAATACCACCTTCACCTGGTGGGAGCTCCATTCTATAGCGTTAGGTGAAGACTCTATCTCAAAACAATGTTAGCAAAGGGCTTGCGAGATGACTTGATTAAGAGAACTTCCTACCCTTCCGAGAACCAGAGTCCCCGCACCCACACCAGGTAGCTCTTAATTACTCCAGCTACAGTGAGTCCAGTGCCCTCTTCTGACCTTGTAGAACACTGTATATATAATAAACAAATCTTTACAAAAGAATGAATTTTACAAACTATTAAACCACTAATCTAGTGTGCTGTTTGTTTACTATTTAGATTTATCGTGCCAAGAAAGGAAGCACACCTTGTGGAGAAGAAACAGAAGATGGAATTAAGCATGATAAGGTACTATATATTACTATAAACAATATATAAAGAGGATACTTTTATATTCTTCACTAAAAGGTGTTCTTTTCTAAGTTCCAGGAGAGTCAAGGCTTCACAGAGAAACCCTGTTTCAGGGGAAAAAAAGAAAGAGGGGGGAGGCTAGAGGAAGTTAACAAGTCATTATATTTTCATGTAAATTATTTTTCTCTCAGTGTTATGTAGTGATGGGGGAATATCACTTTGACACCTATGGCACAAAAGATCAGTGGGGAAAACCAACATTCCTCAAGATGCACTAGGGATGTAAGAGTAGAGAACAGTTCAGCTGTTGTAACTATCCTCCATCTGTCCAGGGAGCACATGGACATAAAAATGTCAAGTGTAGCAGCTGGAAAGGTCGAGACTTGAGATCCCTAGAGCGTGTCAGCCAGCCAAACTGATCAAACCAGGGAGAGATCTTATCTAAGACATTAGATGAAAGCAGCTGAGTAAGGCTCACAATGTAACCTCTGACTTCTGTATGCACACATGCATATACTCATGACCACATAAACACGCATAACACACACAAGGGAAAATTCATTGTGATCTAATATGGAAAACATTTAGTGAGTTATTTAATATTTCTCTATATAATTAAATATATAAATTAATCTACTCAGATATTTTTTACATACCTACTGTGTGCCAGGCACCAAAAATGCAGTAATAAAGAACAGAAAATTTTGACTTTATTCTATTAGAAAGAAAGTAATGATAATTAAATGAGGAACCATTAGGCAAATAACAACAGGTGCTATGAAAGAAAGCTGAAGCAGGTTGAGGGCCATAAGCTATTCCATGGAGTAAAAATAACACTTGCTATTTTAGAAGGTAGTATCTACTGAATTGGGGGAAGGGAAAGGATTAGGTACTGAAAACCTGAAGGATGCTGTAGGTTGATTCTGATGAAGTGTTTGGGCTCTTTTCCAGAGGATTTATATAATGACTCCAAGCTGGAGTCATTAGAGGCAGAAAACAAAGCACTCCATGAAGAGATTGCAAGATTGGAGAAAGAAAGAGAAAAAGAACAAGTTAGTAACCGTGTTTTTGAACTTACTTGACAACTCTTTAGACTTTTGAGCCTGTTTGAGAAGACCTTCTTATGAAAGGTGTTTTTAAATGGGTTAACAAATAAGCTTCTTAGAGGTGAAATAGTATAGACTTTCAGTGAAGCCATGTGTGGTATCTGCGGTACTTTGTTTTCCCTTGTGGTCTATCAGTCGTGGACTAATGGTGCTCAGAATATGATGAAAGACTCCTGCCTGTTTATATAAGGCCCAAACTACCCTTTGGACAGGGTCCCTGGGGTATTTACTTGCAAGGAGCATTGTTTTCAAGAGGTTCTGAGTTTAGGTAGTGAAAACACAGTGGTATAGTGTATACATATAGAGTATACTGTAATATGCATGATTTTATAAAAGCAAGATGATAATGTGGGTGTTTATTTAAATATGTAAGGGTATTTTGCCTACATGTATATCTGTGTACCACATTCACACTGTGCCAGTGGAGAAGAGAAGAAGATGTCAAATCTGAACTCAAGATACAGAGAGTTGTTAAATTGAATTCAGGTCCTCTGAAAGCGGGCATTGCTTGTAACCCTGATAACAGAATCTAACTTTATCTTGGTTTTATTAGTGGAGCACCTAGATTGTTCTGAAAAGTAATCAGATATTAAGTATTTGTGTTACTACTTTATACTTGGTTTTTCCCTATCTGGAACTGAAGTCTTTCATTAAATTATTATGTTACAGTAGTAATACCAAAGTTTTTTTTTTTTTTTTTAGTTCTTTTGACTGGTTCTAAGGTAAGTGTAAATAATATTGCTTTCTTAAAAATACAGAATGCTTCTTGGTAAAAATAACTAATTTAGTACTTATTTTCTTCAAGAATCATCTACTATCATTAAAGAAATTGAACACTTCCTTGTAGTCAGATGTTGAAAAGTGTAAAGCATACATGAGCAGTTTGGAGTCACATTTGTTCATCCCAAATAAGAAACTGAGTGGCCTCGATGAGGAAATTAGTAGATTAGGTAAGCAAAGCTAAGGGATCATTTAGATTGTCCTATGGGCCTCTGTAAATAGCTATGTGATCTTTTCCTTCTTTGATAACTTTCTGTAGTAGTTATGAAGTTTTCAGTATTAGTTCTTTCAACCAGGCATAGGAGCACACACCTTTAATCCTAGCATGTGGGAAGCAGAGGCAGGTTGATCTCTGTGAGGCTGAAGCCAGCCTGGTCTACAAAATGAGTTTCAGAGTTGTATTGTGAGACCCTGTCTCAAAAAAAAACCAAACTAATAATTGTCTGCATTTTCATCCTGCCTGGTTTCTGTCCTCCCACCAGGTCCCACAGACATTTATCCCCAAAGAAATCACACAGAGGTCTATAGTAATGACAAACTGATTGGCCCATCAACTCAGGCTTCTTATTAACTCTTATAACTTATATTAACACATTATTTTTATCTATGTTGGCCACATGGCTCAGTTCAGCTGAGCAATCACATCTTCCTTCTTCTGTGGTTGGGACAGGACTGGGGAGGAATGAATTCTTCTTTTCTGTTTTACCCACCTCTACTTCCTGACTGGATACTGGCCAATCAACGTTTATTTAAAACATGATTGAAGAACTCTACAGCCTTACTAAGGAATCTTCATCTGCCTCCCCACAGACTATTTTCCATCCATTCAAATTCATTTTCTTTTGTCTTTCCATTTCCCTAAGCCACTTATGTTCTTTGCTGAAGATGTTGTATCAGTTGAAATTCTAAGCAACCCTCTGAGAATTCTTTATCTTCTAAGTTGCTCCAGTGTGCCCCCTGCCGTGTGTGTGTGTATGTGTGCATGTGTGAGTGTGCATGTGCGTGTGTGCAAATGTGTGTGTGTTCATATATTTGTATCTATTTGTCATTTCTTTTTTTTATTGAAAAAAATTTTCTGCCTCCTCCCCGCCTCCCATTTCCCTCCCCCTCCTCCCAGCCCTCCCCCCTCCACCCACTCCTCTTCTCCTCCCTCTCCAGTCCCAAGAGCAGTCAGGGTTCCCTGCCCTGTGGAAAGTCCAAGGTCCTCCCCCCTCCATCCAGGTCTAGGAAGGTGAACATCCAAACTGTCTATGCTCCCACAAAGCCAGAACATGAAGTAGGATCAAAACCCGTGCAAGAGTTGTCTCCAGAGGTTATGTTTGTCTTTGTAAATATATACCTTGATTTAAGCACATAGGGGTCAGGTAGCTTTTCTTTATGTGCTAATTTTAAATTATCTGTGATTCAATAGTCTCTTATAATTAGAGGAAGACATAGTCAATGCTTCCATAAAAACAAGTACTAAATTGTTAGGATGAAAAGGGAAGATGGCCTTGTGGGATGATGAAATTCCGTAGCTTGCTTCTGCAGGCAGATGCAATGGAGTCCTATTCGTCTATGAACACTCCTACAAAACCCCCCAAAGACCATGAATCTTCCCACCTCTAACCCCTTACCTGTTTTGTGTATCCAGAGATGATTATGAATATAATAAACAAATGACAACATGAAAAAATAAAACATGATTGACCGAATATATACAATTGTCCCGCAACAAATAATAATTATTTTTTTCTCTCATACCTCCAAATGTAATCTAAGAGTCAATAAATATGTGCTTGCCAAAGGACTCAGGAAGAATCTGTTTTTTTTTCCCAGCTTTTATGGGTGATAGCTTATGTGGGTTTATGTCCACATCACTCTAATCTCTACCTTCATCTTCTTACTGTCTTTTTTCTGCATCCTCTTTTTTCTTCCTTTTTAAGGCTATATTTGTATCCCATGCTGGTTTTGAATTGAAGATCCTCTGGCCCCAGCATCCAGGGCTCATAATAATACATAACCTAAGCTCACCTCAAGCTCAAAATATTGCCTCCAAAAATTAGAATTATAAATTGCCACCACATCCTTCTCTTTTCTCCCCTCTCTCTGTCTTTTCTTTTTTCTTTTTTTCCTTTTTGTTTGTTGGTTTGTGTTTTTTCTTCCAAGATAGGGTTTCCCTTTGTAGTGTTGGCTACCCTGGAACTCTCTTTGTAGACTAGGCTGGCCTTGAACTCACAGAGATATGCCTCCAGAGTGCTGGGATTGAAGGTGTGTGCCATCACTGCCCAGCTTTTTTTTAAGTTTTATGTGTATGTTAAGTTTATGTGTACCACATGTGTACCTGATATCCTCAGGTCAGAAGAGGGTGTCAGATCTGCTGGAACTGGAGTTAGAGATGGTTGTAAGCTACCCATGTAGGCTCTGGGAACTAAACCTGGGCCCTATGGAAGAGCACTATGTTCTTCAAATGTTGTGCATCTCTCTGGTCCCTAAGTCATCATCTTCCTATCTGCATGAATTCTCCGTTTACCTCTATCTTACAGTGGTACCTATGGTGATGTTTAAGGCACACCTGCATAATTGAGGGTTCTCTCATGTCAGCATTCCCAATCACTTGCATGAGGACCATTTTCCAGATTAGGCAATTTTTACAAATTCAAGAGATGTGGAGACCTTCCCAGCCCACTGTACTTCCAGCGTTCTCAGTACATGACATTTTTAGTTTTGAACAGTCTAACTGAGCAAACCCGTTTGATGGTACACTTATCTCAGGGTCTCAAGTACTAGGATTATAAGTGAGAGAATTGTTCTTTTTCTCTGTAAAAGCTTTACTTTGAAACATAATCACGCTGAAGTTAGAGCAGTGTTCCTTTTCTCTGTATCATTTAGTGAGAAACGCACATGTGTTTCTCTGGAAAGAGAAACATTTGTTTGGGACATGTCAAAGGATTGTTAGAAGTGAGAGAAGTTTTGGTTTTCTCTGTAAAAGCTTTATTTTGATAGATAATCACGTTCTTTTGTAAGTGTACTAATTTCATGAGAAGCTTTATTGAGAAATGCACATGTGTTTCTCTGAAAAGAGAAGTAGTTGTTTGGGACATTTCAAAAGATTGTTAGAAGCACGAGCAGTGTTCCTTTTCTCTTTACAAGCTTGAATTTGAAGCATAATCATGTTCTTTTGAAAGTGTATTAATTTCATAAACATCTCTAGTCAGAAACGCACACGTGTTTCTCTGAAATGAGAATCAGTTGTTTGGGACATGTAAAAGTATTGTTAGAATCGAGTCTAGAGTTTCTTTTCTCTGTACAAGCTTTACTTTGAAAGATAACCATGTTCTTTTCAAAGTGTATTAATTTCATGAAAAGCTCTAGTGAATAATGCACATGTGTTTTTCTGACAAGAAAAGCAGTTGTTTCGGCCACGTGAAAGCATTGTTAGAAATGATAGAAGTGGGCTTTACTCTGTACAAGCTTTCCTTTGAAACATCATCACATTGTTTTGAAATTGCATATATTTCATGAAAAGCTTTAGTGAGGAACGCACATGTATTTCTCTGAAAAGAGAAGCCGTTGTTTGGGACATGGCAAAGCATTGTTAGAGGTGAGAGCAGTGGGCTTTTCTCTGTACAAGCTTTATTTTGAAAGATAATCACGTTCATTTGAAAGTGTATTAATTTCATGAAAAGCTTTAGTGAGAAAAACACAAGAGTTTTTCTGAGAAGAGAAGCAGTTGTTTGGGACATGTCTAAGGAGAGTTCAAAGTGAGAGCCGAGATCCTTTTCTCTGTACAAGCTTTACTTTGAAAGATAATGACGATCTGTTTAAAGTACATTAATTTAATGAAATGCTTTAGTGAGAAACTCACATGTGTTTCTCTGGAAAGAGAAGCAATTGTTTGAGTCATGTTAAAGCATTGTTAAAAGTGAGAACAGTGGGCTATTCTCTATACAGCTTTACTTTGAAAGATAATCTCATTCTTTTGAAAGTGTATTAATTTCATGAGAAGCTTTAGTGAGAAATGCACATGTGTTTCTTTGAAAAGAGAAGCAATTGTTTGGGACATGTCAAAGGACTGTTAGAATTGAGAGCGTTGTTTCTTTTCTCTGTAGAAGCTTTACTTTGAAAGATAATCATGCTCTTTGAAAGTGTACTAATTTTATGAGAAGCTTTAGTGAGAAATGCATATGTGTTTCTCTGAAAAGAGAAGCAGTTGTTTGGGACATGTCAAAACATTGTTTGAAGTGAGAACAGTGTGCGTTCTTTTGAAAGTTTATTAATTTCAGGAAAGCATTAGTAAGAAACGCACATGCGTTTCTTTGTCAAGACAGGCAGTTGTTTGCTACGTGTGATAGCACTGTTAGAACTGAGATCAGTGTTGCATTTCTCCGTACAAGCTTTACTTTGAAAGATAATCGCGTTCTTTTGAAAGTTTATTAATTTCACGAAAGCTTTAGTAAGAAACGCACATGCGTTTCTTTTAGAGGAAAGCAGTTGTTTGCTACGTGTGAAAGCACTGTTAGAACTGAGATCAGTGTTGCTTTTCTGAGTACAAGCTTTACTTTGAAAGAAAATCGCGTTCTTTTGAAAGTTTATTAATTTCAAGAAAGCTTTAGTATGAAACGCTCATGCGTTTTTTGTAAAGACAAGCAGTTGTTTGCTACGTGTGAAAGCACTGTTAGAACTGAGATCAGTGTTGCTTTTCTCAGTACAAGCTTTACTTTGAAAGAAAATCGCGTTCTTTTGAAAGTTTATTAATTTCACGAAAGCTTTATTAAGAAACGCTCATGCGTTTCTTTCTAGAGGAAAGCAGTTGTTTGCTACGTGTGAAAGCACTGTTAGAACTGAGATCAGTGTTGCTTTTCTCAGTACAAGCTTTACTTTGAAAGATAATCGCGTTCTTTTGAAAGTTTATTAATTTCACGAAAGCTTTAGTAAGAAACGCACATGCGTTTCTTTGTCAAGACAGGCAGTTGTTTGCTACCTGTGAAAGCACTGTTAGAACTGAGATCAGTCTTGCTTTTCTCAGTACAAGCTTTACATTGAAAGAAAATCGCGTTCTTTTGAAAGTTTATTAATTTCACGAAAGCTTTAGTAAGAAACGCTCATGCGTTTCTTTGTAAAGACAAGCAGTTGTTTGCTACGTGTGATAGCACTGTTAGAACTGAGATCAGTGTAGCTTTTCTCAGTACAAGCTTTACTTTGAAAGAAAATCTCGTTCTTTTGAAAGTTTATTAATTTCACGAAAGCTTTAGTAAGAAACGCACATGCGTTTCTTTGTAAAGACAAGCAGTTGTTTGCTACGTGTGAAAGCACTGTTAGAACTGAGATCAGTGTTGCTTTTCTCAGTACAGGCTTTACTTTGAAAGATAATCTCGTTCTTTTGAAAGTTTATTAATTTCACGAATGCATTAGTAAGAAACGCACATGCGTTTCTTTTAGAGGAAAGCAGTTGTTTGCTACGTGTGAAAGCACTGTTAGAACTGAGATCAGTGTTGCTTTTCTGAGTACAAGCTTTACTTTGAAAGAAAATCGCGTTCTTTTGAAAGTTTATTAATTTCAAGAAAGCTTTAGTATGAAACGCTCATGCGTTTTTTGTAAAGACAAGCAGTTGTTTGCTACGTGTGAAAGCACTGTTAGAACTGAGATCAGTGTTGCTTTTCTCAGTACAAGCTTTACTTTGAAAGAAAATCGCGTTCTTTTGAAAGTTTATTAATTTCACGAAAGCTTTATTAAGAAACGCTCATGCGTTTCTTTCTAGAGGAAAGCAGTTGTTTGCTACGTGTGAAAGCACTGTTAGAACTGAGATCAGTGTTGCTTTTCTCAGTACAAGCTTTACTTTGAAAGAAAATCTCGTTCTTTTGAAAGTTTATTAATTTCTCGAAAGCTTTAGTAAGAAACGTACATGCGTTTCTTTCTAGAGACAAGCAGTTGTTTGCTACGTGTGAAAGCACTTTTAGAACTGAGATCAGTGTTGCTTTTCTCAGTACAAGCTTTACTTTGAAAGATAATCGCGTTCTTTTGAAAGTTTATTAATTTCACGAAACCTTAGTAAGAAACGCACATGCGTTTCTTTGTAAAGTAAAGCAGTTGTTTGCTACGTGTGAAAGCACTGTTAGAACTGAGATCAGTGTTGTTTTTCTCCGTACAAGCTTTACTTTGAAAGATAATCGCGTTCTTTTGAAAGTTTATTAATTTCTCGAAAGCTTTAGTAAGAAACACACATGCGTTTCTTTCTAGAGACAAGCAGTTGTTTGCTACGTGTGAAAGCACTGTTAGAACTGTGATCAGTGTTGCTTTTCTCAGTACAAGCTTTACTTTGAAAGAAAATCGCGTTCTTTTGAAAGTTTATTAATTTCACGAAAGCTTTAGTAAGAAACGCACATGCGTTTCTTTGTCAAGACAGGCAGTTGTGTGCTACCTGTGAAAGCACTGTTAGAACTGAGATCCGTGTTGCTTTTCTCAGTACAAGCTTTACTTTGAAAGATAATCGCGTTCTTTTCAAAGTTTATTAATTTCACGAAAGCTTTAGTAAGAAACGCACATACGTTTCTTTTAGAGGAAAGCAGTTGTTTGCTACGTGTGAAAGCACTGTTAGAACTGAGATCAGTGTTTCTTTTCTGAGTACAAGCTTTACTTTGAAAGAAAATCGCGTTCTTTTGAAAGTTTATTAATTTCACGAAAGCTTTAGTATGAAACGCTCATGCGTTTTTTTGTAAAGAAGCAGTTGTTTGCTACGTGTGAAAGCACTGTTAGAACTGAGATCAGTGTTGCTTTTCTCAGTCCAAACTTTACTTTGAAAGATAATCTCGTTCTTTTGAAAGTTTATTAATTTCTCGAAAGCTTTAGTAAGAAACGCACATGCGTTTCTTTGTAAAGTAAAGCAGTTGTTTGCTAGGTGTGAAAGCACTGTTAGAACTGATATCAGTGTTGCTTTTCTCAGTACAGGCTTTACTTTGAAAGATACTCTCGTTCTTTTGAAAGTTTATTAATTTCACGAAAGCTTTAGTAAGAAACGCACATGCGTTTCTTTTAGAGGAAAGCAGTTGTTTGCTACGTGTGAAAGCACTGTTAGAACAGAGATCAGTGTTGCTTTCCTCAGTACAAGCTTAACTTGGAAAGAAAATCGCGTTCTTTTGAAAGTTTATTAATTTCACGAAAGCTTTAGTATGAAACGCTCATGCGTTTTTTTGTAAAGACAAGCAGTTGTTTGCTACGTGTGAAAGCACTGTTAGAACTGAGATCAGTGTTGCTTTTCTCAGTACAAGCTTTACTTTGAAAAAAAATCGCGTTCTTTTGAAAGTTTATTGATTTCACGAAAGCTTTAGTAAGAAACGCACATGCGTTTCTTTGTAAAGACAAGCAGTTGTTTGCTACGTGTGAAAGCACTGTTAGAACTGAGATCAGTGTTGCTTTTCTCAGTACAAGCTTTACTTTGAAAGAAAATTGCGTTCTTTTGAAAGTTTATTAATTTCACGAAAGCTTTAGTAAGAAACGCACATGCGTTTCTTTTAGAGGAAAGCAGTTGTTTGCTACGTGTGAAAGCACTGTTAGAACTGAGATCAGTGTTTCTTTTCTGAGTACAAGCTTTACTTTGAAAGAAAATCGCGTTCTTTTGAAAGTTTATTAATTTCACGAAAGCTTTAGTATGAAACGCTCATGCGTTTTTTTGTAAAGACAAGCAGTTGTTTGCTACGTGTGAAAGCACTGTTAGAACTGAGATCAGTGTTGCTTTTCTCAGTACAAACTTAACTTTGAAAGATAATCTCGTTCTTTTGAAAGTTTATTAATTTCACGAAAGCTTTAGTAAGAAACGCACATGCGTTTCCTTCTAGAGAAAAGCAGTTGTTTGCTACGTGTGAAAGCACTGTTAGAACTGAGATCAGTGTTGCTTTTCCCAGTACAAGCTTTACTTTGAAAGAAAATCGCGTTCTTTTGAAAGTTTATTAATTTCTCGAAAGCTTTAGTAAGAAACGCACATGCGTTTCTTTCTAGAGACAAGCAGTTGCTTGCTACGTGCGAAAGCACTGTTAGAACTGAGATCAGTGTTGCTTTTCTCAGTACAAGCATTACTTTGAAAAAAATCGCGTTCTTTTCAAAGTTTATTAATTTCTCGAAAGCTTTAGTAAGAAACGCACATGCGTTTCTTTCTAGAGACAAGCAGTTGTTTGCTACGTGTGAAAGCACTGTTAGAACTGAGATCAGTGTTGCTTTTCTCAGTACAAGCTTTACTTTGAAAGATAATCGCGTTCTTTTGAAAGTTTATTAATTTCTCGAAAGCTTTAGTAAGAAACGCACATGCGTTTCTTTGTAAAGTAAAGCAGTTGTTTGCTAGGTGTGAAAGCACTGTTAGAACTGATATCAGTGTTGCTTTTCTCAGTACAGGCTTTACTTTGAAGGATACTCTCGTTCTCTTGAAAGTTTATTAATTTCACGAAAGCTTTAGTAAGAAACGCACATGCGTTTCTTTTAGAGGAAAGCAGTTGTTTGCTACGTGTGAAAGCACTGTTAGAACAGAGATCAGTGTTGCTTTCCTCAGTACAAGCTTTACTTGGAAAGAAAATCGCGTTCTTTTGAAAGTTTATTAATTTCACGAAAGCTTTAGTAAGAAACGCACATGCCTTTCTTTGTCAAGACAGGCAGTTGTTTGCTACGTGTGAAAGCACTGTTAGAACTGAGATCAGTGTTGCTTTTCTCAGTACAAGCTTTACTTTGAAAGAAAATCTCGTTCTTTTGAAAGTTTATTAATTTCTCGAAAGCTTTAGTAAGAAACGCACATGTGTTTCTTTCTAGAGACAAGCAGTTGCTTGCTACGTGTGAAAGCACTGTTAGAACTGAGATCAGTGTTGCTTTTCTGAGTACAAGCTTTACTTTGAAAGATAATCGCGTTCTTTTGAAAGTATATTAATTTCACGAAAGCTTTAGTAAGAAACGCACATGCGTTTCTTTGTCAATACAGGCAGTTGTTTGCTACGTGTGAAAGCACTGTTAGAACTGAGATCAGTGTTGCTTTTCTCCGTACAAGCTTTACTTTGAAAGATAATCGCGTTCTTTTGAAAGTTTATTAATTTCACGAAAGCTTTAGTAGGAAACGCACATGCGTTTCTTTGTAAAGACACGCAGTTGTTTGCTACGTGTGAAGGCACTGTTAGAACTGAGATCAGTGTTGCTTTTCTCAGTACAAGCTTTACTTTGAACAAAAATCGCGTTCTTTTGAAAGTTTATTGATTTGACGAAAGCTTTAGTAAGAAACGCACATGCCTTTCTTTGTAAAGTAAAGCAGTTGTTTGCTACGTGCGAAAGCAATGTTAGAACTGAAATCAGTGTTGCTTTTCTCAGTACAGGCTTTACTTTGAAAGATAATCTCGATCTTTTGAAACTTTATTAATTTCACGAAAGCTTTAGTAAGAAACGCACATGCGTTTCTTTGTCAAGACAGGCAGTTGTTTGCTACGTGTGAAAGCACTGTTAGAACAGAGATCCGTGTTGCTTTTCTCAGTACAAGCTTTACTTTGAAAGATAATCGCGTTCTTTTGAAAGTTTATTAATTTCACGAAAGCTTTAGTAAGAAACGCACATGCGTTTCTTTCTAGAGGAAAGCAGTTGTTTGCTACGTGTGAAAGCACTGTTAGAACTGAGATCAGTGTTGCTTTTCTCAGTACAAGCTTTAATTTAAAGATAATCTCGTTCTTTTGAAAGTTTATTATTTTCACGAAAGTTTAGGAAGAAATGCACATGCGTTTTTTTCTAGAGGAAAGCAGTGGTTTGCTACGTGTGAAAGCACTGTTAGAACTGAGATCAGTGTTGCTTTTCTCAGTACAAGCTTTACTTTGAAAGATAATCGCGTTCTTTTGAAAGTTTATTAATTTCGCGAAAGCTTTACTAAGAAACGCACATGCGTTTCTTTCTCGAGACAGGCAGTTGTTTGCTACGTGTGAAAGCACTGTTAGAACTGAGATCAGTGTTGCTTTTCTCAGTACAAGCTTTACTTTGAAAGAAAATCGCGTTCTTTTGAAAGTTTATTAATTTCTCGAAAGCTTTAGTAAGAAACGCACATGCGTTTCTTTCTAGAGACAAGCAGTTGCTTGCTACGTGTGAAAGCACTGTTAGAACTGAGATCAGTGTTGCTTTTCTGAGTACAAGCTTTACTTTGAAAGATAATCGCGTTCTTTTGAAAGTTTATTAATTTCACGAAAGCTTTAGTAAGAAACGCACATGCGTTTCTTTGTCAATACAGGCAGTTGTTTGCTACGTGTGAAAGCACTGTTAGAACTGAGATCAGTGTTGCTTTTCTCCGTACAAGCTTTACTTTGAAAGATAATCGCGTTCTTTTGAAAGTTTATTAATTTCACGAAAGCTTTAGTAGGAAACGCACATGCGTTTCTTTGTAAAGACACGCAGTTGTTTGCTACGTGTGAAAGCACTGTTAGAACTGAGATCAGTGTTGCTTTTCTCAGTACAAGCTTTACTTTGAACAAAAATCGCGTTCTTTTGAAAGTTTATTAATTTCACGAAAGCTTTAGTAAGAAACGCACATGCGTTTCTTTGTCAAGACAGGCAGTTGTTTGCTACGTGTGAAAGCACTGTTAGAACTGAGATCAGTGTTGCTTTTCTCAGTACAAGCTTTACTTTGAAAGATAATCGCGTTCTTTTGAAAGTTTATTAATTTCACGAAAGCTTTAGTAGGAAATGCACATGCGTATCTTTGTAAAGACAAGCAGTTGTTTGCTACGTGTGAAAGCACTGTTAGAACTGAGATCAGTTTAGCTTTTCTCAGTACAAGCTTTACTTTGAAAAAAAGAGTTTATTGATTTCACGAAAGCTTTAGTAAGAAACGCACATGCGTTTCTTTGTAAAGACAAGCAGTTGTTTGCTACGTGTGAAAGCACTGTTAGAACTGAGATCAGTGTTGCTTTTCTAAGTACAAGCTTTACTTTGAAAGATAATCGCGTTCTTTTGAAAGTTTATTAATTTGACGAAAGCTTTAGTAAGAAACGCACATGCGTTTCTTTCAAGAGGAAAGCAGTTGTTTGCTACGTGTGAAAGCACTGTTAGAACTGAGATCAGTGTTGCTTTTCTCAGTACAAGCTTTACTTTGAAAGAAAATTGCGTTCTTTTGAAAGTTTATTAATTTCACGAAAGCTTTAGTAAGAAACGCACATGCGTTTCTTTCTAGGGACAAGCAGTTGTTTGCTACGTGTGAAAGCACTGTTAGAACTGAGATCAGTGTTGCTTTTCTCAGTACAAGCTTTACTTTGAAAGAAAATCTCTTTTGAAAGTTTATTAATTTCACGAAAGCTTTAGTAAGAAACGCACATGCGTTTCTTTCTCGAGACAGGCAGTTGTTTTCTACGTGTGAAAGCACTGTTAGAACTGAGATCAGTGTTGCTTTTCTCAGTACAAACTTTACTTTGAAAGATAATCGCGTTCTTTTGAAAGTTTATTAATTTCACGAAAGCTTTATTAAGAAACGCACATGCGTTTCTTTGTCAAGACAGGCAGTTGTTTGCTACCTGTGAAAGCACTGTTAGAACTGAGATCAGTCTTGCTTTTCTCAGTACAAGCTTTACATTAAAAGAAAATCGCGTTCTTTTGAAAGTTTATTAATTTCACGAAAGCTTTAGTAAGAAACGCTCATGCGTTTCTTTGTAAAGACAAGCAGTTGTTTGCTACGTGTGATAGCACTGTTAGAACTGAGATCAGTGTTGCTTTTCTCAGTACAAGCTTTACTTTGAAAAAAAATCGCGTTCTTTTGAAATTTTATTGATTTCACGAAAGCTTTAATAAGAAACGCCCATGCGTTTCTTTGTAAAGACAAGCAGTTGTTTGCTACGTGTGAAAGCACTGTTAGAACTGAGATCAGTGTTGCTTTTCTCAGTACAAGCTTTACTTTGAAAGATAATCGCGTTCTTTTGAAAGTTTATTAATTTCTCGAAAGCTTTAGTAAGAAACGCACATGCGTTTCTTTGTAAAGTAAAGCAGTTGTTTTCTATGTGTGAAAGCACTGTTAGAACTGAGATCAGTGTTGCTTTTCTCATTACAGGCTTTACTTTGAAAGATAATCTCGTTCTTTTGAAAGTTTATTAATTTCACGAAAGCTTTAGTAAGAAAAGCACATGCGTTTCTTTTAGAGGAAAGCAGTTGTTTGCTACGTGTGAAAGCACTGTTAGAACTGAGATCAGTGTTGCTTTTCTGAGTACAAGCTTTACTTTGAAAGAAAATCTCGTTCTTTTGAAAGTTTATTAATTTCTCGAAAGCTTTAGTAAGAAACGCACATGCGTTTCTTTGTCAAGACAGGCAGTTGTTTGCTACGTGTGAAAGCACTGTTAGAACTGAGATCAGTGTTGCTTTTCTCAGTACAAGCTTTACTTTGAAAGATAATCGCGTTCTTTTGAACGTTTATTAATTTCACGAAAGCTTTAGTAAGAAACGCACATGCGTTTCTTTCTAGAGGAAACCAGTTGTTTGCTACGTGTGAAAGCACTGTTAGAACTGAGATCAGTGTTGCTTTTCTCAGTACAAGCTTTAATTTAAAGATAATCTCGTTCTTTTGAAAGTTTATTATTTTCACGAAAGTTTAGGAAGAAATGCACATGCGTTTTTTTCTAGAGGAAAGCAGTGGTTTGCTACGTGTGAAAGCACTGTTAGAACTGAGATCAGTGTTGCTTTTCTCAGTACAAGCTTTACTTTGAACGATAATCTCGTTCTTTTGAAAGTTTATTAATTTCGCGAAAGCTTTACTAAGAAACGCACATGCGTTTCCTTCTAGAGAAAAGCAGTTGTTTGCTACGTGTGAAAGCACTGTTAGAACTGAGATCAGTGTTGCTTTTCTGAGTACAAGCTTTACTTTGAAAGAAAATCGCGTTCTTTTGAAAGTTTATTATTTTCACGAAAGCTTTAGTATGAAACGCTCATGCGTTTTTTTGTAAAGACAAGCAGTTGTTTGCTACGTGTGAAAGCACTGTTAGAACTGAGATCAGTGTTGCTTTTCTCAGTACAAGCTTTACTTTGAACGATAATCTCGTTCTTTTGAAAGTTTATTAATTTCGCGAAAGCATTAGTAAGAAACGCACATGCGTTTCCTTCTAGAGAAAAGCAGTTGTTTGCTACGTGTGAAAGCACTGTTAGAACTGAGATCAGTGTTGCTTTTCTCAGTACAAGCTTTACTTTGAAAGAAAATCGCGTACTTTTGAAAGTTTATTAATTTCTCGAAAGCTTTAGTAAGAAACGCACATGCGTTTCTTTCTAGGGACAAGCAGTTGTTTGCTACGTGTGAAAGCACTGTTAGAACTGAGAACAGTGTTGCTTTTCTCAGTACAAGCTTTACTTTGAAAGAAAATCTCTTACTTTTGAAAGTTTATTAATTTCACGAAAGCTTTAGTAAGAAACGCACATGCGTTTCTTTCTCGAGACAGGCAGTTGTTTTCTACGTGTGAAAGCACTGTTAGAACTGAGATCAGTGTTGCTTTTCTCAGTACAAGCTTTACTTTGAAAGAAAATCGCGTTCTTTTGAAAGTTTATTAATTTCACGAAAGCTTTAGTAGGAAACGCACATGCGTTTCTTTGTAAAGACACGCAGTTGTTTGCTACGTGTGAAAGCACTGTTAGAACTGAGATCAGTGTTGCTTTTCTCAGTACAAGCTTTACTTTGAATAAAAATCGCGTTCTTTTGAAAGTTTATTGATTTCACGAAAGCTTTAGTAAGAAACGCACATGCCTTTCTTTGTAAAGTAAAGCAGTTGTTTGCTACGTGCGAAAGCAATACTAGAACTGAAATCAGTGTTGCTTTTCTCAGTACAGGCTTTACTTTGAAAGATAATCTCGATCTTTTGAAACTTTATTAATTTCACGAAAGCTTTAGTAAGAAACGCACATGCGTTTCTTTATCAAGACAGGCAGTTGTTTGCTACGTGTGAAAGCACTGTTAGAACAGAGATCAGTGTTGCTTTTCTCAGTACAAGCTTTACTTTGAAAGATAATCGCGTTCTTTTGAAAGTTTATTAATTTGACGAAAGCTTTAGTAAGAAACGCACATGCGTTTCTTTCTAGAGGAAAGCAGTTGTTTGCTACGTGTGAAAGCACTGTTAGAACTGAGATAAGTGTTGCTTTTCTCAGTACAAGCTTTACTTTGAAAGATAATCGCGTTCTTTTGAAAGTTTATTAATTTCACGAAAGCTTTAGTAAGAAACGCACATGCGTTTCTTTGTCAAGACAGGCAGTTGTTTGCTACGTGTGAAAGCACTGTTAGAACTGAGATCAGTGTTGCTTTTCTCAGTACAAGCTTTACTTTGAAAGATAATCGCGTTCTTTTGAAAGTTTATTAATTTCACGAAAGCTTTAGTAAGAAACGCACATGCGTTTCTTTGTCAAGACAGGCAGTTGTTTGCTACGTGTGAAAGCACTGTTAGAACTGAGATCAGTGTTGCTTTTCTCAGTACAAGCTTTACTTTGAAAGATAATCGCGTTCTTTTGAAAGTTTATTAATTTCACGAAAGCTTTAGTAGGAAATGCACATGCGTTTCTTTGTAAAGACAAGCAGTTGTTTGCTACGTGTGAAAGCACTTTTAGAACTGAGATCAGTTTAGCTTTTCTCAGTACAAGCTTTACTTTGAAAAAAAGAGTTTATTGATTTCACGAAAGCTTTAGTAAGAAACGCACATGCGTTTCTTTGTAAAGACAAGCAGTTGTTTGCTACGTGTGAAAGCACTGTTAGAACTGAGATCAGTGTTGCTTTTCTCAGTACAAGCTTTACTTTGAAAGAAAATCGCGTTCTTTTGAAAGTTTATTAATTTCACGAAAGCTTTAGTAAGAAACGCACATGCGTTTCTTTCTAGAGGAAAGCAGTTGTTTGCTACGTGTGAAAGCACTGTTAGAACTGAGATCAGTGTTGCTTTTCTCAGTACAAGCTTTACTTTGAAGGATAATCGCGTTCTTTTGAAAGTTTATTAATTTCACGAAAGCTTTAGTAAGAAACGCACATGCGTTTCTTTGTCAAGACAGGCAGTTGTTTGCTACCTGTGAAAGCACTGTTAGAACTGAGATCAGTCTTGCTTTTCTCAGTACAAGCTTTACATTAAAAGAAAATCGCGTTCTTTTGAAAGTTTATTAATTTCACGAAAGCTTTAGTAAGAAACGCTCATGCGTTTCTTTGTAAAGACAAGCAGTTGTTTGCTACGTGTGATAGCACTGTTAGAACTGAGATCAGTGTTGCTTTTCTCAGTACAAGCTTTACTTTGAAAAAAAATCGCGTTCTTTTGAAATTTTATTGATTTCACGAAAGCTTTAATAAGAAACGCCCATGCGTTTCTTTGTAAAGACAAGCAGTTGTTTGCTACGTGTGAAAGCACTGTTAGAACTGAGATCAGTGTTGCTTTTCTCAGTACAAGCTTTACTTTGAAAGATAATCGCGTTCTTTTGAAAGTTTATTAATTTCTCGAAAGCTTTAGTAATAAACGCACATGCGTTTCTTTGTAAAGTAAAGCAGTTGTTTTCTATGTGTGAAAGCACTGTTAGAACTGAGATCAGTATTGCTTTTCTCATTACAGGCTTTACTTTGAAAGATAATCTCGTTCTTTTGAAAGTTTATTAATTTCACGAAAGCTTTAGTAAGAAAAGTACATGCGTTTCTTTTAGAGGAAAGCAGTTGTTTGCTACGTGTGAAAGCACTGTTAGAACTGAGATCAGTGTTGCTTTTCTGAGTACAAGCTTTACTTTGAAAGAAAATCTCGTTCTTTTGAAAGTTTATTAATTTCTCGAAAGCTTTAGTAAGAAACACACATGCGTTTCTTTGTCAAGACAGGCAGTTGTTTGCTACGTTTGAAAGCACTGTTAGAACTGGGATCAGTGTTGCTTTTCTCAGTACAAGCTTTACTTTGAAAGATAATCGCGTTCTTTTGAAAGTTTATTAATTTCACGAAAGCTTTAGTAAGAAACGCACAAGCGTTTCTTTCTAGAGGAAACCAGTTGTTTGCTACGTGTGAAAGCACTGTTAGAACTGAGATCAGTGTTGCTTTTCTCAGTACAAGCTTTAATTTAAAGATAATCTCGTTCTTTTGAAAGTTTATTATTTTCACGAAAGTTTAGGAAGAAATGCACATGCGTTTTTTTCTAGAGGAAAGCAGTGGTTTGCTACGTGTGAAAGCACTGTTAGAACTGAGATCAGTGTTGCTTTTCTGAGTACAAGCTTTACTTTGAAAGAAAATCGCGTTCTTTTGAAAGTTTATTAATTTCACGAATGCTTTAGTATGAAACGCTCATGCGTTTTTTTGTAAAGACAAAAAGTTGTTTGCTACGTGTGAAAGCACTGTTAGAACTGAGATCAGTGTTGCTTTTCTCAGTACAAGCTTTACTTTGAACGATAATCTCGTTCTTTTGAAAGTTTATTAATTTCACGAAAGCTTTAGTAAGAAACGCACATGCCTTTCTTTGTCAAGACAGGCAGTTGTTTGCTACGTGTGAAAGCACTGTTAGAACTGAGATCAGTGTTGCTTTTCTCAGTACAAGCATTACTTTGAAAGAAAATCTCGTTCTTTTGAAAGTTTATTAATTTCTCGAAAGCTTTAGTAAGAAACGCACATGCGTTTCTTTCTAGAGACAAGCAGTTGCTTGCTACGTGTGAAAGCACTGTTAGAACTGAGATCAGTGTTGCTTTTCTGAGTACAAGCTTTACTTTGAAAGATAATCGCGTTCTTTTGAAAGTTTATTAATTTCACGAAAGCTTTAGTAAGAAACGCACATGCGTTTCTTTGTCAATACAGGCAGTTGTTTGCTACGTGTGAAAGCACTGTTAGAACTGAGATCAGTGTTGCTTTTCTCCGTACAAGCTTTACTTTGAAAGATAATCGCGTTCTTTTGAAAGTTTATTAATTTCACGAAAGCTTTAGTAGGAAACGCACATGCGTTTCTTTGTAAAGACACGCAGTTGTTTGCTACGTGTGAAAGCACTGTTAGAACTGAGATCAGTGTTGCTTTTCTCAGTACAAGCTTTACTTTGAATAAAAATCGCGTTCTTTTGAAAGTTTATTGATTTCACGAAAGCTTTAGTAAGAAACGCACATGCCTTTCTTTGTAAAGTAAAGCAGTTGTTTGCTACGTGCGAAAGCAATGTTAGAACTGAAATCAGTGTTGCTTTTCTCAGTACAGGCTTTACTTTGAAAGATAATCTCGATCTTTTGAAACTTTATTAATTTCACGAAAGCTTTAGTAAGAAACGCACATGCGTTTCTTTGTCAAGACAGGCAGTTGTTTGCTACGTGTGAAAGCACTTTTAGAACAGAGATCAGTGTTGCTTTTCTCAGTACAAGCTTTACTTTGAAAGATAATCGCGTTCTTTTGAAAGTTTATTAATTTGACGAAAGCTTTAGTAAGAAACGCACATGCGTTTCTTTCTAGAGGAAAGCAGTTGTTTGCTACGTGTGAAAGCACTGTTAGAACTGAGATAAGTGTTGCTTTTCTCAGTACAAGCTTTACTTTGAAAGATAATCGCGTTCTTTTGAAAGTTTATTAATTTCACGAAAGCTTTAGTAAGAAACGCACATGCGTTTCTTTGTCAAGACAGGCAGTTGTTTGCTACGTGTGAAAGCACTGTTAGAACTGAGATCAGTGTTGCTTTTCTCAGTACAAGCTTTACTTTGAAAGATAATCGCGTTCTTTTGAAAGTTTATTAATTTCACGAAAGCTTTAGTAAGAAACGCACATGCGTTTCTTTGTCAAGACAGGCAGTTGTTTGCTACGTGTGAAAGCACTGTTAGAACTGAGATCAGTGTTGCTTTTCTCAGTACAAGCTTTACTTTGAAAGATAATCGCGTTCTTTTGAAAGTTTATTAATATCACGAAAGCTTTAGTAGGAAATGCACATGCGTTTCTTTGTAAAGACAAGCAGTTGTTTGCTACGTGTGAAAGCACTGTTAGAACTGAGATCAGTTTAGCTTTTCTCAGTACAAGCTTTACTTTGAAAAAAAGAGTTTATTGATTTCACGAAAGCTTTAGTAAGAAACGCACATGCGTTTCTTTGTAAAGACAAGCAGTTGTTTGCTACGTGTGAAAGCACTGTTAGAACTGAGATCAGTGTTGCTTTTCTAAGTACAAGCTTTACTTTGAAAGATAATCGCGTTCTTTTGAAAGTTTATTAATTTGACGAAAGCTTTAGTAAGAAACGCACATGCGTTTCTTTCAAGAGGAAAGCAGTTGTTTGCTACGTGTGAAAGCACTGTTAGAACTGAGATCAGTGTTGCTTTTCTCAGTACAAGCTTTACTTTGAAAGATAATCGCGTTCTTTTGAAAGTTTATTAATTTCACGAAAGCTTTAGTAAGAAACGCACATGCGTTTCTTTGTCAAGACAGGCAGTTGTTTGCTACGTGTGAAAGCACTGTTAGAACTGAGATCAGTGTTGCTTTTCTCAGTACAAGCTTTACTTTGAAAGATAATCGCGTTCTTTTGAAAGTTTATTAATTTCACGAAAGCTTTAGTAGGAAATGCACATGCGTTTCTTTGTAAAGACAAGCAGTTGTTTGCTACGTGTGAAAGCACTTTTAGAACTGAGATCAGTTTAGCTTTTCTCAGTACAAGCTTTACTTTGAAAAAAAGAGTTTATTGATTTCACGAAAGCTTTAGTAAGAAACGCACATGCGTTTCTTTGTAAAGACAAGCAGTTGTTTGCTACGTGTGAAAGCACTGTTAGAACTGAGATCAGTGTTGCTTTTCTCAGTACAAGCTTTACTTTGAAAGAAAATCGCGTTCTTTTGAAAGTTTATTAATTTCACGAAAGCTTTAGTAAGAAACGCACATGCGTTTCTTTCTAGAGGAAAGCAGTTGTTTGCTACGTGTGAAAGCACTGTTAGAACTGAGATCAGTGTTGCTTTTCTCAGTACAAGCTTTACTTTGAAGGATAATCGCGTTCTTTTGAAAGTTTATTAATTTCACGAAAGCTTTAGTAAGAAACGCACATGCGTTTCTTTGTCAAGACAGGCAGTTGTTTGCTACCTGTGAAAGCACTGTTAGAACTGAGATCAGTCTTGCTTTTCTCAGTACAAGCTTTACATTAAAAGAAAATCGCGTTCTTTTGAAAGTTTATTAATTTCACGAAAGCTTTAGTAAGAAACGCTCATGCGTTTCTTTGTAAAGACAAGCAGTTGTTTGCTACGTGTGATAGCACTGTTAGAACTGAGATCAGTGTTGCTTTTCTCAGTACAAGCTTTACTTTGAAAAAAAATCGCGTTCTTTTGAAATTTTATTGATTTCACGAAAGCTTTAATAAGAAACGCCCATGCGTTTCTTTGTAAAGACAAGCAGTTGTTTTCTATGTGTGAAAGCACTGTTAGAACTGAGATCAGTATTGCTTTTCTCATTACAGGCTTTACTTTGAAAGATAATCTCGTTCTTTTGAAAGTTTATTAATTTCACGAAAGCTTTAGTAAGAAAAGTACATGCGTTTCTTTTAGAGGAAAGCAGTTGTTTGCTACGTGTGAAAGCACTGTTAGAACTGAGATCAGTGTTGCTTTTCTGAGTACAAGCTTTACTTTGAAAGAAAATCTCGTTCTTTTGAAAGTTTATTAATTTCTCGAAAGCTTTAGTAAGAAACACACATGCGTTTCTTTGTCAAGACAGGCAGTTGTTTGCTACGTGTGAAAGCACTGTTAGAACTGGGATCAGTGTTGCTTTTCTCAGTACAAGCTTTACTTTGAAAGATAATCGCGTTCTTTTGAAAGTTTATTAATTTCACGAAAGCTTTAGTAAGAAACGCACAAGCGTTTCTTTCTAGAGGAAACCAGTTGTTTGCTACGTGTGAAAGCACTGTTAGAACTGAGATCAGTGTTGCTTTTCTCAGTACAAGCTTTAATTTAAAGATAATCTCGTTCTTTTGAAAGTTTATTATTTTCACGAAAGTTTAGGAAGAAATGCACATGCGTTTTTTTCTAGAGGAAAGCAGTGGTTTGCTACGTGTGAAAGCACTGTTAGAACTGAGATCAGTGTTGCTTTTCTGAGTACAAGCTTTACTTTGAAAGAAAATCGTGTTCTTTTGAAAGTTTATTAATTTCACGAATGCTTTAGTATGAAACGCTCATGCGTTTTTTTGTAAAGACAAAAAGTTGTTTGCTACGTGTGAAAGCACTGTTAGAACTGAGATCAGTGTTGCTTTTCTCAGTACAAGCTTTACTTTGAACGATAATCTCGTTCTTTTGAAAGTTTATTAATTTCACGAAAGCTTTAGTAAGAAACGCACATGCCTTTCTTTGTCAAGACAGGCAGTTGTTTGCTACGTGTGAAAGCACTGTTAGAACTGAGATCAGTGTTGCTTTTCTCAGTACAAGCATTACTTTGAAAGAAAATCTCGTTCTTTTGAAAGTTTATTAATTTCTCGAAAGCTTTAGTAAGAAACGCACATGCGTTTCTTTCTAGAGACAAGCAGTTGCTTGCTACGTGTGAAAGCACTGTTAGAACTGAGATCAGTGTTGCTTTTCTGAGTACAAGCTTTACTTTGAAAGATAATCGCGTTCTTTTGAAAGTTTATTAATTTCACGAAAGCTTTAGTAAGAAACGCACATGCGTTTCTTTGTCAATACAGGCAGTTGTTTGCTACGTGTGAAAGCACTGTTAGAACTGAGATCAGTGTTGCTTTTCTCCGTACAAGCTTTACTTTGAAAGATAATCGCGTTCTTTTGAAAGTTTATTAATTTCACGAAAGCTTTAGTAGGAAACGCACATGCGTTTCTTTGTAAAGACACGCAGTTGTTTGCTACGTGTGAAAGCACTGTTAGAACTGAGATCAGTGTTGCTTTTCTCAGTACAAGCTTTACTTTGAATAAAAATCGCGTTCTTTTGAAAGTTTATTGATTTCACGAAAGCTTTAGTAAGAAACGCACATGCCTTTCTTTGTAAAGTAAAGCAGTTGTTTGCTACGTGCGAAAGCAATGTTAGAACTGAAATCAGTGTTGCTTTTCTCAGTACAGGCTTTACTTTGAAAGATAATCTCGATCTTTTGAAACTTTATTAATTTCACGAAAGCTTTAGTAAGAAACGCACATGCGTTTCTTTGTCAAGACAGGCAGTTGTTTGCTACGTGTGAAAGCACTTTTAGAACAGAGATCAGTGTTGCTTTTCTCAGTACAAGCTTTACTTTGAAAGATAATCGCGTTCTTTTGAAAGTTTATTAATTTGACGAAAGCTTTAGTAAGAAACGCACATGCGTTTCTTTCTAGAGGAAAGCAGTTGTTTGCTACGTGTGAAAGCACTGTTAGAACTGAGATAAGTGTTGCTTTTCTCAGTACAAGCTTTACTTTGAAAGATAATCGCGTTCTTTTGAAAGTTTATTAATTTCACGAAAGCTTTAGTAAGAAACGCACATGCGTTTCTTTGTCAAGACAGGCAGTTGTTTGCTACGTGTGAAAGCACTGTTAGAACTGAGATCAGTGTTGCTTTTCTCAGTACAAGCTTTACTTTGAAAGATAATCGCGTTCTTTTGAAAGTTTATTAATTTCACGAAAGCTTTAGTAAGAAACGCACATGCGTTTCTTTGTCAAGACAGGCAGTTGTTTGCTACGTGTGAAAGCACTGTTAGAACTGAGATCAGTGTTGCTTTTCTCAGTACAAGCTTTACTTTGAAAGATAATCGCGTTCTTTTGAAAGTTTATTAATATCACGAAAGCTTTAGTAGGAAATGCACATGCGTTTCTTTGTAAAGACAAGCAGTTGTTTGCTACGTGTGAAAGCACTGTTAGAACTGAGATCAGTTTAGCTTTTCTCAGTACAAGCTTTACTTTGAAAAAAAGAGTTTATTGATTTCACGAAAGCTTTAGTAAGAAACGCACATGCGTTTCTTTGTAAAGACAAGCAGTTGTTTGCTACGTGTGAAAGCACTGTTAGAACTGAGATCAGTGTTGCTTTTCTAAGTACAAGCTTTACTTTGAAAGATAATCGCGTTCTTTTGAAAGTTTATTAATTTGACGAAAGCTTTAGTAAGAAACGCACATGCGTTTCTTTCAAGAGGAAAGCAGTTGTTTGCTACGTGTGAAAGCACTGTTAGAACTGAGATCAGTGTTGCTTTTCTCAGTACAAGCTTTACTTTGAAAAAAAATCGCGTTCTTTTGAAATTTTATTGATTTCACGAAAGCTTTAATAAGAAACGCCCATGCGTTTCTTTGTAAAGACAAGCAGTTGTTTGCTACGTGTGAAAGCACTGTTAGAACTGAGATCAGTGTTGCTTTTCTCAGTACAAGCTTTACTTTGAAAGATAATCGCGTTCTTTTGAAAGTTTATTAATTTCTCGAAAGCTTTAGTAATAAACGCACATGCGTTTCTTTGTAAAGTAAAGCAGTTGTTTTCTATGTGTGAAAGCACTGTTAGAACTGAGATCAGTATTGCTTTTCTCATTACAGGCTTTACTTTGAAAGATAATCTCGTTCTTTTGAAAGTTTATTAATTTCACGAAAGCTTTAGTAAGAAACGCACATGCGTTTCTTTCTAGAGACAAGCAGTTGTTTGCTACGTGTGAAAGCACTATTAGAACTGAGATCAGTGTTGCTTTTCTCAGTACAAGCTTTACTTTGAAAGAAAATCGCGTTCTTTTGAAAGTTTATTAATTTCACGAAAGCTTTAGTAAGAAACGCACATGCGTTTCTTTGTCAAGACAGGCAGTTGTTTGCTACCTGTGAAAGCACTGTTAGAACTGAGATCAGTGTTGCTTTTCTGAGTACAAGCTTTACTTTGAAAGAAAATCTCGTTCTTTTGAAAGTTTATTAATTTCTCGAAAGCTTTAGTAAGAAACACACATGCGTTTCTTTGTCAAGACAGGCAGTTGTTTGCTACGTGTGAAAGCACTGTTAGAACTGAGATCAGTGTTGCTTTTCTCAGTACAAGCTTTACTTTGAAAGATAATCGCGTTCTTTTGAAAGTTTATTAATTTCACGAAAGCTTTAGTAAGAAACGCACATGCGTTTCTTTGTCAAGACAGGCAGTTGTTTGCTACGTGTGAAAGCACTGTTAGAGCTGAGATCAGTGTTGCTTTTCTGAGTACAAGCTTTACTTTGATAGATAATCGCGTTTTTTTGAAAGTTTATTAATTTCTCGAAAGCTTTAGTAAGAAACGCACATGCGTTTCTTTCTAGAGACAAGCAGTTGTTTGCTACATGTGAAAGCACTGTTAGAACTGAGATCAGTGTTGCTTTTCTCAGTACAAGCTTTACTTTGAAAGATAATCGCGTTCTTTTGAAAGTTTATTAATTTCTCGAAAGCTTTAGTAAGAAACGCACATGCGTTTCTTTGTAAAGTAAAGCAGTTGTTTGCTAGGTGTGAAAGCACTGTTAGAACTGAGATCAGTGTTGCTTTTCTCAGTACAGGCTTTACTTTGAAAGATAATCTCGTTCCTTTGAAAGTTTTTTAATTTCACGAAAGCTTTAGTAAGAAACGCACATGCGTTTCTTTTAGAGGAAAGCAGTTGTTTGCTACGTGTGAAAGCACTGTTAGAACTGAGATCAGTGTTGCTTTTCTGAGTACAAGCTTTACTTTGAAAGAAAATCTCATACTTTTGAAAGTTTATTAATTTCACGAAAGCTTTAGTAAGAAACGCACATGCGTTTCTTTCTCGAGACAGGCAGTTGTTTGCTACGTGTGAAAGCACTGTTAGAACTGAGATCAGTGTTGCTTTTCTCAGTACAAGCTTTACTTTGAAAGAAAATCGCGTTCTTTTGAAAGTTTATTAATTTCACGAAAGCTTTAGTAAGAAACGCACATGCGTTTCTTTGTCAAGACAGGCAGTTGTTTGCTACGTGTGAAAGCACTGTTAGAACTGAGATCAGTGTTGCTTTTCTCAGTACAAGCTTTACTTTGAAAGATAATCGCGTTCTTTTGAAAATTTATTAATTTCACGGAAGCTTTAGTAGGAAACGCACATGCGTTTCTTTGTAAAGACAAGCAGTTGTTTGCTACGTGTGAAAGCACTGTTAGAACTGAGATCAGTGTTGCTTTTCTCAGTACAAGCTTTACTTTGAAAGAAAATCGCGTTCTTTTGAAAGTTTATTAATTTCACGAAAGCTTTAGTAAGAAACGCACATGCGTTTCTTTCTAGAGGAAAGCAGTTGTTTGCTACGTGTGAAAGCACTGTTAGAACTGAGATCAGTGTTGCTTTTCTCAGTACAAGCTTTACTTTGAAGGATAATCGCGTTCTTTTGAAAGTTTATTAATTTCACGAAAGCTTTAGTAAGAAACGCACATGCGTTTCTTTGTCAAGACAGGCAGTTGTTTGCTACCTGTGAAAGCACTGTTAGAACTGAGATCAGTCTTGCTTTTCTCAGTACAAGCTTTACATTAAAAGAAAATCGCGTTCTTTTGAAAGTTTATTAATTTCACGAAAGCTTTAGTAAGAAACGCTCATGCGTTTCTTTGTAAAGACAAGCAGTTGTTTGCTACGTGTGAAAGCACTGTTAGAACTGAGATCAGTGTTGCTTTTCTCAGTACAGGCTTTACTTTGAAAGATAATCTCGTTCCTTTGAAAGTTTTTTAATTTCACGAAAGCTTTAGTAAGAAACGCACATGCGTTTCTTTTAGAGGAAAGCAGTTGTTTGCTACGTGTGAAAGCACTGTTAGAACTGAGATCAGTGTTGCTTTTCTGAGTACAAGCTTTACTTTGAAAGAAAATCTCATAATTTTGAAAGTTTATTAATTTCACGAAAGCTTTAGTAAGAAACGCACATGCGTTTCTTTCTCGAGACAGGCAGTTGTTTGCTACGTGTGAAAGCACTGTTAAAACTGAGATCAGTGTTGCTTTTCTCAGTACAAGCTTTACTTTGAAAGAAAATCGCGTTCTTTTGAAAGTTTATTAATTTCACGAAAGCTTTAGTAAGAAACGCACATGCGTTTCTTTGTCAAGACAGGCAGTTGTTTGCTACGTGTGAAAGCACTGTTAGAACTGAGATCAGTGTTGCTTTTCTCAGTACAAGCTTTACTTTGAAAGATAATCGCGTTCTTTTGAAAATTTATTAATTTCACGGAAGCTTTAGTAGGAAACGCACATGCGTTTCTTTGTAAAGACAAGCAGTTGTTTGCTACGTGTGAAAGCACTGTTAGAACTGAGATCAGTGTTGCTTTTCTCAGTACAAGCTTTACTTTGAAAGAAAATCGCGTTCTTTTGAAAGTTTATTAATTTCACGAAAGCTTTAGTAAGAAACGCACATGCGTTTCTTTCTAGAGGAAAGCAGTTGTTTGCTACGTGTGAAAGCACTGTTAGAACTGAGATCAGTGTTGCTTTTCTCAGTACAAGCTTTACTTTGAAGGATAATCGCGTTCTTTTGAAAGTTTATTAATTTCACGAAAGCTTTAGTAAGAAACGCACATGCGTTTCTTTGTCAAGACAGGCAGTTGTTTGCTACCTGTGAAAGCACTGTTAGAACTGAGATCAGTCTTGCTTTTCTCAGTACAAGCTTTACATTAAAAGAAAATCGCGTTCTTTTGAAAGTTTATTAATTTCACGAAAGCTTTAGTAAGAAACGCTCATGCGTTTCTTTGTAAAGACAAGCAGTTGTTTGCTACGTGTGAAAGCACTGTTAGAACTGAGATCATTGTTGCTTTTCTCAGTACAGGCTTTACTTTGAAAGATAATCTCGTTCCTTTGAAAGTTTTTTAATTTCACGAAAGCTTTAGTAAGAAACGCACATGCGTTTCTTTTAGAGGAAAGCAGTTGTTTGCTACGTGTGAAAGCACTGTTAGAACTGAGATCAGTGTTGCTTTTCTGAGTACAAGCTTTACTTTGAAAGAAAATCTCATACTTTTGAAAGTTTATTAATTTCACGAAAGCTTTAGTAAGAAACGCACATGCGTTTCTTTCTCGAGACAGGCAGTTGTTTGCTACGTGTGAAAGCACTGTTAGAACTGAGATCAGTGTTGCTTTTCTCAGTACAAGCTTTACTTTGAAAGAAAATCGCGTTCTTTTGAAAGTTTATTAATTTCACGAAAGCTTTAGTAAGAAACGCACATGCGTTTCTTTGTCAAGACAGGCAGTTGTTTGCTACGTGTGAAAGCACTGTTAGAACTGAGATCAGTGTTGCTTTTCTCAGTACAAGCTTTACTTTGAAAGATAATCGCGTTCTTTTGAAAATTTATTAATTTCACGGAAGCTTTAGTAGGAAACGCACATGCGTTTCTTTGTAAAGACAAGCAGTTGTTTGCTACGTGTGAAAGCACTGTTAGAACTGAGATCAGTGTTGCTTTTCTCAGTACAAGCTTTACTTTGAAAGAAAATCGCGTTCTTTTGAAAGTTTATTAATTTCACGAAAGCTTTAGTAAGAAACGCACATGCGTTTCTTTCTAGAGGAAAGCAGTTGTTTGCTAGGTGTGAAAGCACTGTTAGAACTGAGATCAGTGTTGCTTTTCTCAGTACAAGCTTTACTTTGAAGGATAATCGCGTTCTTTTGAAAGTTTATTAATTTCACGAAAGCTTTAGTAAGAAACGCACATGCGTTTCTTTGTCAAGACAGGCAGTTGTTTGCTACCTGTGAAAGCACTGTTAGAACTGAGATCAGTCTTGCTTTTCTCAGTACAAGCTTTACATTAAAAGAAAATCGCGTTCTTTTGAAAGTTTATTAATTTCACGAAAGCTTTAGTAAGAAACGCTCATGCGTTTCTTTGTAAAGACAAGCAGTTGTTTGCTACGTGTGATAGCACTGTTAGAACTGAGATCAGTGTTGCTTTTCTCAGTACAAGCTTTACTTTGAAAAAAAATCGCGTTCTTTTGAAATTTTATTGATTTCACGAAAGCTTTAATAAGAAACGCCCATGCGTTTCTTTGTAAAGACAAGCAGTTGTTTGCTACGTGTGAAAGCACTGTTAGAACTGAGATCAGTGTTGCTTTTCTCAGTACAAGCTTTACTTTGAAAGATAATCGCGTTCTTTTGAAAGTTTATTAATTTCTCGAAAGCTTTAGTAATAAACGCACATGCGTTTCTTTGTAAAGTAAAGCAGTTGTTTTCTATGTGTGAAAGCACTGTTAGAACTGAGATCAGTATTGCTTTTCTCATTACAGGCTTTACTTTGAAAGATAATCTCGTTCTTTTGAAAGTTTATTAATTTCTCGAAAGCTTTAGTAAGAAACGCACATGCGTTTCTTTCTAGAGACAAGCAGTTGTTTGCTACGTGTGAAAGCACTATTAGAACTGAGATCAGTGTTGCTTTTCTCAGTACAAGCTTTACTTTGAAAGAAAATCGCGTTCTTTTGAAAGTTTATTAATTTCACGAAAGCTTTAGTAAGAAACGCACATGCGTTTCTTTGTCAAGACAGGCAGTTGTTTGCTATGTGTGAAAGCACTGTTAGAACTGAGATCAGTGTTGCTTTTCTGAGTACAAGCTTTACTTTGAAAGAAAATCTCGTTCTTTTGAAAGTTTATTAATTTCTCGAAAGCTTTAGTAAGAAACACACATGCGTTTCTTTGTCAAGACAGGCAGTTGTTTGCTACGTGTGAAAGCACTGTTAGAACTGAGATCAGTGTTGCTTTTCTCAGTACAAGCTTTACTTTGAAAGATAATCGCGTTCTTTTGAAAGTTTATTAATTTCACGAAAGCTTTAGTAAGAAACGCACATGCGTTTCTTTGTCAAGACAGGCAGTTGTTTGCTACGTGTGAAAGCACTGTTAGAGCTGAGATCAGTGTTGCTTTTCTGAGTACAAGCTTTACTTTGATAGATAATCGCGTTTTTTTGAAAGTTTATTAATTTCTCGAAAGCTTTAGTAAGAAACGCACATGCGTTTCTTTCTAGAGACAAGCAGTTGTTTGCTACATGTGAAAGCACTGTTAGAACTGAGATCAGTGTTGCTTTTCTCAGTACAAGCTTTACTTTGAAAGATAATCGCGTTCTTTTGAAAGTTTATTAATTTCTCGAAAGCTTTAGTAAGAAACGCACATGCGTTTCTTGTAAAGTAAAGCAGTTGTTTGCTAGGTGTGAAAGCACTGTTAGAACTGAGATCAGTGTTGCTTTTCTCAGTACAGGCTTTACTTTGAAAGATAATCTCGTTCCTTTGAAAGTTTTTTAATTTCACGAAAGCTTTAGTAAGAAACGCACATGCGTTTCTTTTAGAGGAAAGCAGTTGTTTGCTACGTGTGAAAGCACTGTTAGAACTGAGATCAGTGTTGCTTTTCTGAGTACAAGCTTTACTTTGAAAGAAAATCTCATACTTTTGAAAGTTTATTAATTTCACGAAAGCTTTAGTAAGAAACGCACATGCGTTTCTTTCTCGAGACAGGCAGTTGTTTGCTACGTGTGAAAGCACTGTTAGAACTGAGATCAGTGTTGCTTTTCTCAGTACAAGCTTTACTTTGAAAGAAAATCGCGTTCTTTTGAAAGTTTATTAATTTCACGAAAGCTTTAGTAAGAAACGCACATGCGTTTCTTTCTAGGGACAAGCAGTTGTTTGCTACGTGTGAAAGCACTGTTAGAACTGAGATCAGTGTTGCTTTTCTCAGTACAAGCTTTACTTTGAAAGAAAATCTCTTTTGAAAGTTTATTAATTTCACGAAAGCTTTAGTAAGAAACGCACATGCGTTTCTTTCTCGAGACAGGCAGTTGTTTTCTACGTGTGAAAGCACTGTTAGAACTGAGATCAGTGTTGCTTTTCTCAGTACAAGCTTTACTTTGAAAGAAAATCGCGTTCTTTTGAAAGTTTATTAATTTCACGAAAGCTTTAGTAAGAAACGCACATGCCTTTCTTTGTCAAGACAGGCAGTTGTTTGCTACGTGTGAAAGCACTGTTAGAACTGAGATCAGTGTTGCTTTTCTCAGTACAAGCTTTACTTTGAAAGAAAATCTCGTTCTTTTGAAAGATTATTAATTTCTCGAAAGCTTTAGTAAGAAACGCACATGCGTTTCTTTCTAGAGACAAGCAGTTGCTTGCTACGTGTGAAAGCACTGTTAGAACTGAGATCAGTGTTGCTTTTCTGAGTACAAGCTTTACTTTGAAAGATAATCGCGTTCTTTTGAAAGTTTATTAATTTCACGAAAGCTTTAGTAAGAAACGCACATGCGTTTCTTTGTCAATACAGGCAGTTGTTTGCTACGTGTGAAAGCACTGTTAGAACTGAGATCAGTGTTGCTTTTCTGAGTACAAGCTTTACTTTGAATAAAAATCGCGTTCTTTTGAAAGTTTATTGATTTCACGAAAGCTTTAGTAAGAAACGCACATGCCTTTCTTTGTAAAGTAAAGCAGTTTGTTGCTACGTGCGAAAGCAATGTTAGAACTGAAATCAGTGTTGCTTTTCTCAGTACAGTCTTTACTTTGAAAGATAATCTCGATCTTTTGAAACTTTATTAATTTCACGAAAACTTTAGTAAGAAACGCACATGCGTTTCTTTGTCAAGACAGGCAGTTGTTTGCTACGTGTGAAAGCATTGTTAGAACAGAGATCAGTGTTGCTTTTCTCAGTACAAGCTTTACTTTGAAAGATAATCGCGTTCTTTTGAAAGTTTATTAATTTGACGAAAGCTTTAGTAAGAAACGCACATGCGTTTCTTTCTAGAGGAAAGCAGTTGTTTGCTACGTGTGAAAGCACTGTTAGAACTGAGATAAGTGTTGCTTTTCTCAGTACAAGCTTTACTTTGAAAGATAATCGCGTTCTTTTGAAAGTTTATTAATTTCACGAAAGCTTTAGTAAGAAACGCACATGCGTTTCTTTGTCAAGACAGGCAGTTGTTTGCTACGTGTGAAAGCACTGTTAGAACTGAGATCAGTGTTGCTTTTCTCAGTACAAGCTTTACTTTGAAAGATAATCGCGTTCTTTTGAAAGTTTATTAATTTCACGAAAGCTTTAGTAAGAAACGCACATGCGTTTCTTTGTCAAGACAGGCAGTTGTTTGCTACGTGTGAAAGCACTGTTAGAACTGAGATCCGTGTTTCTTTTCTCAGTACAAGCTTTACTTTGAAATATTATCGCGTTCTTTTGAAAGTTTATTAATTTCAAGTAAGCTTTAGTAAGAAACGCACATGCGTTTCCTTGTAAAGACAAGCAGTTGTTTGCTACGTGTGAAAGCACTTTAGAACTGAGATCAGTGTTGCTTTTCTCAGTACAGGCTTTACTTTGAAAGATAATCTCGTTCCTTTGAAAGTTTTTTAATTTCACGAAAGCTTTAGTAAGAAACGCACATGCGTTTCTTTTAGAGGAAAGCAGTTGTTTGCTACGTGTGAAAGCACTGTTAGAACTGAGATCAGTGTTGCTTTTCTGAGTACAAGCTTTACTTTGAAAGAAAATCTCATACTTTTGAAAGTTTATTAATTTCACGAAAGCTTTAGTAAGAAACGCACATGCGTTTCTTTCTCGAGACAGGCAGTTGTTTGCTACGTGTGAAAGCACTGTTAGAACTGAGATCAGTGTTGCTTTTCTCAGTACAAGCTTTACTTTGAAAGAAAATCGCGTTCTTTTGAAAGTTTATTAATTTCACGAAAGCTTTAGTAAGAAACGCACATGCGTTTCTTTGTCAAGACAGGCAGTTGTTTGCTACGTGTGAAAGCACTGTTAGAACTGAGATCAGTGTTGCTTTTCTCAGTACAAGCTTTACTTTGAAAGATAATCGCGTTCTTTTGAAAATTTATTAATTTCACGGAAGCTTTAGTAGGAAACGCACATGCGTTTCTTTGTAAAGACAAGCAGTTGTTTGCTACGTGTGAAAGCACTGTTAGAACTGAGATCAGTGTTGCTTTTCTCAGTACAAGCTTTACTTTGAAAGAAAATCGCGTTCTTTTGAAAGTTTATTAATTTCACGAAAGCTTTAGTAAGAAACGCACATGCGTTTCTTTCTAGAGGAAAGCAGTTGTTTGCTACGTGTGAAAGCACTGTTAGAACTGAGATCAGTGTTGCTTTTCTCAGTACAAGCTTTACTTTGAAAGAAAATCTCGTTCTTTTGAAAGTTTATTAATTTCTCGAAAGCTTTAGTAAGAAACACACATGCGTTTCTTTGTCAAGACAGGCAGTTGTTTGCTACGTGTGAAAGCACTGTTAGAACTGAGATCAGTGTTGCTTTTCTCAGTACAAGCTTTACTTTGAAAGATAATCGCGTTCTTTTGAAAGTTTATTAATTTCACGAAAGCTTTAGTAAGAAACGCACATGCGTTTCTTTGTCAAGACAGGCAGTTGTTTGCTACGTGTGAAAGCACTGTTAGAGCTGAGATCAGTGTTGCTTTTCTGAGTACAAGCTTTACTTTGATAGATAATCGCGTTTTTTTGAAAGTTTATTAATTTCTCGAAAGCTTTAGTAAGAAACGCACATGCGTTTCTTTCTAGAGACAAGCAGTTGTTTGCTACATGTGAAAGCACTGTTAGAACTGAGATCAGTGTTGCTTTTCTCAGTACAAGCTTTACTTTGAAAGATAATCGCGTTCTTTTGAAAGTTTATTAATTTCTCGAAAGCTTTAGTAAGAAACGCACATGCGTTTCTTTGTAAAGTAAAGCAGTTGTTTGCTAGGTGTGAAAGCACTGTTAGAACTGAGATCAGTGTTGCTTTTCTCAGTACAGGCTTTACTTTGAAAGATAATCTCGTTCCTTTGAAAGTTTTTTAATTTCACGAAAGCTTTAGTAAGAAACGCACATGCGTTTCTTTTAGAGGAAAGCAGTTGTTTGCTACGTGTGAAAGCACTGTTAGAACTGAGATCAGTGTTGCTTTTCTGAGTACAAGCTTTACTTTGAAAGAAAATCTCATACTTTTGAAAGTTTATTAATTTCACGAAAGCTTTAGTAAGAAACGCACATGCGTTTCTTTCTCGAGACAGGCAGTTGTTTGCTACGTGTGAAAGCACTGTTAGAACTGAGATCAGTGTTGCTTTTCTCAGTACAAGCTTTACTTTGAAAGAAAATCGCGTTCTTTGAAAGTTTATTAATTTCACGAAAGCTTTAGTAAGAAACGCACATGCGTTTCTTTGTCAAGACAGGCAGTTGTTTGCTACGTGTGAAAGCACTGTTAGAACTGAGATCAGTGTTGCTTTTCTCAGTACAAGCTTTACTTTGAAAGATAATCGCGTTCTTTTGAAAATTTATTAATTTCACGGAAGCTTTAGTAGGAAACGCACATGCGTTTCTTTGTAAAGACAAGCAGTTGTTTGCTACGTGTGAAAGCACTGTTAGAACTGAGATCAGTGTTGCTTTTCTCAGTACAAGCTTTACTTTGAAAGAAAATCGCGTTCTTTTGAAAGTTTATTAATTTCACGAAAGCTTTAGTAAGAAACGCACATGCGTTTCTTTCTAGAGGAAAGCAGTTGTTTGCTACGTGTGAAAGCACTGTTAGAACTGAGATCAGTGTTGCTTTTCTCAGTACAAGCTTTACTTTGAAGGATAATCGCGTTCTTTTGAAAGTTTATTAATTTCACGAAAGCTTTAGTAAGAAACGCACATGCGTTTCTTTGTCAAGACAGGCAGTTGTTTGCTACCTGTGAAAGCACTGTTAGAACTGAGATCAGTCTTGCTTTTCTCAGTACAAGCTTTACACTAAAAGAAAATCGCGTTCTTTTGAAAGTTTATTAATTTCACGAAAGCTTTAGTAAGAAACGCTCATGCGTTTCTTTGTAAAGACAAGCAGTTGTTTGCTACGTGTGAAAGCACTGTTAGAACTGAGATCAGTGTTGCTTTTCTCAGTACAGGCTTTACTTTGAAAGATAATCTCGTTCCTTTGAAAGTTTTTTAATTTCACGAAAGCTTTAGTAAGAAACGCACATGCGTTTCTTTTAGAGGAAAGCAGTTGTTTGCTACGTGTGAAAGCACTGTTAGAACTGAGATCAGTGTTGCTTTTCTGAGTACAAGCTTTACTTTGAAAGAAAATCTCATACTTTTGAAAGTTTATTAATTTCACGAAAGCTTTAGTAAGAAACGCACATGCGTTTCTTTCTCGAGACAGGCAGTTGTTTCCTACGTGTGAAAGCACTGTTAGAACTGAGATCAGTGTTGCTTTTCTCAGTACAAGCTTTACTTTGAAAGAAAATCGCGTTCTTTTGAAAGTTTATTAATTTCACGAAAGCTTTAGTAAGAAACGCACATGCGTTTCTTTGTCAAGACAGGCAGTTGTTTGCTACGTGTGAAAGCACTGTTAGAACTGAGATCAGTGTTGCTTTTCTCAGTACAAGCTTTACTTTGAAAGATAATCGCGTTCTTTTGAAAATTTATTAATTTCACGGAAGCTTTAGTAGGAAACGCACATGCGTTTCTTTGTAAAGACAAGCAGTTGTTTGCTACGTGTGAAAGCACTGTTAGAACTGAGATCAGTGTTGCTTTTCTCAGTACAAGCTTTACTTTGAAAGAAAATCGCGTTCTTTTGAAAGTTTATTAATTTCACGAAAGCTTTAGTAAGAAACGCACATGCGTTTCTTTCTAGAGGAAAGCAGTTGTTTGCTACGTGTGAAAGCACTGTTAGAACTGAGATCAGTGTTGCTTTTCTCAGTACAAGCTTTACTTTGAAGGATAATCGCGTTCTTTTGAAAGTTTATTAATTTCACGAGAGCTTTAGTAAGAAACGCACATGCGTTTCTTTGTCAAGACAGGCAGTTGTTTGCTACCTGTGAAAGCACTGTTAGAACTGAGATCAGTCTTGCTTTTCTCAGTACAAGCTTTACATTAAAAGAAAATCGCGTTCTTTTGAAAGTTTATTAATTTCACGAAAGCTTTAGTAAGAAACGCACATGCGTTTCTTTGTAAAGACAAGCAGTTGTTTGCTACGTGTGATAGCACTGTTAGAACTGAGATCAGTGTTGCTTTTCTCAGTACAAGCTTTACTTTGAAAAAAAATCGCGTTCTTTTGAAATTTTATTGATTTCACGAAAGCTTTAATAAGAAACGCCCATGCGTTTCTTTGTAAAGACAAGCAGTTGTTTGCTACGTGTGAAAGCACTGTTAGAACTGAGATCAGTGTTGCTTTTCTCAGTACAAGCTTTACTTTGAAAGATAATCGCGTTCTTTTGAAAGTTTATTAATTTCTCGAAAGCTTTAGTAATAAACGCACATGCGTTTCTTTGTAAAGTAAAGCAGTTGTTTTCTATGTGTGAAAGCACTGTTAGAACTGAGATCAGTATTGCTTTTCTCATTACAGGCTTTACTTTGAAAGATCATCTCATTCTTTTGAAAGTTTATTAATTTCTCGAAAGCTTTAGTAAGAAACGCACATGCGTTTCTTTCTAGAGACAAGCAGTTGTTTGCTACGTGTGAAAGCACTATTAGAACTGAGATCAGTGTTGCTTTTCTCAGTACAAGCTTTACTTTGAAAGAAAATCGCGTTCTTTTGAAAGTTTATTAATTTCACGAAAGCTTTAGTAAGAAACGCACATGCGTTTCTTTGTCAAGACAGGCAGTTGTTTGCTATGTGTGAAAGCACTGTTAGAACTGAGATCAGTGTTGCTTTTCTGAGTACAAGCTTTACTTTGAAAGAAAATCTCGTTCTTTTGAAAGTTTATTAATTTCTCGAAAGCTTTAGTAAGAAACACACATGCGTTTCTTTGTCAAGACAGGCAGTTGTTTGCTACGTGTGAAAGCACTGTTAGAACTGAGATCAGTGTTGCTTTTCTCAGTACAAGCTTTACTTTGAAAGATAATCGCGTTCTTTTGAAAGTTTATTAATTTCACGAAAGCTTTAGTAAGAAACGCACATGCGTTTCTTTGTCAAGACAGGCAGTTGTTTGCTACGTGTGAAAGCACTGTTAGAGCTGAGATCAGTGTTGCTTTTCTGAGTACAAGCTTTACTTTGATAGATAATCGCGTTTTTTTGAAAGTTTATTAATTTCTCGAAAGCTTTAGTAAGAAACGCACATGCGTTTCTTTCTAGAGACAAGCAGTTGTTTGCTACATGTGAAAGCACTGTTAGAACTGAGATCAGTGTTGCTTTTCTCAGTACAAGCTTTACTTTGAAAGATAATCGCGTTCTTTTGAAAGTTTATTAATTTCTCGAAAGCTTTAGTAAGAAACGCACATGCGTTTCTTTGTAAAGTAAAGCAGTTGTTTGCTAGGTGTGAAAGCACTGTTAGAACTGAGATCAGTGTTGCTTTTCTCAGTACAGGCTTTACTTTGAAAGATAATCTCGTTCCTTTGAAAGTTTTTTAATTTCACGAAAGCTTTAGTAAGAAACGCACATGCGTTTCTTTTAGAGGAAAGCAGTTGTTTGCTACGTGTGAAAGCACTGTTAGAACTGAGATCAGTGTTGCTTTTCTGAGTACAAGCTTTACTTTGAAAGAAAATCTCATACTTTTGAAAGTTTATTAATTTCACGAAAGCTTTAGTAAGAAACGCACATGCGTTTCTTTCTCGAGACAGGCAGTTGTTTGCTACGTGTGAAAGCACTGTTAGAA